>NC_135883.1:36541505-36754005 GCF_964194155.1 Cetorhinus maximus
TAGGGGACTCCCAGTGGGAAAAGTTAAATTCACTCTTATAGTATCTCTAACACCAAGTGACGCCAAGCTAAAGTGAACATCATCTCCTCCCAGTCCCCTTGAAGCCATTCACCATCCTGACTTGGAAACATCACTGTCACTGGGTCAAAATCCTGGAGCTCCCTCCCTAACAGCACAGTGGGTGTACCTACACCACATGGACTGCAGCAGTTCAAGAAGGCAGCTCACCACCACCTTCTCAAGGGCAATTATGGATGGGCAATAAATGCTGGTCCAGCCAGCGATGCCCACATCCTGAAAACAAATAGGTGTTTTATGTCCTCTTTCTGTTGGTTTCTTTGATCAATTTATACAAATGATATGTGCTGATGACATAATTGTAGGACTAAACTGGAAGATTTAATGAGCTGAGTCATGTGAGGGAGTGAAATTAAACAACACATTACAGAGGACCCCATCATGGGGCATTGTCCAGTGAGGGAGTGAGATTAAACAATGTACTATAATGGTATCTAGCATAGCAAAGGTTAATGTGGGACTGGGAAATGGTACTACCCACAGTGTGATGTAAAGAGACACATGACCTGAGACTAGGGAGTTTCAGACTGGACAAACACCTGTGTAGAAGCAAGCATGGAGTTAGCCCATAGCTTGGGCATTACTCTATATATACACACATAGTTATGCGTTATCAATAAACACTTAATATTTAACCAGACAAGGCTCAGAAGCTCTTCATGAGATCTCCTGACATCCAGCATACAACATGGTGGCAGCAAATGGAAAAACCCAGAACCTCAGAGAAACTGGAGCAGAAATTCAAAAGATTAAAAGATTCAAAAGTCTAATTAAAGGAGCAGCAGTTGGACCTGGCTGAAAGTACCTGAGGTGAAGACACAGGGAGATTGCCGGAAAGACACTCCTCTACAGAATTGGAAGCAGAAAGACAAAAGAAAAAACTCCCCTGTGCAGCTGAGGACTGCACAAGGTCTCGTGGGGTCCATTGTGAATGCTCACAGAGTGCACAGTCAAAGGACCTAGCAGGGCTGAGCAACAAATTCAGGCCTAAGTTAGGGCTAATCTAAAGGGCGTCAGTGCTGTAAAAAGTCAGAGCAGCCCGTGTCTGAAAGCACCGGGGTCAGCCTGGGCTCAGAATTGGCACCATACCACGTGGCACCAGAGCTCGTTAAAAAATAAAGAAGCAGGTTTAAACACCTCAGCCAAAGCCAGGAGTCAATTGTAAAATGTCTGGAAACCCTCCGATATCTCAGAGAAGGACCCAAATTGTTGATTTAACAAATCACTGGAAAAACGAAGACTTGGGGACCACCGTCACCACGGGAGCTCGCCAAAATGTGACAAGTGTGGGAAGACTCTTTGAAAAAATGTTTTACTGCGATGCTATCTTTAAAACCTGCACAGCATTTAAAGCTGTACTCCCCTGAGTGTTAAAACAACCATGGACAATAAATCAACATTACCAGGCAAACTTGGACTGATTCAAGGGCCAGACCAAACACAAAATTGGGGACTTTGGTGAAAAAGATTCTAAAGATACATGATAGCTTCAGAATTAGATAAAAAGATAGAAGCAGAACAAGCGAATACACTACTTTATTCAGTAGGCCCAGTATCCGATGATACTATTGCGAGGCAAGGAATAAACAAGTCCTCAGATAAATTTGATGAAATTCTAAAATTATTCGATAAATATTTTAATCCAAGAATCAACAAAATTTTAGACAAAGTGAAATTCTCCCAAAAGCCTGGAGAACTGGAGAAAGCCTGTTTGACTCTATTATAAATGAATTATACAGATTGGTTGAAGGCTGTGACTATGGTAACCTTAAGTCAGAACTCATAAGGGACAGAATTGTTGTCGGAGTGACTGACGATGCCCTTTCAGACATACTACAGGCCAAGGAAGATCCGACTCTAGGAAAGGCCATCCAAATAGTCAGACAGCCTGAAATCCACCAACAGTACTGATCAATTTTACATGGTGAAAGCAAGCTATGGTACAGAGCAACCCCAACTTTCCAGCGCGTGAAACAACAAAGGGGCAGAGAGACTCCAGGCCAAGGAAGGCAATATCCAAACAGACCACAAGAGGGTGGGCAACCATGTCAGCGCTGTGGAACCAAACAACTCCACAGGCGAGAGCAATGCCCAGCAATCTCAGAGCAGTGCTTCAGCTGCAACCGCCTGGGACACTTTGGAAAGCTGTGCTAAGCTAAATCACCCAGAGGGCTGCAGGATCCCAAGACAATCCATGAGATTGAGGTACCACACCACCAAGAGACCCAACCATGCTTCTTGGGTGAGGTCAAGGATCCTGGATTCTCTTTTTAAGATGCGGACACCTCAGTAAAACGGTCACCTCACCAAGTTCATATTGACACAGGAGCCAGTCTTATGGTCCGCTCGGATAAGGAACCATGGCTGGCCTGGCTACAAATGGCAACCACACTGTTCTATGGGCCCAGAGGAACCCAACTTCCAGTCATAGACATGATCCTTGAGGCACTAAGGTTTGGTGATAAATAGATATTCAAAGTCATGGACGTCATCCCAAACCAATCTTTTTCTCTCTTGAGCAGAGATGCCTCTGTTCCCCTTAACCTTCTTAAAATGGCAGGAGACGTCAAGACAACTACATGGGACTGCAAAGTTCCCGAGAGGCCCAGCCCACCAGTAAAGGGGCTCTCGACTGGGACTTCAGCTCTGAGTTCTCTTCACTCTACGCAGAGCCAGTTTGTCCAATTTCTTTGCGGGCAGCAGGAGCTCCTCTTTGGTCAGGCCAGCCAAACATTCAGATAACTACCACTGTGCCTCGAGTGGAAGACACACAGGAAAATGACCAGCAATAGATGAATGAGCCCCGGGTTGGCTCCAATGGTTGCTGTCATGCTAGCTGTAAACATCACTGCACAGACGCTGCAACTTCCATGCAAAGCTGTAAGACGATGCTGGAGTAAGGGACTAGCGACCATCAACTCGCCAGAGCACACCTCAGTGAGGCATGGAGACACACGGAAGAACACAGCATCGTGATTAAAGCCAAGCTGCAAGGTGAAATCACGGATGAGGAACAGCCAAACAACAGGGACTGTTGCTTTCAACTCCACAAATATCACAGCGGACCATGCCAATCAAGAAAAACCAGGTTCGTACCACGAATGAACGGAGCGAGCACTCACTCTAGAAATAGCAGGAATAGCAATGGTGGAAGAGTAAGAAATGACTTAATTGAAACCTTTAAGATCCTGAGGGGTCTTGACAGGGTGAATGCGGAGAGTATGTTTCCTCTTGTGGGAGAATCTAGAACTAGGGGTCACTGTTTAAAAATAAGGGGTCACTCATTTAAGACAGAGATGAGGAGAAATTTTTTCTCTGAGCAGAGCAGATGGGGAATTGACAAAGAGAAGTTCAACTCCAAGGAACAGAAAATGTGTTTCAGAAGAAGACAATTAAATGCCAGAAACCCAGACTACAACTCAAACTTCGAATCAACAAAGGTTACCCATATCAACAGAGCCTACCACTCCTCCAATTGTGACCAGAACAACACCTAGAAGAATTGTCAAGCCTCCAGACCATCTGAATTTATAAATTCAGAGACTTGGGGTTGGGGAGGTGCAGGTGGGGAAGGAGGTGGTGGGGGAGAAAGGGTAACCCAATTGTAATGTAAGTATGTTGGGCAAAGATTTAGGGGGAGGTGTAGTATAAGGGTATCTGGCATAGCACAGGTTAACGTGGGACTGGGAAACAGTACTGCCCACAGTGTGATGTAATGAGGCACATAACCTGAGACTAGGGTCAGGTGTGGGCTGGACAGAGACCTGTGTAGAAACAAGCATGGAGTCAGCTCATAGCTTTGACTATATATATGCACATAGTTATGTGTTATCAATAAACAGCTAATGTTGAACTATGCGAGACTCAGGACCTCTTCGCGAGACCTACTGAACATACAACAAACGACACATTGCTGAAGGGCCCTATCACTGGGCCTTGCCAATGCTAATTCACTCTGGTTGGATTACTTCTCCAAGCCTGCCTATTATTCCCAATTTTGTAGGAAACATGCATTTTAAGCAACACAATACTAGGAAGGACCCCTTCCCACAAAGGATGGTGGAAATCTGGACTCTGCACCTCCCCCCCCCCCCCACCCCCCAGATAAAACTGTTAAGTCTGGGGGCTCAGCTGAAACCTACAAAGCTGAGATTGACAGATTTTTGTTAGGCAGGTGTAGATAGGGTCTAAGATTCTAGGTCCTTAGATCCTAGATCTAAGATGGATAGATAGAATCAAGATACAGATCTGTCAAGATTTAGTTGAATGGTAGATCAATGGTGGAAGAGTAAGAGGCGACTTAATTGAAACCTTTAAGATCCTGAGGGGTCTTGAGAGGGTGGATGTGGAGAGGATGTTTCCTCTTGTGGGAGAACCTAGAGCTAGGGGTCACTGTTTAAAAATAAGGGGTCACTCATTTAAGACAGAGATGAGGAGAAATTTTTTCTCTCAGAGGGATGTAAGATTTTGGAACTCTCTTCCTCATAAGGCAGTGGAAGCAGAGTCTTTGAATATTTTTAGGGCAGAGCTAGATAGGTTCTCAATTAACAAGGTGGGTGAAAGGTTATCGGGGTAGGCGGGAATGTGGAGTTGAGGTTACATTCAGATCAGCCATGATCTTATTAAATGACGGAGCAGGCTCGAGGGGCCGAGTGGCCTACTCCTGTTCCTAATTTGTATGTTTGTATGTTCATAGAGGGCTTAATGACTTCCTGTTCTTATTGGTTAAATTGAGCCCTATGTAAGAATTAGATCTTCACTTTCTACCATCCTTTCTACCTCAATTTTCTCACCACCCGCCACACACCCGCCACCCCTCCCCTACACTTTGTAGCGAAAATGCTCTCCTGGTTTTTTGATTGCCAGCATTTTGAGATAGGCACAAAAACAATGCCGTCAGAAAATCCAAGCTATTATCTCCTGAAATAGTATCACTCTGATTGGAGGAGACTGGGTAGAGAGGTACACAGGCATATGTATCGAAGGTTTGGAGTCAAAGCAATATGGAAAGTTTGCTTTCGCACAAGAGTAGTTGGGTTGGGGAACAGTGAGGAGGGTTGGTTTAGGTCCCAGGAAGGACATAGACAAGCCCAGTGGCATAACCAAGGAATGGGAGCTTGCTCCAATTGAAAGATATAGATGAGCAAATACATAATTCAAAATATCTGAGCAGGGAAATAAAGCCATGTAAAGGCCATAAGTATTTTGAGTTTTATAAAGAGGAACACAGAGTGTAAGTAAAAATGTGACAGTAGATAGGTACGGAACATTAGCTAGGCCACAGTTTGGAGTTTGCATGCAATTTTGAAGGATATAAGAGAGCGGACAGTGTAGATTCACCGGGATGGTGCCAGCAGATGGAAAATTGTAGAAAATAGGACTAATAGGGAGTTTTTTTATAATTCTAAGGGTGGTTATAAGAAACCACAATGGGTTTCAAGAAGGAACTGGACAGCTTTTTGCCAATGAACAGGATTCAGGGTTAATGAAAATGGAATGAATATTGACCACGCAGCCTATCCACAGCACCAATGGCCTCAACAATGACTATCACCCACCACAATCAGCCCTGGATTACAATATTGAGGATGTGTGGGTCAGAGCTAGGTTTAGCCGTTGGTGTTAAGGCTAGAAACCACTCTCATTATCAATAGCAAATGTCATGATTGACAATGTCATTGTTGCTATGTGCATCCTCTTAAAAATGAACCAGGAGAATACTGTAGAGAAAATATTTCCATTGAAGCAAAGGAAATGAACGGGAGGTTTAGTCTGGGGTTAATAATTAACATGCATTTCGATAGAGTGAATGGAGAGAAGTGGGAATGCTCGGTAATGAAATAAAAACAGAAAATGCTGGAAAAACTAATCAACATCTGTGGAGAGAGAGACAGAGTTAATGACCGGGATTTTCCGCGCCATCTGGTGTTGGGCGTGTTTGGTGGCTTGAGTGGACAATATGGTACGATTGGTTTCACAATGGCACGAAACCAGTTTGCAATCGTCCACTCAGCCTGCCAATAGCGGGCCACGCTTACTGCCATCGGACATCAAGAACCTCATTGCAATACATCGGGATATCATTATTAGGCCAGCCCACTGGAATTATCCCCCCCACTGGATCATCCGCCCACAATGCATGCACTTGGTGAGCTGCACTTCACTCGGGACTTCAAGGATTGTTTGCCTACCTTGCTTCGGGCAGCACTCGCAGTCATCAGCGCCAGGCTTCACAGACAGAACCACATTACTTTTAGGGGGGCTCACGGGCAGGTCTCTACCTACCAGACCAGCCGTATATGGGTGGCTTTTCAATGGCTGCAGGGCTAGGACTTGCTTGGGGAAGGGGAAGAAGTGGCCTCAGCAAGGGAAGAGGCTGCAGGATGAGAGGTGTACTGGGGAAGGAGGGTATCCCAGGGTGTGTGTGGGGGCACATGTTGATCTGTGCAAGGGGCCTCAAGATGGTGAGGGCCGAGGAGGCAGTGTCCAGAGGAGATGAGGCCAGATGGACATGTGAGGGTGTGTGTGTGAGAATGGGTGGTGATGTCCCTTGAGCTGGCAGTGAGTGAGATGCCAGTGAATGTGTGATGGGCTAGAGTGTGTGAGTTTAGGGTGATGAGATGGTTGCCTTACCCTGGCTGCACGGATGAGATCATTCATCCTCTATCTGCACTGGATGGCCAACCTCTTTTGTGCAGCATTGGCACCGTCGCCTACCAGGCTGGATTGGTAATGTTGCTGCCCCTCCTGCAGCCAGAGCAGGGATAGGGGACATCACAGCAGCCTCCACAGTGTCCGGAGGGCACTCGAGGGCTGCAATCATCTTGTCTTCTGGGGCCGTGTCCTCTTTGCTGTTGTCCTGGGCTGGGAGCACTGAGTATGGCTGTACTTTAAATGTGGTGCCAGGCGTGATGAAGCGGCGAGGTGACGGTGTGGAGGGCGAATCAGATCCCGCCTGCCATGGAAACGGCGTGTATCCTGGGAATGAATAATTAATGCGGAGGGTTTGGGACGATACAGCGTGAAAACCCACCATCGCGACCGGCAGGTAAAACATCGTTGTACCCGCCCACTACCGCACTTTGTGCAAATCTGGGACAATTTCACCCAATGTTTCTTTGGAGAAGAGTCACATTGGATTTGAAACATTAATTCTGTTTCTCTCTCCACAGACGCTGCCAGACCTGCTGAGCTTTTCCAGCACTTCCTGTTTTTATTTCAGGTTTCTAGCATCCACAGTATTTTGCTTTTTATGCTCAGTAATGACTCTGGGAGCCCAATGTTCTCCCGAAACCACAACCAATTATCTTGAAGATCACAAAATGGGCCACACCCTCAATTTTATTTATTCTGGACAGAGAGACATTGCTGGCAAGGCCAGCATTTAGTGCATGTCCCTAACTGCCCTATGAATGTGGCATTGGCATGCCTTAATCAATGAAATAGTTTGATAACTGTGGGGCTCTTTAGGCACTGGAGAGGGCAGTTAAGAGTAAACCACATTAATGTGAGTCTGGAGTCACATATAGGCTCAGACCAGGTAAATCTTCCCTAAAGTGGCATCAATGAACCAGTTGAGTTTTTACAACAATCCAACAGTCACACTCACTCTTGCTGAGACCAACTTTATATTTTCAGAGTGTTTAGCAATTGAATGGAAATTCTCAAAGTGCCGCAATAGGATTTGAACGCTCTTTCTCTGAATTAATAGTCCAGGTCCCTGGATAACCAGTCTAGCAACATAATCACAACATAGTACTCAATATGGCAAAGTGACAGGTCAACACTCAACCCAGAAGTGAATCAAACAGAGGTAACCGTGGTGATGTTGATGTAAACAACGGCACTAAAAAGAGCTTTGTGTTTGGAACGAGTAGAGGTCACAAGAAGTTAATGAAGCTCCAAAGAACATTGCATATGATGTCGCTGTCGCCAGATATGCAAACTATTTATAATCTACAATCCATTAACAGGTCATGCTTCTGCAGGTTCTGCACAGCAGGACTGAACACACGTACCTCAGTACAAAAGAAAGATTTGTATTTATATAGCACTTTTCATGGCCACTGAGCATCTCAAAGCACTCTACAGCCGATGAAGTCCTTTCAAAGTGTAGCCACTGTTGTAATGTAGAAAACACGGCAGCCAATTTGTGCACAGCAAGGTGCTAACAGCCAGATACCTGGTTTTAAGAATGTAGATTAAAGGATAAGCATTGGCCATATGACTGGGCAGAACTCTCCTTTAGCATACACCTGAGAGGGCAGACGAGGCCTCAGTTTAGTGTCTCCTCTGAAAGACAGCACTCCTTCAGTACTGCATTGGGAGTGACAGCCCTGGATTTAGTGCTCCAGCCCCTGGAGTGGGACTTAAACCCAAAACCTTTTGGCCCCAAGCTGAGAGGGCTCCCCGCTGAGCCGCAGCTGATATCGAGAAATCTGGAGGGGGAAGGAGCGTGTTTGCACTGGTCAAGCTGGTGCTGGAGAGGCGAAAGGGAACAAGAGTATCAGGAGATAGAGTGAGGCCGCCAATATTCTAAAGCAGTGCGAGTCAACAGGAGCCGAGTTCGAAATGTCAGGAGTGCAAGTGGAAACATGAGGAATACAGGTCGAAAGGTCAGGAGTGTGAATGACAATACAAAAACAGAAACAGAAATACCTGGAAAAACTCAGCAGATCTGGCAGCATCGGCGGAGAAGAGTACAGTTGACATTTCGAGTCCTCATGACCCTTCAGCAGAACTGTTATGTTGAAGGGTCATGAGGACTCGAAACGTCAACTGTACTCTTCTCCGCCGATGCTGTCAGACCTGCTGAGTTTTTCCAGGTATTTCTGTTTCTGCTTTTGTTTTGGATTTCCAGCATCCGCAGTTTTTTGTTTTTATGTCTGTGTGAGTGACAATGTCAGGGCTGCGAGCTGAGAGGTCAGGAGTGAAAGTGGAAAGGTTGGCAACACAGGTCAGCAAGTCAGGAGCGTGAGTGGAATGGTCAGAAGCGTGAGTGGAAAGGTCAGGGGTGAGAGTGGAAAGGTCAGGAGTATCTCATCCAGGAGACTGGTCAAGGGACACAGCTCGATTGCAGATACCGTCGTCAGCACATTCTTTTAAAAAATGTCCGACGTGTAACAGACAGGGATACTATGACGTAGCTGTCAGAGCAATGGAAATAAATCATTGGCGGTGTTTTTGTTGTCATGGTTACGAGTTAGCCCGTGCACATTAATGGAAATGCGGTTGCTAGGGGAATGTTTACATATAGCACTTGATTGATGGGACAACAGCTGGTAGTGCACATGCAGAGAACACGTGGATCAAAGTCAGTTCCTTGAAAGTCGTGCTCACTGGCCAAACAATTGGACCGGTATTAAATAGGAATCGTGTTGCCTGGCTGTACTTTTCCATTGCTTATCCAACCTTTCAGCATTCCAGCCAGGAGCAATGTGGGAACGTCACCTCCTGACCCCCTGAAAGTATACTAAAGTCTCCCTCTGGCAACAGCGAAACCATTTCAGATTCTTAGCTTTACACTCTGAGCTGTGGACTCCACTGTATTTGTGGAGGCCTCTGGAGTTAATCTATCATTAGAAAAACGAAACCCGTTTCGAATGAAGGAGCTTAATCTTCATAACAACAAACTCCCCGGGCCCCAAAGCAGCTGATCATTGTGTTATATAATATATAAACATGTCCAAAACCAGCAAGGGTTTTTATAGAGTAAATAAAGAGAAAAACTGTTCCCACTGGCAGGAGGGTCCCATAACCAGAGGACACAGATTTAAGATAATTGGCAAAAGAACCAGGGGGGAGATGAGGGGATTGTTTTTTAATGCAGTGAGTTGTTATGACCTGGAATGCACTGCCTGAAAGAGCAATGGAAGCACTGGTCAGAATAGCATCAGTCAGAAGGCAATTGGATAAACACCGGAAAAGGAAAACATTGTAGGATTGTGGGGGTAAAGCTGAGGGGCTGTAGGAGTAATTGGTTAGCTTTTCCAAATGGTCAGCACAGGGCATGATGGGTCAAATGGCCTCCTTTTGTGCTTTATGACAAGGTGTGCCTCTAAGGTGCGCAGCTTCGCACATTTAGAAAATTAGCAAGGCTGAGAAGAGAAATTGAGTTAAGGGTGTTAATAGACGTAGATCAAAGGCAGGCAAATGTAGCTAAGGTGCAGACCAACCATAATCTAACTAAATGGGAAAACAGGTTTGAAGGGCTGATTGGCCTCCTTCTGTTCCATGTTCCTGTGTAAATAGTCAGCATGAGGCTTATTTGGCTTGGCATTTGGGGCCTCCTCAAATTCGGGGTTCATTGCTTCCTTAGGAGTCTCCACCCTGAAGTGAGTGCCCCTTCAATGTAACACAGACTTGGTTCTCAGGGCTGGAATCAATGTACAATGTTGGGTCAGCTACACAGACAAGCCTGTGGAACAGATGATCGGCCTAGAGTGCGACTCTCATTGAAGATTCTGCAGCTGTCTTTCTCTTTCTGACTCATTACTCCAACAGCACCTGGATCACTGTAAATATGATGAACAAGACTCTTCAGTTACCATGCTGGGTCTCCGATCTAAGCTGATCTATTAATAGTGGGAGTGTGTGGGTTGCTTTTTGCTGGTTCCTGTGCTTAGACTACATCATTGCAGGCAGCAGATTAACATACTTTCAGTTGAAGGCAGAATATTAACTTTGTATATAGACTGTATAGTGCAGAAAGATGCAATTTGGCCCATTGTGCCTGTGCTGCTTCTTTGAAAGAGTTATTGAATTAGCTCTACTCCATTGCTATATCCCCATAGCCCCACGGTTTTCACTTTTCAAGGATGTATCCAGTTCTCTTTTTAGAAGTTACTCATGAATTTGCTTTCTTCATTCTTTCAGGGTTTACATTCCAGATCCTAACGACTCATTGTGTGAAAGAATTCCTCCTCGACCCAGCCCTCTGCTGTTGGTGCCTTCTGAGTATGTGTCCACCGGCTATCCTGATCCTGCCAGCGGAAACTTTTTTTTATTCATTCATAGGATGTGGGCTTCGCTGGCTGGGCCGGCATTTATTGCCCATCCCTAATTGCCCTTGAGAAGGTGGTGGTGAGCTGCCTTCTTGAACTGCTACGGTCCATGTGGTGTAGGTACACCCACAGTGCTGTTAGGGAGGGAGCTCCAGGATTTTGACCCAGTGACAGTGAAGGAATGGCGATATATTTCCAGGTCAGGGTTGTGAGCTACTTGGAGGGGAACTTCCAGGTGGTGGTGTCCCCATGTATCTGCTGCCCTTGTCCTTCTAGATGGTAGTGGTTGTGGGTGTGGAAGGTGCTGTCTAAGGAATCTTGCTGAGTTTCTGCAGTGCATCTTGTAGATGGTACACACTGCTGCCACTGTGCATTGGTGGTGGAAGGAGTGAATGTTTGTGGATGGGGTACTGATCAAGCAGGCTGCTTTCTCCTGGATGGTGTCAAGCTTCTTGAGTGTTGTGGGAGCTGCATTCACCCCAGCAAGTGGGGAGTATTCCATTACACTCCTGACATGCCTTGTAGATGGTGGGGACAAGCTTTCAGGAGTCAGGAGGTGAGTTACTCGTTGCAGGATTCATAGCCTCTGACCTGCTCTTATACCCATAGTATTTATATGTCTAGACCAGTTCACTTTCTGGTCAACGGTAACCCAGAATGTTGATAGTGGGGGATTCAGTGATGGTAATGCCATTGAATGTCAAGGGGCAGTGGTTAGATTCTCTCTTGTTGGAGATAGTCATTTCCTGGCACTTGTGTCATGTGAATGCCACTTGTCAGCCTAATCCTGGATATTGTCCAGGTCTTGCTGCATTTGGACATGGACTGCTTCAGTATCTGAGGAGTCGCGAATGGTGTTGAACATTGTGCAATCATCAGCAAACATCCCCATTTCTGACCTTATGATGGAAGGAAGGTTATTGATGAAGCAGCTGAAGATGGTTAGACCAAGAACTACCCTGAGGAACTCCTGCAGTGATGTCCTGGAGCTGAAATGGTTGACCTCCAACAACCACAACCATCTTCCTTTGTGCTAGGTATGACTCCAACCAGTAAAGAGTTTTCCCCCTAATTCCTCCTGATTTCCATTGACTCCAGTTTTGCTCTTTATTGACTCGAGATAATCCCCTGAATAAAACCTCCCCTTAACCTTCTCTGCCCTAAGGAGAACAATCCCAGTTTCTCTGGTCTCCCTACATAACTGATGTCCCTCACCCATGGTACCTTTCTAGAAAATCTCTTCTGTATCCTCTCCAAGACCTTAACACCCTTAAAGCGTGGTGCCCATCTGCCAGTTAATCACTAGTTGGAATGAGAGGTCAAAACTCCTCTCTGGGAGCATTTTACTTTCTCTGCCATGTTTGTACCAGCTGCAGTTTTCACCAAAGCCTTAGTTTCCTCTCCTCTCCAAATAATCCCCACTCACCCACAGATATTACATTTATATCGCACCTTTCATAACCTCAGGACATCTCAAAGCACCTTTCAACCAATGAAGTACTTTTGAAGTGTAGTCACTGTTGTTTCGTTTCTTTATTCTTTCATGGAGTGTGGGCACTGCTGGCAAGGCCAGCATTTGTTGCCCATCCCTAATTGCCCTTGAACTGAGTGGCTTGCTAGGCCTTTCAGACGGCAGTTAAGTGGCAACCACGTTACTATTGGTTTGAAGTCACATGTAGGCCAGGCCAGTGAGGGCGGCAGATTTTCTTCCCCAAAGGACTTTAGCGAACCAGATGGGCTTTTATGGCAATTGATGATGGTGGTGTAGTGGTAATGTTACTGGATTAGTAATCCAGACACTCTGGCAAATGGTCTGAGGATATGGGTTCAAATCCACCATGGTAGCTGGTGGAATTTGAATTCAATTAATAAATCTGGAATTAAAAGTTAGTCTCAGTAATGGTGACCATGAAACCATTGTATACCTTCATTGTCACTGGGTCAAAATCCTGGAGCTCCCTCTCTGTACTTACAGCACTTGGGCTGCTATGATTCAAGAAGGTGGCTCTCAAGGGAAATTAGGGATGGGAAATCCTGTGAAAGAATAAAAAAACATAAATTCTCAGAATACAATATGACTAAACCAACATTAACAATACCTGAACATTTAACAGGTTGGGTTGCATGCTTGTTTTTACTATAATTAGGACATATATGACTGATACCACCAGCGTAACTTACATGTTGAACAATAATGGTTTTCCCCAACAAAGTTGGGTGGGATTTTCCAGCTCTCTCCATCGCTGGGATCATCCTGTCCCGCCGAAAGTCAATGGACTTCTGGCTGGGCTGCCGCACCCCCCCGCACCAGTCTCACTGGAAAACCCTGGCCATTGTGTTTAACAAAAATATCATCATTTGACCGGGAATAATGAAATGAACAACTTTTTTCTCCTTCCTGTAAACTTTCTACTAGCCTATCTGGCTTCTTTCTTTCTCTTTCTGCCTGGGTATCTACTTCCATTTTCATTAGCTTGACTCAGCTCCCTCAACATCTCTGACCTGTGTCAAGTCTGAACTTTGACTGCCAACTCCACTTCATGGTTGGGACTTTGACATAGATTTGTCTTGGTTAAAGACCCTGTCTCACTTGCTCCACCGGTAGGTTCTGTGATTCCGACAGTTTTCTGGACTGAATTTTTGCTTCCAGGGGTTACAGAGTCAGGACAAATCCCCGCTCCACAAACCCGAACCGGGAAAAGTGCCATGGGATTTCTGATTTTCAGTCGGTGGGGGGTGTAATGGAGTTGTGGTGGAGCAGTGTGGAGGCAGCGCAGGGGCTGCCGGGTACGGAGGCTGGGCTGGGTGGAAAGGCCCACCTTGGTGCTGCGGGACTTCACTGCAGCTTTGAGAAAAAAACAGCCCTCACCCCTCGCACTTCCTCACCCTCCACACACTCCCCATGCCTCACCATGCCACCTCATACCCCCACCCACCCCCATGTCCCTTTACTGCTCCTCTGCCAACCTATGTCCCTCCACCCACCTTATAGTCCCTACTTAGTGCCAACTCAAGCCCTCCACCCACCATCCTTTTCCATACAGCCTCCATGCCAACTCACCCAATATCCATAATGGGCAGACCTGAGGACCCACGCTGAGATTAACTAAAGTTCTTAAGTGTCTATTGGTGATTTCACTATTTTTAAAAACAAAAGCTCTCATTGATAGAAACCCATTCACTAAATTTAACTTCCTTCAAATACATAATCCCTTATAGCAATGAGTATTTGTATTCATAGTCCTACTTCAAAAACTTTATAAGCACTTGGATCTGTCAATCAAATTGTGGCCTGATAGGCACCCACTGTGATAATGGTAGGTTGTAAAATCAGTCATACAGCACTAATTCTATAATGATAACCCTCAGGCTTATATAGCAAGCACTGGTTGTTTTTAATACTGCAGACAGTCTTTTTTCAAATATTTAAAGGGCATGGGATTTAAGTGACTTTACAGCTTGACAGTTCCCTTTGAAAGTTCTATTTGACAGCTCCAATGAGCTTGACCATTCCAATAAGTTCATCCACTTTTGATGCACATTCATGTCTAATTTTAAAAATCCCAAAGAGCACCTTACCTCTCTTCAAAAAGGTACCCTGCCTCACCAAATAACTCCGCTAACTTTAGACTTTCTCCTAACGTGTCTAAAGTGCACAAGTCATGTTTTGGATATTCCAGTAGCCAAAATCAGATCAGCCTGAAGGCAGCTGCACTTCAACATGTGCAGTTGCCTCCATGAACCAATATTGTGTAAAGTCTGACCAGACCCCACTCCCCCTCTGCAAAAATGGTAGGGGCTGGGTTCAGGAGTGGGATTCCCAGACTTGGGCCTCCGCAACCAGTTTGACTAAGTCAGAGGGCCTAAGTTTCATGCTTCATGTATCATGATTCATCTTGACTTTGTCTTGCTTTTCTCTTACTTTGCTATTCACATCTGGCTTAGACAAACTGAACCTTGTTCTAGGAACATGTTTAAATACTAACTCGTAAGATGAGCAACCTGTTGTAGACTGGGGGGTTATTCAGTAAAAGAACAGAAAATTGTCTAGCCTGAATCAAAGAGAAACATGAAACCTGGAAGTGCCTTTGCAGAATTAGGACTGGTGTCGGTCGTTCAAAGGTGTCACTAAGCAAATGGGGATATACAACCTGCCTGACAATTTGTGAATGTGGAACTGAGCCACAGACTATGCAACATCTCCTGCAATGCCTATTGCTAGAGGAACCCTGCACTGTTGCAGATCTTGCCGAATTCAACAACAAGGTGCAAAAATGTGTCCAGTTCTGGCTGGGCCATGTATAGACTGTCCATGGACACGATAAGAAGAAGAAGAAGACTGCCCACCTTGTCACCTAGCAAATGATTCTGCATAGTTCTCTTTCAAAACCTGTATTTCTTTCTGCAGCGCCATTCAATAGTGGATGTTATGGTATTTGACGCCATTCTTACCCAGAAATATTTCAAACTCTTCTGAAGTAAACTGTGGACCATTAACTGTCACTAACACCTCTAGAAAAGTTGCAAAGCAATTTCATAAAACTTTAATAATCTTCGCACTTGTGGTGTTGGGCAGAGACTCAACATTTATCACTTGTTATAACTATTGACCAAAACAAGGTACTCTTTCCCTTCCATTACAAAGAAATCGACACGTACTTGTCCCCTTGGCGTTCTTGTGTTTGACCATGGAATGAAAGGAACCTTGGTTGGTTCATTTCTCATTCTGAGACATACTTCACAACTTTTCACCAACTCTTCAGTATCTCTATCTCTGGATACCAGAAATAGCTTCTTGCTCCTGCTTTCATATGGACTATCCCTATGTAGTCTTGATGAAGTTCCTCTAACCATCTCTCTCTAAACCTTGGCAGAATAATGACTCTTAAATCTTATAGGGAGACACCTTTGATCTACACTCAGTTCATTTCTACATGTGAAATACTCCTGCAGCTTCTCGTCATCATTCTCATTTTAGGCCAGCCATTCAGGATGTAATTGAACACTTTACTGAGAATCACATCCTTGTGAGTTTCTTCACCAATTTCTCTGACAGACACTGGCATGTCATCTGTGTATGTAAAGTAATTCATAGTTAACTCAGTGGCTAGAAATGAATCAGTGGGCACCTTCACCATCTATCTGGTGACCCAGATGTGATACACTTCACATCATGAAACAACACTTGTGCTTTTTAGCTTTGGTGCCGTACTCTTGAAGTCGATCAAGGACTTGGTTCAACCTTACAATGTGCTCTTTCTCTGCCTTAGTGCTAATTAGAATGTCATCTAAGAAGCAGCACACTCCTTTTATCCTACTCAGTACCTGATCCACGTCGCCCTGGAACACTGTGAGAGCAATAAACAGCCCGGGATAGACAGCAGTTCCTTGTTCTTGTCAGTCAATTGTAAATATGCATTCGACAAATCCAACTTACTGAACGCCTTTCCATTGTCTAAATTAAAAAAACAAACCTTCACTGGTAGGTGGTCGATAAGTATCATTTCAATCACCTTATTTACAGTTTGTTTATAATCTCCTTAAATCCAAACTGGCCTGTCTGCTTTTTGAACTACCACAAAGGGTGCAACCCATTCACTGCTCTTCACCACCTTAATCACCCCAGTTCTTTCTAATCTATTCAACTCTTTACTTGCTGCTTCTAACCGTGAATAAGGCATTAGCCTAGCCTTGCAAAATGTCGGCTGTATGTTGTCCTTTATCTTGACTTTTGCATTGTGGTTCTCCTTGCTCAAAGACCATTTTCTGCTCTTAGCATCACAGGCAGGGCCGCAGCTGTGTCAACGAAAAAAGTAAGTTGTGAAACTCTGACTTTCACTTTGACTGTGGGCGTGGAATTATATCTCCAGCCCTTTTCCTCTCATCTTCCATGTGCTGTTTCTCTTGCCCTCTGACTGAGTATAAATCTTGATCTCCCTGCTTGATAATATCAAATTCTGTTTCCACATTTATCATATGTGCATTCGAGAATTTCCAGACTCCTGAATTAGGTTTAGATCCACCATGATGTCAACATGGTGTATGGCTACAGCCTGGAGCTTTATCACAACCTGGAGCATTGCTGTTTCCTCAACTTCTGTCTGGATATGACCAACTTTCCCACAGGACTCGCACTTTGACTGGAAATTGGAGCATTTAAATGGTTGGTGACCACCATGGCAATGGTAGCATTTAAATTTCCGACTCTGGTACTGTGAACCTGGCTGCCATGGCCCAGATCCTGGTGAACCCCAGTGGAGCTCCCCTCCCGGACCAGGAAAAGAACTCCCTTACAATTAGCATCTATTTCTTTCTGCTGTGGCCTCATTGCTGGCCTTCTTCCACCTCAGCTTTTTGCATTGCTCAAATGCTTGGCCTGGATTTTGTTGTTCTTTAGGCCTCCTATGAATGTCTCTCTAAGGTTGATTTATAAGTTCATGAAATGATGAGAAAGATCCTTTAATTCAAAAATGTCATCTGCAATAGTGGCACCTGGGCAACTGATTCCTTTCATGGAATATAACTCTCAGTGCAATCTTTTTCTTAGTTGTGCCTAACGTAAATCTAGAATTTCATTAATTTCAGAACAGTCTATAGTGTTGGGGTATCGCAGGCAACACTGGCTAGATACCACCTCCAAAACACCTGGCTCCACCGTGGGAGAGGAGTTATCCCTGGTGTCCTGGCCAGTGTTTATCCCTTAACCAAAATCACAAAAGCAGATTATCAGATCATTGTCCCATTGCTCTTTGTGGGAGCTTGCTGTGCACAAATTGGCTTCCGTGTTTCCTACACTGCAACAGTGACTGCACTTCAGGAAGTACTTCGTTGCCTGTAAAGTGTGTTGGGATGTCCTGAGGAAGTGAAAGACGCTATAGAAATGGAAGTCTTTCTTTCCTTGTTTCAGCTGAGTCACTGAATGTACAAGACTACCACACAATGCCAGATCAATATCACAAACAGAGCCAGAGATTACTGAGCTGAGGTTTCCATGGCAACAACTCTCTCTCGGTGCTTTCAACTCAACAATGAAAGTGCCCGCAGCCAACGGAGTCTTTTCTCTCTTCCCTGTGACTCCAGATTGGAGGCAGAGAGCTGTCACCCAATTGTCCCAGAATATAACCACTCCACTTCATCACAGGCAAATTACTGCAGATGCTTGAGATGTGAAATACAAACAGAATACTTATGCAAGGAGAATTGAGCATAAAAGTAGGGAAGTTTTGTTACAGTTGTGATGACACCACATCTGGAGTCCTGTGTACAGCTTTGGTCCTCTTACTTAAGAAAGGATATAATTGCATTAGAAGCGGTTCAGAGGAGGTTCACTTGACTGATTCCCGGGATGAAGGGGTTAGCTTATGAGGAAAGGTTGGACAGGCTGGGCCTGTATCCATTGACGTTTAGAAGAATGAGAGGTGGCCTTATTGAAAAATAAAAGATCTTGAGGGGGCTTGATAGAGTGGATGCTGAGAGGTCGCCTCCCCTTATGAGAGAGACTAGAACTAGGACATCGGAGGGAGAATATCATAAGGGGATAGTAGGTGCGGATATCAGAGGGGGACATCGAAGGGGGGACATCAGAGGGGGATATCGCACGGAGATATCGGAGGGGATATTAGAGTGGGATACTGCGGTGATATCAGAGGTCGATATCAGAGGAGGTATATCAGAGGGGATAACGGAGGGTGGTTATCGGGGGGGATAATGGAGGGCAATATCAGAGGGTGGTTATTGGCAAATATCAGTGGGGAGATATTGGAGGGGGATATCGGAGGGGAGGATATTGGAGAGGGTATCAGAGGGGGTATCGGGGGGAGGATATTGGAGGGTGGTTATCAGGGGATATCAGAGGGGGTATAACAGAGGGGACTGCAGGAGCAGCTAAGCCACATTCACTGGATGGTAAGGTAGCTTCAAATAGTCCCTCTGTGTCAGCTTAAATTGTGTGCTTATGTCTCTGGAGTGAGACTTGAACCCAGGGCCACTAAAATTGAAGAGAAAGGGAGAATGAAAGAAAGACAGAGATGGGAAGAAAGAGGAGATGGTAAGTAAATGATTGCATTTATATAGCGCCTTTCACAACCTCAGGATGCTCGAAAGCTCATTGTAGTCAATGAAGTACTTTTTTGAAGTAGAGTCGCTGTTGTAATATTGGAAATGTGGAAGCTAATTTGCACACAGCAAGATCCCACAGATAGTAATGTGATAATCGGCATTTTTTCCTGTGTTTATTGTGGGATAAGGGGCCATCCCACCAAGGGAGCCCAACTTACATTGGAAACTGTATTGGGATCTTTTGCATTTAGCTGAGAGTATAGAGTATCCTTAGTATGCCTGGTAACATCCTGCTGAACCTACACTGTGTGCTTTCCTGATTCTTGATAAACAAGTGAGGGGGAGGTGAAAGGTTTTCGCGGGAAGCCAAGAATGTGGAGTTGAGGTTGAAATCAGATGGGCCATGATTTTATTGAATGGTGGAGCAGGCTCGAAGGACCGGGTGACCTACTCCTGCTCCTAATTTGCATGTTTGTATGTATGCCCGTCTACTCCCTGTGGCTCTCATGTCCTTTTTATAACAGGGGGTGCCCAGAACTGCCCAGCTATCTAAACACTGTCATATAGAAACTTTCCAATAACCTCTTTGACCATTGCCTCTGTTGCCAGAGTCAAAATGTTGTTGATCTTCATGGAGTTTTAGATCCATGTCTTTGCATGTTGAGGGAATAACGTATCTGAACCCCTTTGGTCTCTCTATGTTCATTCCCTGCATCATATCAATGTCTTTTCATTTCCACTCCAGGGTTTCCTACCAGTAAATATCATCTTACATTTGCCGGCATTTGGAAAGCTGACCTGCTAACCTGCCTGTTTGGATAGTTCGCAATGTTCACACTTGGTCTGGATGCTGACTTTGTCAGGAGTATTTATGATTTTAGAGCCCCTTTGGATTGGCCATTTCCAATATCAATGATTTGAATTGGGCTATCTGTATTCTTGAGCTCTCTCTGCTGTACTCCCTTTGTGTGTGTGTGTCTGTGTTTTATGGCCAATTGTGGGTTTTCTCAATCACAATTCAAATTCTTTTCATTCTGGTTTTGGCTATAAGCTCTCTTGGCTGCAGTCACCTTGCACTGTCCAGTTTGGACCAGCTCCCATGTAATTCACCAACCAACTCCAGTCTGGAGCCCAGAACTGAGATTTCCCCTTGATAACCTGCCTTCAGACTCCAGGAATTTATTAATCTTGTGGCTGTCCAATTCTATTCAATGTCTCACTGGAGTGTTCCTGCAGGCCTCCCATCACCATAGCAACATCTGCTCACACAACAACAAATGCAGGTAGCCACACAGAACATCCCTAATGCCCAGGAGAACCAGCTACAGGCGAGATCGCTCTAGTCCTAGACAGATTGGGAGCAGCGCCATAAACCCCAGCTTAACTCCAGCAACATTTTTCGGAGAAAGTTGAGATTAGCAGATCTGAAAAGACACAACCTTGTCGGTCGGATGAAGAAATCTCTACAAGTAGTGAGGGTCAAACCCCCATTCATGACTTTGTTTCCTCACTGCTTGACTATTCCAATGATCTCCTGGCTGGTCTGCCATCTTCTATCTTCCATAAAATTGAGTTTATCCAAAACTCTGCTACACCATGTCCTTACTCACAGTGAGTCCTGTTTCTCCATCACCTGTGTGCTCACTGGCAGAGGTGATTTCTCAATTATAAAATTCACAGCCTTGTGTTCAGATCCCTCCATGGCCTTGTCCCTCCCTACCTCCATAGCCTCATCCAATCCCACAACCCTCCGAGATAACTCTTGAACATCCCCACTTGAATTGCTCTGCCATTAGCGGCCATGCCCTCAGTTGTATAGGCCCTAAGCTCTGGAATTCCCTCCCTAACCCTCTCCGCCTCACACTATCCTCCTTTAAGGCACTCCTTAAAACCTTGCTTTTTGAACAAGCTTTTGATCATCTGACCTAATACCTCTTTACTTGGCTCAGTGTCAAATTTTGCTCTTATGAAGCACCTTAGGGCATTTACCGTGGGAAAGGTGCTATGTAAATACAGTCATTGTCATGGAGACCATGGAGGCCGGTTTCATCATTGAGGTGAATTAAATCATTGTGTGAAAGGTCAATAGATGTTTGAAGCAACCCCACCCATTGCTCCCTGATTTTCAGGGGTGCAGATCCCAGATAGTCATTTTATTGTGATGGTGCATGAGTGATAAATATTGGCTGGGACACTGGGGGGCACTCCAGCTGCTCTCCTTTGAAATAGTAGTCGTGGGATTTTTTTACATCCGCCTGGGAGGGCAGACAGAGTTTCAGTTTAACGCCTTATCTGAATGACACCTCCCTCCGTCCTCCTTCACCAGGAGTGACAACTTAGGTTATGGGCTCAAAGGGCAAAACCTTCACTCCCAAATGGGGGTAAGAACAGGAGAGCAGGGAGCCAATAAAGGTGAGTTAATAAGGTCAATTATCAAAGGCCGACTGGAATTTTCCCAGTCTGCTGTCTGAAGGCAGCCTCCCGCTAACCAGGGTCCCAGCAGCACCCCAGGCAAGCTTTGAGGCGCTCCATACCTGCCTGGTCACTGCTGCAATTGCAGGCTGCCCTGTGGATGCGTTGCCCCTCCAGTGGCCTGGCTGCCGTGGTCATTTTTTTAATTGAAAAGTTTGCGGAGCACTGAGAGGGACTCTCAAGATGGAGGCCCTCGATCGCCTTCTCTCTCTTACCTGAACTTCAGACCTCATCTCCTTCCATGCTGGAGAATATTCTGCTGGCCCTCCAGCTTCGAGAGCCCACTCACCAGACTCTGGCCACTAATTGGCAAATTCAGGGAAAATCACTGCTGGGTGACTGTTTCCACCACAGTGCAGGATTCTGACCCCCATTTGACCCCGATGTCATGGATCTATCTGTGACCTTCTGCCTCAGAGGTGAGAGTGCATGAGGTTGTATTTTATCCCGGAGTGAGCAAGAAACTAACCCATTGGCATAAACCTCAGGCCTGGGGTGGGTAAACTGCCAGGCTTTGCCTACTGTGAGTCAGCTGACCAATGGAAATGGGAGGAGAGTGGAAGCTGACTGGCGGGTGAGAGAATTTGTCCTCCAGCGCTATGGCGATGGATTGCTAGCGCAGGGGGCAAGGGGGAGGGCCTTGGCATGGTCTTGTAGGTGGTGTTGGAGGACAGCAGAGTTCCAGGCTCACCGTGAGCAGCCAGGTGGGTTATTCCTGCACGACGCAGCCCCACCACAACAACAAACTGCGCTCATATAACACCTTTAACGTAGTGAAATGTCCCAAGGCGTTTCGAAGGAATGTTAACCAACAGTACAGACACGATGGACCAAATGGCCTCCTCCTCTGCTGTAAGGCCCTATGAAAAAGTGTAAGGAAGAAAAACCCTTTCTTTAATTGAGAGAGATTATTCTGGCTGGGGTTTTTGGAGGTAATGGTGCCTCTTTGTATGTGGGCCTGAGTGTAGCAGCAGCTCTCACAGTCAGAAGACAGCGTGTCATGGAACCTCTCTCCTCACTGAGGTCTACCACTGTCAATCACCCTCTAACACTGCTGAGACCTGACTGCCATCCCCCTTGCTGTTGAATTGAAGCAGTGTGTGCTGGGCTGTCTGCACAAAGGCTGTGTTGTTGGGATTCAACAGGTGAAATGGAATCTCCAGGGTAAAGTTTCCTCCGTGTGCCAGGTATGAAATGGAAATGAGGAGTAATGAGCTGTTTGACTGAAGTCAATGAATCCCTCTCTTCTACTTCCAGCCAGCCCTTCAGTATTTATGAAGGCATCAAATAGCCAGCAAGGCAACCAGCTTTCAACTGCCAGTCTAAGGTAAGAGAGAGAGAGAGACTGGCAGTGGGCCACATATGCCACTGCTTTAGACTCTGATGAAACACAAAAAACTCTTGCAACACCCCTCCCTTCCCCCGCCTGTTGCAAACAGCACAGATAAAATTGGCTTGTTCAAAGGAGGAGAGTTTTCCAATTAAAATGCCATCAAAAGATGGTAGCAGTGCTTTGCATTTTAAGATGGTGCAGCACGTCAAGTTACTAGAACAATGCCAATACCACCAAGAGCCTCAATCACTGAACAGCTTCTTCACTGGAATTGAAGAAAACAGTCACATGGCATGTACACTTACTCTTTATGGTAGTGACTCTCACTCTCACCACTCTCTGGGTAAAGGGATTTCTCCTGAATCCCTTCCTGGATTGATTAGTGACAATCTTATTTTTATGGACCTGAGTTTTGGGCTCGCCTGCAAGAGGAAACATCTTTGTGACGACCGTATCGAGCCCTTTCATAATCTTAAAGACCTCTATCAGGATACTCCTCGGTCACCCCCTGTCAGGAGGAAATAGCCACATGGCAGTTCAGCCCTTCCTGATGTGAAAGTCACCCATTCCTGCTTCGCTTCTCCACAGTTTTTAGTGCAGCTGCTTTTTCCAGTGTGGAAACTGCTGCCTCACAAAAATAATCCCCCACAAGTGGGTCTGATCACTCTTCGGTCTATCCTCTAGCTCTGGTACACCAACTAAGAATGGGAAATGAGCAGTGCCGCCTATTTTTAATTCGTTCATGGGGTGTGGGTGAGGCCAGCATTTATTGCCCATCCCTAATTGCCCTTGTTCAGATGTGGGTCTGGAGTCACATGTAGGCCAGAGCAGGTAAAGACAGCAGATTTCCTTCCCTAAAGGGACATTAGTGAACCAGACGGGTTTTTACGGCAGTTGACAATGGTTTCACCATTAGACGTTTAATTCCAAAATTTTTAATTGAATTCAAATTCCACCATCTGCCATGGATGGGATTCGAGTGGGATCCCCTATCGTTATCCTGGATTTCCGGATTACCAACCCAGTGGCAATAACACTACCCTCACCACCTTCCCCAATACCCTCCCTACCCAAGCCAACAGTAAACTAGCAGCAGGTCATTTTTAAGATGTTTTATATCTATCATTGTAACATAGTGATGTTGGAGGGAGAAGAATAACTTTGGCCCCTCTAGGCTACCCTTCACAAGGAGAGCTAGGCAAGAACAGAGCACAGTCCATTTAGCTGTGAGGTGAGTGAGGTGAGTAGTACTCTTTACCTTTGTGTCAGTGAGTTCAAATCCCACTCTAGACGTTTTCGCACAAAAATCTTGGCTGACATTCCAGTGCAGATGAGATGTTAAAATGAGGCCCCATCTATCCTCCTGAGTAGATGTAACAAATCCCACGGTACTGTCTGCTGGTGTGAGCCCGGGTTGAGTGATAGCACCCTCACCTCTGAGTCAGTAAGGCTGTGGGTTCAAATCCTACCGCAGGTAATCCAGACTGACACTCCCAGTGCACTAGCTGAAAGAGGGAGATGGTGGTTAATGTCACTGGGCTAGCAATCGAGAGCCCCAGGCTAATCCTCCGGGGTCACTGGTTCAAATCCCACTATGGCAGCTGGTGGAATTTCGATTCCATTAATGAAAGTGAGGGTGGGTCTTCCCCCTCCATGGACTCAGTGTGGTGGGGGGGGCGGGAAAAGCAGCTTTTTCTCCACCAACCACAATGGTGCGTTTTCACACCCGATTGTACACCTTCTGCCTCATTCAATATTCACCAGCTGCAAACACGCTGTTTAGCCGGTGATTCACCGGCCCCACCGTGACCTCAGCGGATCCTCGCTCCGGGAGCCATTACCTCACCCACACGCAGATCTTTCAATCCCTGCAGCCCAGGAATGCTCCAGGTGAGAGATGGCCCCCAAAAGCAGGGAGAGTGCAGCCCCCAAGTTTGGTGACGTCTCACTGGGTCACCTTCTGGACTCTGTTGGGGCCCGGGTGACCTTCTCTACCCTCGGGATGGCCGGTAGAGTTTCAGCAAGGTCACCAATCCGGCTTGAGAGGAGGTGCCTGTGGCGGTGAGCGCCAACTCGGCCTGCAGGAGAACAGCGGTATAGTGCTGCAAACAGATGAATGACCTTATCCACACAGCCTGGGTAAGTCAATCTTCTCATCCCCCTCAGCTCACACTCTCACAAGCCCCTCACACGTTCACAGGATGACAGTCCATAGGGATCTCACACACTACCAGCACAAGGGACATCACCGCTCACTCTCCCACACACACCCTTACGTCTCCGTCTGGCCTCACGTCCTGTGCAGTTTGCTTCTTCATCCCTGCCCCACTCAACACCCACACAAGGCCGGCATCCTTATCATCTGCCTTGGCATGCTTCCTGCTCACACTCCCTCCATCTGTCTTCATGCAGGCCAAGCTCATCCACAATAAGAGGGAGAGGTCCCAGGCCAATGGCGGGAAGCCAGAGATCAGCACCCTTGCCCAGTATGAGGAGCATGCGGGCTGGAGAGGACCAGGACCGTGCGGTGAGGTCGGTGGCGCACACCCAAGTGAGGACCCTGTAGCAGCCGATCCTTCAGACAGGGAGACTGTGAGTGCAATATTATGTCTTAGAGTCTGTTGCCAAGCACTAATGACCTTTACTCTCTTTCATAGGCTCCACAGACAAGCACCCAGGGACACTGGGAGCCAGTTCCTCATCTCCAGCCTCAAAGACACTTCAGATGAGGATTTTGAGGACCCACTTGTGGAAGACCCGTTGTGGAAGACAGTGCTCGCCCAATCCCTCCACCATCGCAGAGACACACACCGCACTGGGACCTTGATCTAGAGTAGGCTCAGGGTCACAATCTCATAAGCACAGCACAGATTCTGATCCATAGCAGGCAGAGGCAGGGACACCCCAGATCACCAACACGCAGAGCACAGCTGGAGGCCAGGATTCTGCTGAGTCCCAGTCAGATGACGAGCCTATGGACTCGGTCTTAACGCAGATGTTGGAGCTGCAGCGACAGACACGGGAATATCAGACAGGGTTACCAGCTACATTCCTTAGATTGCAATGTACGATGGAGGAGACCACCTGCGTTCAGTCTGAGGTGATAGCACTGGCATGCCAGTGCACCGAGGTCAACAATGGCAGGATGACGGCCGCCATGGAGACCCTGGTCCAGGACATTGCGTCTGCCATGCTGCAGGAGTTACACCCCATCACTGTGGGCATTGGTGGTATCCAGCAGTGGCTTTGTGAGAGGGGGCCAGGGCACCTCGATCTCACTCCAGGTGCCGCTTCTCAAAGAATCAGCCAGGGGCCCTTGGGGAACAAAGAAATGGCTGACCAACTAAATACATACTTTGATTCTGTCTTCACAAAGGAGGACACTAATAACATACCAGAAATGTTGGGGAACACAGGGTTTAGTGAGAGGGAGGAACTGAAAGAAATCAGTATTAGTGGGGAAATGGTGTTGGAGAAATTGATGGGATTGGAGGCCGATAAATCCCCAGGGCCTGATAATCTACATCCCAGGGTACTTAAGGAAATAGCCCTAGAAATAGTGGAAGCATTGGTGGTCATCTTCCGAGATTCTATAGACTCTGGAACAGTTTCTACAGATTGGAGGGTAGCTAATGTAACCCCACTATTTAAAAAGGGAGGCAGAAAGAAAACAGGGAATTTTGGACCAGTCAGCCTGACGTCGGTAGTGGGGAAAATTCAAGAGTCCATTATAAAAAATTTAATAACTGAGCACGTGGAAAACAGTGGCAGAATCGGACAGAGTCAGCATGGATTTATGAAAGGGAAATCATGCTTGACAAATCTACTGGAATTTTTCGAGGATGTAACTAGTAGAGTTGATGAGGGGGAGACAGTGGATGTAGTTTATTTGGACTTTCAGAAGGTTTTTGACAAAGTCCCACATAAAAGAATAGCATGTAAAATTAAAGCGCATGGGATTGGGGGTAGTGTACTGAGATGGATAGAAAACTGGTTGGCAGACAGGAAACAAAGAGTAGGAATAAACAGGTCTTTTTCTAAATGGCAGGCAGTGATCAGTGGGGTACGGCAGGGATCGGTGCTGGGACCCCAGCTATTCACAATATATATTAATGATTTAGATGAGGGAACTAAATGTAATATCTCCAAATTTGCAAATGACACAAAGCTGGGTGGGAGGGTGAGCTGTGAGGAGGATGCAGAGATGCTTTGTGTGATTTGGACAAGCTGAGTGAGTGGGCAAATGCATGGCAGATGCAATATAATGTGGATAAATGTGAGGTTATCCACTTTGGTAGCAAAAACAGGAAGGCAGATTATTATGTGAATGGCTATAAATTGAGAGATGGGAATGTACGAGACCTGGGTATCCTTGTACACCAGTCGCTGAAGGTAAGCATGCAGGTGCAGCAGGCGGTAAAGAAGGCAAATTGTATGTTGGCCTTCATAGCCAGAGGATTCGAGTACAGGAACAGGGATGTCTTGCTGCAATTGTACAGGGCCTTGGTGAGACCACACCTGGAATATTGTGTGCAGTTTTGGTCTCCTTATCTGAGGAAGGATATACTTGCTATAGAGGGAATGCAGCAAAGGTTTACCCGACTGATTCCTGGGATGGCGGGACTGACATATGTGGAGAGATTGAGTCGATTAGGATTATATTCGCTGGAGTTCAGAAGAATGAGGGGGGATTTAAATATAAACCTATAAAATTCTAACAGGACTAGATAGGGTAGATGCAGGAAGGATGTTCCCGATGGTGGGGGAGTCCAGAACCAGGGGTCACAGTCTGAAGATATGGGGTAGACCATTTAGGACTGAGGTGAGGAGAAATTTCTTCACCCAGAGAGTGGTGAGCCTGTGGAATTTGCTACCACAGAAAGTAGTTGAGGCCAAAAAATTGTATGTTTTCAAGAAGGAGTTAGATATAGCTCTTGGGGTGAAAGGGATCAAAGGATATGGGATGAAAGCAGGAGCAGGCTGTTGAGTTGAATGATCAGCCATGATCATGATGAATGGCGGAGCAGGCTCGAAGGGCCGAATGGCCTACTCCTGCTCCTAGTTTCTATGTTTCTATGGGCACCCATAGGGACGAGGACCAGCAGTTCGATACCCCGGGCCATCCACCCAGGTGACTCCAGGAGTGTCTGGCTGATCCCAATCCCCTGTTCCTGTGACCCCATCACCTCCAGCTTCACAGGTCGAGGAGGATGCACCTGCCCCAGGCTGGGCGCATCCAGAGGATGCCCACCAAAGTCATCATAGACAACAGGGCGTAGCAGTCAGCAGGCTACCTCCACCTCCGCTGTGGATGTCGGGCATGGTAAGGTTAGGAAGATCAAGAAATATTAGGAGCACGACGGTGATGCGGGACTTCACCACATGTACATACTTTCCACCAATGTAAATAGAATTGCACCAATCCACATCTCCCCTCGTGTGTGCCTCCTCTATATGCTGAGTTGTGTTCTGCTCGGTCACACCATGTTTCCTCCCCCAGCTTATAGCAGATTTTGCGTCTTGTGCCTCTGGTTGATGTTTTGTGCAGCCATCTCACCACAATGTGTGTCCATTCTCAGTTCAATCCCGATATCAGTGATGCTTCACCCTCCATGGAAAGTGTGCTTGTGTCAGGCATCTCGTCGACAGGCATTGCAGGTTCAAGTGATGTTCATTCTGTGCTGTGTAAGATGGAGGCTCGTGTAGTCTCATGCTTATGTCCTTCTGTAAGAGATTCTCTCCCAATTCCGGCCTAGAGGACGCTTCCCCCCCACCCCAGTCATGTGAATGAATGTAACCTTCCCAAGTCACCCCCTGAGTCATGTATCAGTGAACCTTCTCCAGTCTCTCCCCTGCCCCCAGTCAAGTGTCCGAGCGCAACCTTCCCCGGTCTTCCCCAACCCGCAAACCAAGCCTTGCCCTCCAGCCCCTTCCCTTGCCTGTGCCTTGTCTTCCCCCTCTCCTCACTCCAAGTCGAGGTCTTGCCCTGCAGCACATTACAACCCACCCCTGCCTTGCCACTGATCTGGTATATAGATCCTTGCCTCTGTAAACCCCCTTGAAAGGGAAGTGGTGCTGCCTGTGAAGCCAGCGTGGAGCCTGAGTTGCTGTGAATGCTGCGCGATGCAAGGCAGGCGAACAAATGTGCAAGTCACGAGTGAAGTGCAGGTCGCCAGGCGCATGTTGCTTATATGTGGCTGTGAATCGCGCTGGTCCAATAGGACGCTGGTGTGGCCTTTAGATCCAGCAGGAGGGGTGAGGGGAGGGGGAGGGAGAGGGGGATTCCAGCGAGCTGCCTTCATAATAAGCATTCATGATATTCTAACGTATTCAAATCGCGCTCCCCACACGGGGTAGCAGGAAACGTGTACCTCCATTGAGGGTGGGAGTGGACAATCACAACCTGTTTTTACGCCGACGGGAAACTGGCTTTTTCCCTTCCGCAATATTTTCACCTCCTGCTGCCATTACACCCGCCTTGGGTGTGACCAGAAAACCCTGACCCTAGTCTCAGTGATGGTGCCCATGAAACTATCTTCGGTTGTCACAAAGACCCAGCTGGTTCACTAGTGTCCCATAGGGAAGGAAAGCTGCCATCCTTACCCAGTCTGGCCCACATGTGACTCCAGACCCACAGCAATGTGGTTGACGCTTAATTGTCCTCTGACATAGCCTAGCAAGCCCCTCAGTTCAAGGGCAATTAGGGATGGGCAACAAATGCTGGCCTT
The DNA here is from genome assembly GCF_964194155.1 of Cetorhinus maximus. Lineage (NCBI taxonomy): Eukaryota > Metazoa > Chordata > Chondrichthyes > Lamniformes > Cetorhinidae > Cetorhinus > Cetorhinus maximus. The sequence goes on from NC_135883.1 coordinate 36,571,178, forward strand.
GCCAGCAACGCCCACATCCTGTAAAAGAGTAAATCTAAAAGTTCTGAAGAAGAACAAGAGAGTTCTCCCAGGTGTTATATTTATTTATTCCTCAAAAAACAGTAAAACAGATTATCTGGTCATTTATCTCATTACTGATTGTGGGATCTTGCTGTGTGCAATTTGACAGCTGGAGTCCCTACATTACAACAGTGACCAAACTTCAAAAAGCACTTCATTGACTGGAAAGCACTTTGGGACATCCTGGGGTGAAGAAAGCTTGGATATTGCGCTCAAGTCTCTCACGCGGCGATTTGAACCCTAATAAATCAACACATTTTGAAAGAAAAGGTTCATTTGAAACCACCACTCAGTGAGATTAATAAAAGGTCTAAACAAGTGTTTTGAAGGAGGTTAGTCTTGTAGGAAAATGGATCCTCAAGAGATTGCACTGATGGCAGGTGGTACTGCTGTCTGAGGGAAGGTACAGTGGACTGCGACTGACTTAATGAATGAAATGTCAGCCCCGGTTAGGTTGAGTGAGCTCATTCTTAGGGGTCAATGTCAAAGCTGACTGACTGGAAATGTCCTGGTAACAAACCCAAGGTTACTGCCCTGGGATATTAATCCAGGAGACTAACCTGAGATATTAATCCCCACTTCTAACTTGGTACACTAACCTGGGATATTAAACTTCATTACTAACTTAGCATTCTAACCTGGGATATTTAACTATGGGCGGAATCGTCCTAGGTTTGCACTATGTGAGGTAGCGGGCCCAAGAAAAGATGTTTTTCCCGCTGGTCGCAACAGTGGATTTTGGCACCATGTCACCTCCTTCCCGCCTCCTAAATTAAGCAGTCACGGGAAACATGCTGGATTGCTGGTGGCACAGCCTCCAATTTGCCCACCACGCTGTTATTTTTCCGCTTCCTTGCTCCAGGCGCCAGATGCAGCTACACGCACACTTCTCAATGTTTGCAGCCCCGGTGAAGACATGGCCCCAAAAGCCAAGAGGAGTACAGCCCCTGATTCAGTGACACATCCCTGGGATGCCTTCTGGACACGGTGGAGGCCCACCACAGTGTCCTCTACACCCACTCTGGTCACAGGAGGCCCATCAGCCTCACCACTCCATCTTGGGAGGCGATGGCAGAGGTGGTCAGTGCCAATGCTGCGCACAAGAGGTCGGCCATCCAGTGTATAAAGAGGATGAATGATCTCATCCGTGTAGCCAGGGTAAGGCAACTATCTGATCACTCTGAACTCACACACTCCAGCCCATCACACATTCACTGGCATTTCACTCTGCCAGCTCAAGGGACATCACCACTCACTCTTACACACACACCCTCACATCTCCATCTGGCCTCATCTGCTCTAGAGATTGCTTCCTCATTCCATCCATGGCTCCACACAACATATTGTGCTATCTTACATTTATGCCACTAAGAGCACCTTCTTTAATCTTTAACACTACCATTAACATTCCCTTTCTCTTGTGTCCATGACATCTTTGTCAATCTCCCCTGAGCTCCCACCTATCCCTGACCTTCTATTTTGATCCACCTGCCCCACCCCCTTTAAACAGTATAAAATCCATCACATTTCTACTTCTCTTTAGTTCTGAAGAAGATTCATACGGACTCGAAACATTAACTCTGTTTCTCTCTCCACAGATGCTGCTAGACCTGCTGAGTTTTTCCAGCATTTTCTGTTCTAATTACAGACTAGCTAATACCAACTCAGGATGCTAAACTTGGGTATTAAACTAAAATACTAACCTGGGATACTAATCTCAGCAGCATTGACCTTGAGTCAAGGCAGCATTTGACCAAGTGTGACATCAAGGGGCCCGAGTAAAACTGGAATCAATGGGAATCGGGGGAAAACTCTCTGCTGGTTGGAGTCATACCTAGCACAAAGGAAGATGGTTCTGGTTGTTGGAGATCAATAATCTCAGTTCCAGGACATCACTGCAGGAGTTCCTCAGGGTAGTGTCCTTGGCCCAGCCATCTTCAGCTGGTTCATCAATGACCTTCCTTCCATCATAAGGTCAGAAGTGGGGATGTTCACTGATGATTGCACAATGTTCAGCACCAAACGTGACTCCTCAGATACTGAAGCAGTCCATGTCCAAATGCAGCAAGACCTGGACAATATCCAGGCTTGGGCTGACAAGTGGCAAATAACATTCATGGCACACAAGTGTCAGGCAATGACCATCTCCAACAAGAGAGAATCTAGTCATCGCCCCTTGACATTCAATGGTGAATTGGAAGAGTCCCTTGTAAATAAGAAATTGTGGTTTTGTACTGCCATTCATTACCTTAGGACGTTCCAAAGTTCTTTTCTGTCAGAACTATGATTTACAATTACAGAGAATCACCAGCACATAGCAATACACATCTTTAACTTATCCATTTCAGCATGTACAAATTCTTGGAGTCTTTTCCAGAATGTTTTAAATGGTAGATGAATGCTTCCAATCCACAGAATTCTGTTTCACAGCCACTGGGTAGAAAGAGACCTAAACAAAGCTCCCCTCATTTGTTTACTCATTTTGGCTCTGTAAGACCAAATACAATGAGTAGATCAAAACATTTCTTTACCACTAAGGCAGAAAAGTACGTCATTAACCAGCTTTGTTTTCTGGCACTACGAATTTTTAGACTTGCAAACTTTGCAGTACTTCACTGTGCTTTCTAACACCTTAACTGCATATCAAATAAATAAGCCTCCTGGACAACTCTTAGTTACTGTAATGTAACCTGCATGCTTCACACCTCACCCATTTTCAATCCAAGAGAGACAAAATGGAACATTTTCTTCATGGCAACCGACTGGCAACTGCAGAGAAGAAAGGGGAGTTGGGTCCATTGGTTAAAAAAAGAACTAAAAGCTGGTAAACATGTATAAAAATAATCCAAAGGCTAATGGAATTTTGGTCCTTATCTCAAAGCCTTGCTGAGACCGCACCTGGATGACTGCATTTAGCTCTTAGCACCACAATTCAGAAAAGATATAGCCTTGGTGGAGTCCAATAGATTCGTCAGAATGGTACCGGGGCTAAAAGGGTTAAATTAAGAGGACACCCTGTATCGACTGGGATTGCGTTCCCTGGAGTTTAGGAGATTAAGGTGATCTAATAGAAGGATTCATTTCCTCTGGTGGGGAAATCTAGAACGAGGCGGTGATTAGAGACAGGACATTCAGGAGTGAAATCAGGAAGTACTTCATCACATCGAAGGCAATCTGGAACCCTGCCCCCAAACCCCAACCCCCCCACTGCCCTCCCACAAAAAAGTCAGTGGCTGCTGGATCTCATTAGGAACTTTCAAGACATAGAGAGATGGATTTTAATTAGGTAAGGGTATTTAGCAGATGTAGAACAAAGTTGGGTAAATGGATTTAGGATACAGATCAGTCAAGATCTCATTGAATGGGCTTGAGGGGTTGAATGGCCGATTCATGTTCCCATGTGCAACTGGTTGTGTTTAAGCCACATGCCTTTAACCTGAGATTGGTTATCATTCTGGCAATAGCCCATCATTGATGGAGTTGCTTCTAGAAATACAATGCTGCAGAGAAGACAAGGCAAGTGGCAAGTAACATTCGTGCCACACAAGTGCCAGGCAATGACCATCTCCAACAAGAGAGAATCTAACCATTGCCCTTTGACATTCAATGGCATTACCATCACGGAATCCCTCACTATCAACATCCTGGGGGTTACCACTGACCAGAAACTGAACTGGACTAGCCAAATAAATACTGTGGCTATGAGAGCAGGTCAGGGGCTAGGAATCTTGCAGTGAGTAACTCACCTCCTGACTCCCCAAAGTCTGTCCAACATCTACAAGGCACAAGTCAGGAGTGTGATGGAATATTCTCCACTTGTCTGGATGAGTGCGGCTCCCACAACACTGAAGAAGCTCAACACCATCCAGGACAAAGGAGCCTGTTTGATTGACATCCCAACCACAAACACTCACTCCCTCAATCACCGACGCACAGTGGCAGCAGTGTGTACCATCTACAAGATGCACTGCAAGAACTCACCAAGGCTCCTTTGACAGTATTTTCCAAACCCTCAACCACTACTACCTAGAAAGACAAGGGCAGCAGGCACACGGGAACATTACTACCTGCAAGTTCTCTTGAAAGCCACTCACCATCCTGATTTGGAAATATATCACAGTTCCTTCACTGTCGCTGGGTCAAAATCCTGGAACTCCCTCCCTAACAGCACAGTGGGTATACCTACACCACATGGACTGCAGCGGTTCAAGAAGGCAGCTCACGACCACCTTCTCAAGGGCAATTAGGTATGGGCAATAATTGCTGGCCCAGCCAGCGATGCCCACAATCCTGTGAAAGAGTAAACAAATGGTGGAAATAGATGGTTTTAGTGATGGCAGGAGTATGAAGCCAGAAACTCATCTCGGGGTCAAATGTGACTTCAAGGTTGTGAATAGACTGGTTTAATCTTGACTCTTGCCAGGGGGAGGGATGGAATCAGTAGCAAGGGATCAGAGTTTGGAGCAGGAATCAAAAACAATGGCCAAAGCAGCTGAAGGCACAGCCGCCAATGGCAGAGCAATTAAAATCCAGGGGTACTGAAGGTGCAAAGATCTGGGGATGCAGATATCCTGGAGGGTGCAAATATTTTGGGTGGGTGGTGGGGGGGGGGGTGCAGATATCTTGTGGGATGCAGATATCCTGGAGGATGCAGATATCTTGGAATTTAGAGATATCCTGGAGGATGCAGATATCTCGGAGGAGTGCATATATCTCAGAGGACGCAGATATCCCGGAGGATGCAGTTAGCTCAGAGGAGTGCAGATATCTTGGCAGAGTGGAAAATCCTGGAGGATGAAGATATCCCAGAGTATGCAGATATCCCGGAGAATGCAGATAACCCGGAGAATGCAGATATCTCAAAGGATGCAGATATCCCGGAGGATGCAGATACTGGAGGATGCAGGTATCTTGGAGGAGTGCAGATATCTCAGGGGAGTGGAGAAATCTCGGAGGATGCAGATATCGCAGAGGATGCAGGTATGTCGGAGAATGCAGATATCCCAGAGAATGCAGATATCTCAGAGGATGCAGATATCATGGAGGATTCAGCTATCTCAGAGGATGCCAATACCCCTGGCGAGTGGAGAAATCTCAGAGGATGCAGATATTTTGGAGGATGCAGATATCTCAGAGGAATGCAGATATCTCGGAAGGTGCAGGTATCCTGGAGGATGCAGATATCTCAGAGGATGCAGATATCTCGGAGGATGCAGATATCCTGGAGGATGCAGATATCCCGGAGGATGCAGGTATCTCAGAGGATGAAGATATCTTGGAGGATGCAGGTTTCTTGGAGGATGCAGATATCTCAGGGGAGTGCAGATATCTCAGGGAGTGGAGAAATCTCGTAGGATGCAGATATCACAGAGGATGCAGGTATCTTGAAGAATGCAGATATCCCAGAGAATGCAGATATCTCAGAGGATGCAGATATCCTGGAAAATGCAGATTTCTGAGAGGATGCAGATATCGCAGGGGAGTGCAGGCATCTCAGAGGAGTGCAGGTATCTTAGAGGATACAGATATCTCAGAACATATAGATATTTCAGGGGGCTGAAGATATCTCAGAGGAGTGCAGGTATTTCGGAGGATGCAGATATCTCGGAGCATGCAGATATTTCAGGGGGCTGAAGATATCTCAGAGGAGTGCAGGTATTTTGGAGGATGCAGATATCTCGGAGGATGCAGATATCTCGGAACATGCAGATATCTCGGAACATGCAGATATTTCAGGGGGCTGAAGATATCTCAGAGGAGTGCAGGTATTTCGGAGGATGCAGATATCTCGGAGGATGCAGGTATCTCGGAACATGCAGATATTTCAGGGGGCTGAAGATATCTCAGAGGAGTGCAGGTATTTTGGAGGATGTAGATATCTCGGAGGATGCAAATATCCTCAATGGGCTGAATGGCTTACTTCTGTTTCTATGTCTTATGGTCTTTATGGTCTGCTTGCTTTGGTTACATGGGGTGGGGGTTATTGACAGGGATCACGGTTGTTATAATAGATTGGAGCAGGAAGAGGCCATTCAATCCATCAATTCTGTGCCAGCCCTTTCGAACAGCAATCCTGTTAGTACCTCTAACTCCACTCTTCTCCACATCCCTGCAATGTTTTCTTCTTAAAGTATTTATCCAATTCCTTGGTGAAAGCTCCAATTGTATCTTTATTCATCACATCCAAATCCTAACCACTCATTGCATGAAAATGGTTTTCCTCAAGTCGCTTCTGCATTTTTGTCGATTAGTTTAAATCCTTGCTGTTACTTCACCCTGTTTCTTTCAACTCTTTCAACTTTCAACCACAAACCACCTTTCAACTCCCTGCTCTCCAGAACGTGTTATGTCTGTTCCATTATCAGCCGCAGATCCTTTGCTTGGAAATTTGTCAGTTCAGACTCCACTTGAGCACAGAATCCAGGCTACCTGTGCAATACTCAAGGAGGGCTGCATTTTCACACGTATCACCCCCTCAGATGAGACAGCAACCCGAGTGCCCCCTCCCCCCACCCCCACCGAGTCAGTTTGCTCCCAAGTTTCCAGGAGGAGGCCATTCAGCCCCTTGATGTTGTTCTGCCATTTAGTCAGATTGTGGCTGGCCTGTGCCTCAACTCCATTGACCTGCCTCGGCTCCTCGCCTAACTCCAGTGGGCACTGAAGATCTCATGACACTGTTAGAGTGCCGGGGAATTATCCTGATGTCCGACATTCCTTCTTCAAGCACCAGCACCAAGAACTGCTGCACCTGCTTCACCCCGACACCACTGCCCCTCCTCTCAATTTACTGTTTAATACAGGGGATAGACAAATCATATACCAGCAAATAACCCAACACAAATATACAAAAATCCAGCAATCCCAGTCTAGAACAATCTTTAAAGTACCAACTGACACCTGCCTCTCTGCTCCCTACCCGGCCTTCCAGCATCCACAGCCTTTGGGGGAGAAAGGTCCAGATTCCACTAACCATTGTGCGAAAAAGTGATTCCTGAGCTCCGTCCTAAACAGCCGAGCTCAAATCGTCCACTTGTTCGTGACTCCCCCACCAACAGGAGCTGTTTCTATACCCGACCAAATCCTTTTAACATTGTCAACACTTTGATCAGATCTCCCTCAGCCTCCTGTACTCAAGCCTGTCTTGATAACGTTAGGTGAGGAGGTAAGGAGGAGGTTTGCTTGGAGCAGAAGCACCAGATTGGAGCTCATGTGTCAAATGGCCTGTTTGGTGCTGGGATTTGTAATTCTTTCTAATGCCATCTCTTACTCAAACCTCAACCCTCTGCACTCAGGTGAGGTTCCTGAGATTCTCAGAGCCCCCTTGAAAACGATTCTCTAGTCATCCATCGTAATGGTCAGAGCCTAAAGCCTGCTCGAGGAGGCCCGAGGAAACTCACTGCAGAAACAGATTGTTAATAATGTCCCCACATTCCTCAAGGTTCTACTGAAGCCTCTGCGTTGTACCCAGTCTGTAGGCAGCTGTGATATGTCACATAAATAGGAGGAGGATGTGGTTTGAGAGCAGCTGAATGGCATGTAGTGTGCAGCACTGAAAAACAAGTCGACTGTGTAGCTGTGGACTGTGAGTGAGCAAAGGGGAGCCACCAAATGCACACGCCTGTGCGTTTGTGAATTGTTTGCTTTCACTTTTTTTGTGACACTGCTTTCTCTGACTTGTGGTTAGAGCTTTCAGCAACTCCTTCTCGAGGTCTCGGGGATTTGGAGAGGCAGCAACTTCCTAATAGAAGTTGCTATGATTTAGCCCGAGGTTTCTGCTCAAATGCACAGAGGTTGGATACATAACTGCCAATCATTGGAGAGACTTACAAACAATATTATTGAGCAATGACACTGCGGTCTCAGTTTTTACGGGAGTTCGGAGCAGTGGGAAGGGTGTGGGGAGCTCGGTAAGGGCCGTGTCCTGGTCAATATTTATACCTCGAGCAAAACTACAAAAATAGATGATCTGCTCATTATCACATTGCTGTGTGTGGGATCTTGCAGTGTGCAAATTGGCTGCCGTGTTTCTCACATTACAACAATGACTACACTTCAAAAATATGTCATTGGCTGGGAAGTGCTTTGGACTGTCCTGGATGGACTGTCAATATCTCCCTTACTTCCTTCCATCCTCTCTCCCTTCCTTCTTTCTCTCAATCCCTTCTTTCTGTTCCTTCCTCCTGCTTTTTCTTCTGCTATTCCTCCCTTTCTCCTTGTCTTCCTCCCCATACTTGCCTTTCCACTAATGATCAGGGTCCATTTCTCTTGGAGCAGCACCTTAGTGAACTGGAGGTGATCATTGTCAGGGTTAATGAAGGGGCAATTGCTGTGTGAAGTCTAGCCTGAGCCACCAAGACCGCACAATTGTTTCCTGATTACTCCCCCACCGAGCTCAGCTATTGAATGAAGAAGACTCAGCCAACAGGAGTTACTACAGCAGGCTCGTGTCTCAGTGCTGGTGAGGGCAGAGATGCCAGTTCTCTCACCCAGCTGGGCATCAAGTAACATCAGTGGTGCCTCCAGATCAAACCTCGGGGGGTGTGGGCAGCAAGCCAGAGACCGCATCTTTCAGAAATGCTCCATTGGAGAGACAGAGGCATCGTGGAGTCAATAATGAATGAAGAGCTTCAGGCTGGCTTCGGCTCGCTTGAAGGAACAGTCAGGGCAATCGCCAGGAAAGCAATCACAGACATCAGAACATTGCTCTGAACAGTGTGGGCCTGAGAATTAAACATTCTCACCTTGATCAGCGTGTACAAACCCAGGATAGATGCTCTGGAAGAGACAGCACGTATCTGTAGACAAGTGACGGGAGAAGAGTTGCAACTGATGGAGAGCCAACAGGCAGAATAGAGATTCCCAATCAGGAATTCAGGAGCATTTCTGAACCCAGACAGTGGGTAGAATGTGGAAATCACTACCAGAGGCAGTAGTTAGAGTGAACACCACAGAGATATTGAAGAGAAATTCAGATAAGCACATGAGAGGGAAAGGAATAGAAGGATATGCTGATGGGGGGAGATGGGGGGACAATAATAGCAGAAAATTCAGTTGGGCTGAATGGCCTATTTCTGCACTATGGATATGATGTAATTCTGTGTAATCGAGGGGCGCACCGGAGTGTTGCTCCAGCACCACCAACCAGTGCCCGGGGAGCAGAGTGCCGGGGAGGAGAGTGCCGGGGAGGAGAGTGCCGGGGAGGAGAGCGTTGGGGAGGAGAGTGCAGGGGAGGAGAGTGCCGGGGAGCAGAGTGCCGGGGAGCAGAGTGCCGGGGAGGAGAGTGCCGGGGAGGAGAGTGCCGGGGAGGAGAGTGCCAGGGAGGAGAGTGCCGGGGAGGAGAGTGCCGGGGAGCAGAGTGTCGAGGAGCAGAGTGCCGGGGAGCAGAGTGCCGGGGAGCAGAGTGCCGGGGAGGAAAGTGCCGGGGAGCAGGGTGCCGGGGAGGAGAGTGCCGGGGAGCAGAGTGCTAGGGAGCAGAGTGCCGGGGAGCAGAATGCCGGAGAGGAGAGTGCCGGGGAGGAGAGTGCCGGGGGGCAGAGTGCTGGGAAGGAGAGTGCTGGGGAGGAGAGTGCCGGGGAGGAGAGTGCCGGGGGGCAGAGTGCCGGGGAGGAGAGTGCCGGGGAGCAGAGTGCCGGAGAGGAGAGTGCCGGGGAGGAGAGTGCCGGGGAGGAGAGTGCCCGGGAGGAGAGTGCCGGGGAGGAGAGTGCCAGGGGGGAGAGTGCCGGGAAGCAGAGTGCCGGGGAGCAGAGTGCCGGGGAGGAGAGTGCCGGGGAGCAGAGTGCCGGGGAGGAGAGTTCCAGGGAGGAGACTGCCGGGGAGCAGAGTGCCGGGGAGGAGAGTGCCGGGGAGGAGAGTGCCGGGGAGCAGAGTGCCGGGGAGCAGAGTGTCGAGGAGCAGAGTGCCGGGGAGCAGAGTGCCAGGGAGCAGAGTGTCAGGGAGGAAAGTGCCGGGGAGCAGGGTGCCAGGGAGGAGAGTGCCGGGGAGGAGAGTGCCGGGGAGGAGAGTGCCGGGGAGCAGAGTGTCGAGGAGCAGAGTGCCGGGGAGCAGAGTGCCGGGGAGGAGAGTGCCGGGGAGCAGAGTGCCAGGGAGCAGAGTGCCGGGGAGCAGAGTGCCGGAGAGGAGAGTGCCGGGGAGGAGAGTGCCGGGGGGCAGAGTGCTGGGGAGGAGAGTGCTGGGGAGGAGAGTGCCGGGGAGGAGAGTGCCAGGGGGGAGAGTGCCGGGAAGCAGAGTGCCGGGGAGCAGAGTGCCGGGGAGCAGAGTGCCGGGGAGCAGAGTGCCAGGGAGGAGAGTGCCGGGGAGCAGAGTGCCGGGGAGGAGAGTTCTGGGGAGGAGACTGCCGGGGAGCAGAGTGCCGATGAGGAGAGTGCCGGGGAGGAGAGTGCCGGGGAGGAGAGTGCCGGGGAGCAGAGTGCCGGGGAGGAGAGTGCCAGGGAGGAGAGTGCCCGGGAGGAGAGTGCCGGGTAGCAGAGTGCCAGGGGGGAGAGTGCCGGGAAGCAGAGTGCCGGGGAGCAGAGTGCCGGGAAGTAGAGTACTGGCGAGCAGAGTGCCAGGGAGGAGAGTGCCGGGGGGCAGAGTGCCGGGGAGGAGAGTGCCGGGGAGCAGAGTGCCGGGGAGGAGAGTGCCGGGGAGGAGAGTGCCGGGGAGGAGAGTGCCGGGGAGCAGAGTGCCGGGGAGCAGAGTGCCAGGGAGCAGAGTGTCGGGGAGGAAAGTGCCGGGGAGCAGGGTGCCGGGGAGGAGAGTGCCGGGGAGCAGAGTGCTAGGGAGCAGAGTGCCGGGGAGCAGAGTGCCGGAGAGGAGAGTGCCGGGGAGGAGAGTGCCGGGGGGCAGAGTGCTGGGGAGGAGAGTGCCGGGGAGGAGAGTGCCGGGGAGCAGAGTGCCGGGTAGCAGAGTGCCGGGGAGGAGAGTGCCGGGGAGGAGATTGTCGGGGAGGAGAGTGCCGGAGAGGAGAGTGCTGGGGAGGAGAGTGCCGGGCAGCAGAGGGCCGGGGAGCAGAGTGCCGGGGAGGAGAGTGCCGGGGAGGAGAGTGCCGGGGAGCAGAGTGCCGGGGAGCAGAGTGCCGGGCAGGAAAGTGCCGGGGAGCAGAGTGCCGGGGAGCAGAGTGCCGGGGAGGAGAGTGCCGGGGAGCAGAGTGCCGGGAAGGAGAGTGCCAGGGGGGAGAGTGCCGGGGAGGAGAGTGCCGGGGAGCAGAGTGCCGGGAAGGAGAGTGCCGGGGAGGAGAGTGCCCGGGAGGAGAGTGCCGGGAAGGAGAGTGCCGGGGAGGAGAGTGCCCGGGAGGAGAGTGCCGGGGAGCAGAGTGCCGGGGAGGAGAGTGCCCGGGAGGATAGTGCCGGGGAGCAGAGTGCCGGGGAGGAGAGTGCCGGGGAGCAGAGTGCCGGGTAGCAGAGTGCCAGGGGGGAGAGTGCCGGGAAGCAGAGTGCCGGGGAGGAGAGTGCCGGGGAGTAGAGTACTGGCGAGCAGAGTGCCAGGGAGGAGAGTGCCGGGGGGCAGAGTGCCAGGGAGGAGAGTGCTGGGGCCCTGGGAGGAGAGGCTGGCTGCGAGGCCCAGGAGTGAGGCGCTGAAGAGCCCCAGATCCAGGGGTGGCTGGGGGTGTGGATGGTGGGATGAGGCTGACTGCCACGTGTGGGAGCTCATGTGTGTGTCTGTGTCGGATTGAAAGAGAGTAAGAGTGTGTGGGAGTGAGAAAGAGTGCGTGTGTGTGTGGGAATCAGAGAATGAGTGTGCATGTTTGTGTGTGTGTGCTTATTTGAGAATATGTGCATGTGTATGTGTGTGTGTGTGTGGGTGTTGGAGTGAGAGAGAGAGTGTGTATGTGTGTGTGTGTGTGTGGGTGTTGGAGTGAGAGAGTGTGTATGTGTGTGTGTGTGGGTGTTGGAGTGAGAGAGAGAGTGTGTATGTGTGTGTGTGTGTGGGTGTTGGAGTGAGAGAGAGAGTGTGTATGTGTGTGTGTGTGTGTGGGTGTTGGAGTGAGAGAGTGTGTATGTGTGTGTGTGTGGGTGTTGGAGTGAGAGAGAGAGTGTGTATGTGTGTGTGTGTGTGGGTGTTGGAGTGAGAGAGAGAGTGAGAGTGTGTGTGTGTGTGGGTGTTGGAGTGAGAGAGAGTGTGTATGTGTGTGTGTGTGGGTGTTGGAGTGAGAGAGAGAGTGTGTATGTGTGTGTGTGTGTGGGTGTTGGAGTGAGAGAGAGAGTGTGTATGTGTGTGTGTGTGTGGGTGTTGGAGTGAGAGAGTGTGTATGTGTGTGTGTGGGTGTTGGAGTGAGAGAGAGAGTGTGTATGTGTGTGTGTGTGGGTGTTGGAGTGAGAGAGTGTGTATGTGTGTGTGTGTGGGTGTTGGAGTGAGAGAGAGTGTGTATGTGCGTGTGTGTGCGTGTTGGAGTGAGAGAGAGAGTGTGTATGTGTGTGTGTGTGTGGGTGTTGGAGTGAGAGAGTGTGTATGTGTGTGTGTGGGTGTTGGAGTGAGAGAGTGTGTATGTGTGTGTGTGTGGGTGTTGGAGTGAGAGAGAGAGTGTGTATGTGCGTGTGTGTGGATGTTGGAGTGAGAGAGAGAGTGTGTATGTGTGTGTGTGTGGGTGTTGGAGTGAGAGAGAGAGTGTGTATGTGCGTGTGTGTGGGTGTTGGAGTGAGAGAGAGTGTGTATGTGCGTGTGTGTGGGTGTTGGAGTGAGAGAGAGTGTGTATGTGCGTGTGTGTGGGTGTTGGAGTGAGAGAGAGTGTGTATGTGCGTGTGTGTGGGTGTTGGAGTGAGAGAGAGAGAGTGTATGTGCGTGTGTGTGGGTGTTGGAGTGAGAGAGAGTGTATGTGCGTGTGTGTGTGTGTTGGAGTGAGAGAGAGAGAGTGTGTATGTGCGTGTGTGTGTGTGTTGGAGTGAGAGAGAGAGAGTGTGTATGTGCGTGTGTGTGTGTGTGGGGGTGTTGGAGTGAGAGAGAGAGTGTGTATGTGCGTGTGTGTGGGTGTTGGAGTGCGAGAGAGAGTGTGTATGTGCATGTGTGTGGGTGTTGGAGTGAGAGAGAGAGAGTGTATGTGCGTGTGTGTGGGTGTTCGAGTGAGAGAGAGTGTGTATGTGCGTGTGTGTGGGTGTTGGAGTGAGAGAGAGTGTGTATGTGCGTGTGTGTGGGTGTTGGAGTGAGAGAAAGTGTATGTGCGTGTGTGTGGGTGTTGGAGTGAGAGAGAGTGTGTATGTGCATGTGTGTGGGTGTTGGAGTGAGAGAGAGAGAGTGTGTATGTGCGTGTGTGTGTGTGTGGGGGTGTTGGAGTGAGAGAGAGAGAGTGTGTATGTGCGTGTGTGTGGGTGTTGGAGTGAGAGAGAGTGTGTATGTGCGTGTGTGTGGGTGTTGGAGTGAGAGAGAGAGTGTATGTGCGTGTGTGTGGGTGTTGGAGTGAGAGAGAGAGAGTGTGTATGTGCGTGTGTGTGGGTGTTGGAGTGAGAGAGAGAGAGTGTGTATGTGAGTGTGTGTGGGTGTTGGAGTGAGAGAGAGAGAGTGTGTGTGTGTGGGTGTTGGAGTGAGAGAGTGAGAGTGTGTGTGTGTGTGGGTGTTGGAGTGAGAGAGAGAGTGTGTATGTGCGTGTGTGTGTGTGTTGGAGTGAGAGAGTGTGTATGTGCGTGTGTGTGTGGGTGTTGGAGTGAGAGAGAGTGAGAGTGTGTGTGTGTGTGGGTGTTGGAGTGAGAGAGAGAGAGTGTGTGTGTGTGTGGGTGTTGGAGTGAGAGAGAGTGTGTATGTGTGTGTGTGTATGTGTTGGAGTGAGAGAGAGAGTGTGTATGTGTGTGTGTGTGGGTGTTGGAGTGAGAGAGAGAGTGTGTATGTCCGTGTGTGTGTGGGTGTTGGAGTGAGAGAGAGAGAGTGTGTGTGTGTGTGGGTGTTGGAGTGAGAGAGAGTGTGTATGTGCGTGTGTGTGTGTGTTGGAGTGAGAGAGAGAGTGTGTATGTGCGTGTGTGTGGGTGTTGGAGTGAGAGAGAGAGTGTGTATGTGCATGTGTGTGTGTGTTGGAGTGAGAGAGAGTGAGTGTGTGTGTGGAAATGAGATGCAGTGAGTGTATGTGGGAATCAGAGAGTAAGGCCAGAATTTTTCGCTTGGCGTGTGGGTGTGTGCCCGACGCGCTCGAGTGTAAAATACCGCATGCTGACGTTGGGTGAGCGTCCCGACGTTATCGCGCACTTGAGTGATATTTTGGTTGGCGAGTGTGTGTGGGAATCAGAGCCGTGCCTTCAATTACAAGGCCAGTTACGCTGTATTTTATCTTAAAGCAAAATACTGTGGATGCTGGAAATCTGAAACAAAAACAAAAATAGCTGGAAAATCACAGCAGGTCTGACAGGGTCTGGGGAGATGAACACAGTTAATGTTTCGAGTCCATATGGAACCCTTACACAAGGCTGTATTTTATGTTGCTTGTGCGATTTCACATTCGTCGCACAGGCAAAACAGGCAGACGGGCGGCCGACAATTTGCTAAACCTCATCCACAGTCAGCAGCATTGCCAGTGTGAGCGGTGAGGAGTTTTGCAGCTAGCTTGCTGCCGGTTGCTTCTTGGTACTTGGCAGCTTCATCTCTGTTCAGGGCTTCATTCTTAGCATTTCCAGGCTTCATTTCAAGATTTATTGGTGTCTCCAAGACCCCCTGAGGATTCAGACCATGCGGACCCTTCCAGAGGAGGGACCTGTGGGAGGAGAGGTGCAGGCACAAGGGGCGCAGGGCCAGCAGGTAGTCCGCCGACCTGAAAATTGAAATGAGGCGGGGTGACGTGTGGGAGTTCCGCCCCCGACACCATCCCGCAACATTTTACGTGTCAGCGAGCGGACCCCACCAGAACCTCAATATCCTGCCCCATGTGTCTGCCTTACTCCCAGTCTCAGGTCTTTCACTCACTCTCACCACCACACACCACCACCAACACACATACACACGCTCTCACTCTCAGTGGGTGAAGATGAGTGAGTGAGTACCCAGAGAAAGGAGCGAGCCAGACACACACACACACTGACCCTCTCACACACTGACCCTCTCACACACTGACTCTCTCACACTCTGGCCATTTTTATTAATTACCCTTCCTTTAATAAAACAATTTATTGCAATGAAATTGCTTTATTTTTGCTCAGCAGTTGTTTCTTTTCTTAATACCCCATCCTTATTTTGCAACTCAGTTTAATGTTGTGCCAAAAACTTTAATATTCTGAAATTTGCTCATTGGTCCCCGGAGGGAGAAAAGAGGGGAAAAGTGTCCCTCCCGAGGGAAGAGGTTGGACAGGCCTGCTTTAAACCGAGTTCTCTTCACCCACACTGAGCAGCCAGATCTTGGGACCTGACAGACCTGCTTCACAAGAAAATCAGAGGGGGCAGGTAGTTAACAGTTTTAAAATCTTTATTTTTTATTTTCAAAAATCTTCATCTCCCTGAGGCGCAGAACTGCCTCAGGGAGCTTTCCCTGCACACACTCGCGCACATGCTTGAACTTCGGGGCTCGCCCACCTCCCACCCCAGTCACAAAGGCAGCGCTGAGCGCTGCAGCGTGCGTTTCACACTGGGCGGGGCCTCACTTGGCCCGCCATCTTGAAATCGCGGTCACGGCCCAATGGCAGGCAGCAGTCGCTTTCGTGGCCGCTCCCGCTCGCCCCCGCCGAGCCCTCCCGACGAGGGCAAAAATCTATCCTGGCCCAGGCCTCCACCTACCAGATCAGCTGCACGGCAGGGGGTTGGCTTTTCAATGGCTGCAGGGCTAGGGCTTGGTTGGGGAGAGGGGGAGAAGTGGCCTCAGGCAAGGGAAGTGGCTGCAGGATGAGGGCTGTACTGGGGAAGAAGGGTATCCCAGGGTGTGTGTGGGGGCACTTGTTGACCTGTTTAAGTGGCCTCAAGATGGTAAGGGCTGAGGAGGCAGTCTCCAGAGGAGATGAGGCCAGATGGAGATGTGAGGGTGTGTGTGTGAGAATGAGTGGTGATGTCCCTTGAGTTGGCAGTGAGTGAGATGCCAGTGAATGTGTGATGGGCTTGTGTGTGTGAGTTTAGAGTGATGAGCTGGTTGCCTTGCCCTAGCTGCACGGATGAGATCATTCATCCTCTACCTGCATTGGATGGCTGTTGGATCCAGCGCCCTTGGTTTGCTGCGATTAAAGGGTCCAGGTTACACGCTAGTTTTGGGGTGACCGAGTTGGTACAGAGACAGAAAACATCCGGAGATGATTGTTAGAGTAAACACATGCTACACTTGTGTGCTCACAATGTAAAACTCTGTCTTCACTCAACAGTGATTAACTCAAGATTTTCACATAGAGGTAGCCCACGCTACTCTGCTATTGGATATTAAGATCAGGTGACCTTACATTACAATATTTATCTTAAAGGTATATTACATCAGATTACTACATCCCTCCCCCTTTACTGGAAAATACGTTTTACAATTTTTCAATATATCAAGTTATTTACACAGGTCAATAATATACAAAGTCAGTCTCTCTGGGGGTTTCCTTACGTGTGTAGAATGTCTCAGCTCTACAGCTTCTGAAGTGTGATTTAGAACCTCCTTTACTGTAGTCATCTGAGCATCTGGTTTTTCAGTAGGTACTTGTAAATCTGTTTCTTCGACTCCTTCAGGTACAGTCGGCCCTTCAAATACATTTGTACTCAGTTGAGTTCTATCAACAGGAGATGTTGATTCAGTCTCAAACACTGGTAGAATCATTTCTGGGTATTTGGTTTCTCCCCTTCCTACGTGATCCACGTATCTCCATTTTACTCGATCTTCGACTTTCACATGGCAGGGAAGAGGTCACGTTACAGGACTTATTTCACCAAACATCCATGCTGGTCATTCTCTTAAAATTTTTCACAAATGCTTTCTCGCCTACATTAAACGTTCTGTCCCAACTGTGACAGTCATGTTCAATTTCCTGACTAACTTTCCTTCCTACCTTCCTTCCACCACCACCCCCACCCCCCAAAAATTTTGGCATAGTTAGGCTCAGTCTCAATCAGAGACAGCATTTCAACAATTCTGCAGGTGTGATACCTGTTGTCATGTGAGGGATGGTTCTATAATGGAAAAGCAAATGTGCTAATTTAGTTGCTATAGAATCTCCGGATAATTTCTTACCAGATTTGAATGTCTGAACTGCCCTCTCAGCGAGTCCATTTGAAGAAGGGTGGTATGGTGATGCTTTGACATGAACAATACCGTGGAGGCTTCTAAATTGGTTTAATTCAGCACTCGTGAATACTGTTCCATTGTCTGATACTAGCACCTCAGGTAGCCCGTTGATTGCGAAACTTTGTTGTAGTTCATCTATTGTAGTGCAAGATGTGGGTGACCTCACTTCATTTACATCCATCCATTTTGAATGAGCATCTACGATAAGTAGAAACATTGTTCCCACAAAAGGTCCCACTTAGTTGATGTGTACCCATACCCATGGCCTTCCTGGCCACTCCCAGGGGTGTAACGGAGCAGTTGCATGTAATTTTTGTACTTGTTGACACTGCATATAACTTCTCACTAAGTTTTCTATTTCTCCATCCATTCCCGGCCACCACATACAGCTGCATGCTATTGCCTTCATTTTGGAAATTCCAGGGTGTGCACTGTGAATTTCAGATAACAATGGCTTTCGTCCTTTTGGAGGAATAGTCGCTCGAGCTCCCCACAATAAAATACCACCTTGGCTGATTATTTCATATCTTCTCTGGAAGTACTGTTTGATTTCATCAGATTCTTGTTTTTGTGATCAACCATTAAGTACTTGATTTCTCACTTTGGACAAGATTGGGTCTCGGGTTTGTCCAATCTTTAATTTGTCTAGCACATATCGGTGATGAGTCCAGGAAGTTCAATAACAAAATTAATTCCTAAGGACTTGGAACATCTTCATCTTTTACTTGCGAAGGTAAACGACTGAGTGCATCTGATTTTGCAATTTTACTTCCGGGTCTATGAATAAAAGTATACTCATATGCTGCCGAGATCAACGCCCATCTTTGTGCTTTTGTTGAGGCTATAGCGGGGTACAGCCTTGTCTTCACTGAATAATCCTAATAATGGCTTTTGGTCCTTTAAGATGGTAAAATGATGACCATGTGCATATTGATGAAACTTCTTAACACCGAAAATGATTGCCAGGCTTCCTTTCTCAATTTGAGTACTTTTTTTCTGCAGTACTGAGTGTTCTCAACACATATCCTATAGGTTGTTCTGATCCATCATCCATTCGATGGGAAAGCACTGCTCCCACTCCAGAGGGTGATGCATCACGTGTTAATATCAACTCTTTTTTAGGTCAAAATGTACTAGAAGTATAGGTGTTTTTGTGAAAGCTTCTTGTTTGCCATGACCATCTCTGGTTTTTCTTAAGTAAAACAGTGGTGCCAATTCTGTCGACAAATTAGGCAAGAAACGTCCATAGTAATTGATCATCCCCAAGAATGATTTTAGTTCGAATGTATTCTTTGGTGCTGATGCTTCTTTAATGGCTTTCACTTTTTCTTCAACTGATGTAGGCCTTATGAATCTACCTTGTGACCTAGGTAAGTTGCCTCTTTCGCCTGGAATGTGCACTTTTCTTTTTTCAATCTCACTCCAACCTGCGAAAAATGTTTCAAAACTTCCTCCAAGTTCATCAAATGTTCCTTTTCAGTGAATCCAGTCACGAGAACATCATCCAAATAAACTATAACATGGGGCAGTCCCTGTCATAAACTTTCCACGGTTCTTTGGAATATGGCGCAAGCAGAAGATACACCAAAAGGTAAACGGGTATATTGGTACAATCCCATTGTGTGTATTTATGGTGACAAACTTCCAGGATGACTTCTCTAATTCTAATTGTTGGTAGGCATAACCCGTATCAAGCTTCGTGTCGGCCGTTCCACCTGCCAGTTTAGCGTATAAATCTTCAATTTTAGATATGGGGTGTCTATCCAATTTTGCCACTTTATTAACTCTCAGTTTGTAGTCCCCACATATTCGAATGCTTCAGTCAGGTTTGAGAACAGTTACAATTAGTGCTGCCCTCTATGAAAATTGTACTGGTTGTATCATTCTCAGTTTTTCTAACCTGTCCAGTTCAGTGTCTACCTTACCCCGCATTACATAAGGTACTGGTCTTGCCTTCATGAATCTTGGTGTTGCTTCTGGATCTAAATGGATTTTTGCTTGTAATCCCTCAATTTTTCCAAGTTTGTCCTTGAAAACTGAGGCATATTTTTGTAGTAGCTGTGATAGCCCATATCTAAAATTGAAGATGGGTCACTGAATTCTTCTTGGCTTTCAGGGTTATGTCTTCGTTGGAGCAGTCCTGGGTTGCAAGCATTGAGAACTGTGTGTGCGGCTGCAGTTTAGATATGGTGCCCGGAGTGAGGGAACAATATGGTAACAACATGGCGGGCAATTCAGAGGCTGCCCACCAGCGAGATGTCATGTTCCCTGTGCTTGCGTAATTAATGAGGCAGGAGGCGGACGATACAGCACAAAAATTCACCGCTGGCAGACAAATTAAAAGGGATAAGCCATTGTGGTCAGCGGGTAAAACATTGTTTTTCACGCCTGCTACCGCACTTAGTACAAATCTGGGACGATTCTGCCCTTAGTCAAAAAAGGAAAGTTTTAGAGAGCGTTTTAAAGGAGGTGTGAGATATAGGGCAAAATCGCCTGCCCCCGTGGGCATAGGGCACCCTGGCAGGTGTGAGTGAACAATACAGCTGGAAGGCCAAAAATTGGTTCCACACTGTTGTGAACACGTTTGCAATCACCTGTTCCGCCCGTCAATGGCAGGCTGTGTTTCCCGCTGTCGGACATCGGTAACTTCATTGTAATACATCAGCATATCATTATATAACCAGCTTGCTGGAATCAACCCCCACACTGGATCATTGGGGCAGTGTTTCACAACAGCATTTAAAAGGCGGGCTGCACTTTGAGGGGAACTCGGAGGTGAGTGCACAGTAATGTTGCTCAGCGCTCGCGAGGGTCACCTGTTGGACGTCAAGGTTGAGGCGCCGTGCATTCAGGCGAGGGCACAGGCAAGTCGCTTTTTCCCGGCTGCATGACAGTGCGGCACCAGGGCAAGGGCTGCATTGCGGTTGAGGTGAGTTGGGGGTGGGGGTGGGGGGAAGAGCTGCCCTGCAGTTGAAGGTAGTAAACAAGCACGTGCAGGAGGTGCGGGGGAG
The DNA here is from genome assembly GCF_964194155.1 of Cetorhinus maximus. Lineage (NCBI taxonomy): Eukaryota > Metazoa > Chordata > Chondrichthyes > Lamniformes > Cetorhinidae > Cetorhinus > Cetorhinus maximus. The sequence goes on from NC_135883.1 coordinate 36,591,380, forward strand.
GGAAGTGGCCACCGATTAGGGAAACCTTGTATAAAGTGACCATTCCTCTGCAGCTGAGACAGTTCAGACACAGCAACATTCACAAGCTTGGAGTTGGGCCTCCAGCTTATCTGCCCACTCAAGCAACGCAGAGATGTGAAAGTGCCACTAAATGCTCCAGAGTTTTTCACCCCTCGGGCACAGACTGCAAACTAATGATCATTCTAGTGGACTGCAGAACAGTTGGATGATTGAGCACATTGTACAATCTCCTTGCGAAAGCTGGCCATGGAGCAGTCACTGGTGTAGATGCTCACAGCCCCTTGCAATGTCATCATTCAGGTTTGTACCAGTCTCCCCCATGGTTCAAGCTAACAGTGCAGCCTTGCAGTGCGGGTTAGGAGAATGCCTGCGCCTGAACTGAAAGCACAGCATGCAGTCCAGTGGGCAAAGCTGCTGCCAACTGGTTAGCTGGAGTGGGGCAGAGGTGGGTGGGGTTTCAGGTAGACATGCAGCGCACTAAACTCTGGCCATCCAAGTGGTGGCCAGCACTCTCCAGGATACGTTAAGGAGCCTTCAGACTTAACCAAGAGAAGTTCTTAGTACATCCATGCTAACCTACGTATCTCTCTCTTTCATCCTGCAGGAGGAGTACATCAGGATTATGGAACCTAGTGAACTAGCTGTATGCCTGATGGCCTACAGAACGCAAAGACGATGGAGGAGAGAGTGACTGAGGCTCCTGGCTGCGCAGAGGGAGGAGCAGCACCCTCAGGAATAAGGGATACCCAGGCTGTGCAACTAATTCTCCTTAACATTCACAACCCTGCCACTATGTCTTGGTGCTCCCCTGACATCTGGTGGAAGCAGCCTGCTGACTATGATGCCCTGCCTGGGATGACTTTGGCATGCATCCTCTGGAGGGCTGAGGCTTGGAGGGCCCTGGCCTGCTTTCGGGGTCCTGCTGTGTGGCAGTGGCACCCTCCTTGGCCTGTGGAGCTGGAGCTGCTGGGGTCACAGGAAGAGGGGTGCAGCGGACATCCCTTCCTGATGTTCCCTAGCTTGCCTTTGCAGCTCCAGCAACTGTGACATGACTGAGTCCAGAGGCTCATCATCTGACTCGGACTCAACAATGTTCTGGCCTCCAGCAGTCCTCTGAGTGCTGGGGACCTGGGAAGTCCCTGCCACCACCCGCTGTGGATCAGACTGTGTGATGTGCTCACCAGATTATGACCGCAAGGCTACTCTAGATCTAGGTCCCACCGAGGTATGTGTCTGCATTGGTGGAGGGTGTGGGTGAGTGCTGTGACAGATTTCAATTGGGGTTTCAGCAGATTCCTCTTCAGAGGTTTCTTTGGGGCTTGATTGGAGGCCCTGGCTGGTGGACTCCATTGGCTGTTTCCCAGATGTGCCTGTGAAAGTAAGTGCATGGCAGTGGCCTGTGAAACAGGACACATCACTCACAGCATGGTTGTCTGATGGATGTTGCACTGTTGGATCCTCACTTGGTGGAGCAGCGCCGACCTCACTGTCAGCACGGGAACAGTCCAGATCATCGCCAGCCAGCTGGATGGCTCAAAGTCTGTTAGAACCTTGATTTCAGTCATTCCTTCACCAGCCTGTGGCCTCTCCCCGTTGTGAGCCAGTTTGTCCTGCATGAATACAGATGGAGAGAGTGTAAGCAGGATGCCTGCCAGGCCAGATGAGAACGATGTCTGGCATGTGTTGGTGCTGAGTGGTCCCATGGATGAGATGAGGACAATGAAGGTGAGTATGAGAGAGTGAATGGTGATGTCCCTTGCACTGGGAGTGAGTGAGGGCCCTGTGGATGTGTGATGGGTTTGTGAGTGTGTGAGTTGAGAGTGTGAGAAGAGTGACTTACCCTGGCGGAACAGAGGAGATCATTCATCCTCTTGTGGCACTGGGTGGCTGTCCTCTTTTCCAGGGCATTGACACTGACCATCGCTGGCACCGCCACCCAAGTCAGATTGGTAATGTTGCTGCCCCTTCTGCAGCTAGAGCGAGGGTAGAGGACATGACAGCAGCTTCCACTGTGTCCAAAAGGTGCTTCAGGGATGCCTCACTAAATTGGGGCGGTGGGGGGTGAGGCTGTAGTCTTCTTGCTTTTCAGGGCATGTCTTCTGTGCAGGAGTCCTGGGCTGGAAGCATTGAGAGGTGTGTGTGGCTGCACTTTAAATATGGCAGCCAGCGTGAGGAAGCGGAATGCATGATTAATGAGGCGGGATTGGGATGATCCAGCATGAGAAGATACCATTACGGCTGGCGATTAAAACCTCCCTTTTCCTACCCGCTACCGCACTTAGTGCAAATCTAGGACGATTCCGCCCACAGAGTTGTTGTGATCTGGAATGAGCTGCCTGAAAGGGCGATGGAAGCAGATGCAACAATAACTTTCAAAAAGGGAATTGGATAAATTAGTTAAAAATGAAAAAAATTTGCAGGACTATAGGGAAAGAGCAGGAGGGTGGGACTAATTGGACAGCTCTTTCAAAGGGCTGGCACAGGTGTGATGGGCTGAACAGCCTCGCTCCATGCTGCATGATTCTTTGAAAGAGGAAGGGAAAATTCAAGGGTTGGAAGTGGTCGGAAGAAGAGGAAATGGAGAAAGGAATATAAAAAAGGCAGTTTGAAAGTTGCAGGGGGTGAGGGAGGAAACGAGTTATCAGCAATTGCTCTTTACAGCATGCCTGGAACTTGTCTCGTAGGGAGTTGCCACCTCTGAAAGTCGAATGATGGGCTGTATTGCCTGAACTTGTTGGATCAAGACTGGAATAGGGAATTGCCAACCGACTGGTTTCACAACTCATAATAAGAACGAAATACTGCGGAAGCTGCAGACCTGAAATAGAGTCAGAAAATGCTGGAAAAAGCTCAGCAGGTCTGGCAGCATCTGTGGAGAGAGAAACAGGGTTAAAGTTTCACGTCCAACGTGACTCTTCTACAGAATGGCTTCACGGCCTCTCCACTCTGATCCCAGCACAATGTTCCTCTTTCCCAAAATAAAAACAGAATTACCTGGAAAAACTCAGCAAGTCTGGCAGCATCGGCGGAGAAGAAATCAGTCAACGTTTCGAGCCCTCATGGCCCTTCAGCAGAACTATGAGGCTCGAAACGTTGACTGATTTCTTCTCCGCCGATGCTGCCAGACTTGCTGAGTTTTTCCAGGTAATTCTGTTCTTATTTTGTTTTGGATTTCCAGCATCCGCAGTAGCTTTTAGCTTTTTGTTCCTCTTTCCCGCTGCTTCCTTCCACTTCATCCAGTCTTCTTTGGTGGAGCTGTAATGACCAAGAATGAACTTCCTTTTGGTTTATTTTGATAACTATTTTCTTTTCCCAGAATGGCGCCCCTTCCTTACTCTTGGAAGCTGATACATTCCAATCATGGGCAAAACCTCACGAGCGGGTCACTCAGGAATGGTGCAGCACACACAGGACAACGGCTTCCCATCCTCAGCCCTCCATAACTGAGTCAATGTTAAGACACCGTTTTGCTGAGCAAAACAGCAGCAATAACTTGCATTTATATAGCACCTTAAGTGTAGTAAAATGTACCAAGGGAGCAATTCCGGAGTTTTGGGACCAGACAGCAGAAGGCATGGCCCCTGGCTGTGGAGCAATGACAATCAGGGATGTGCAAAAAGGGCCGAACTGGAGGAATGCAGAGATCTCGGAGGGGGGTGCGGCGTAAGGCTGGAGAATTTTACTGAGATAGGGAGGGGCGAAGTCACGGAGAAATTTGAACACGAGGATGAAGATTTTAAAATCGAGGCATTGCCTGCCTGGGAAACTCTGTCGAGGGGTGAGTACAGGGGTCATGGGTGAACAAGACTTGATAGGAGTAAGGGCTTGGGCAGCAGAGTTTTTGGATGAGCCCATGTTTAAGGAGAGCGGAAGGCTGTCTTGAGCTGTATCCATGAGACGGGAATGTATCTTGTTGGGCCTCTTCTGGTATGTGACCCAGCTCCTGGCAGGTTTGGCCCGTCCCCTGCTCAAACCCCTGATTAAAATATGTAGCAGATTAAAACTATTTTGTCATTTAATCTCTTCTAATGATTACCCTATCACAGGTCGCCCCTTTCTTTCTCTCCCCACCGTTCCCTTTTCCCTGACTCTGTACTTGCTTAAACCTGTTACATCGCTATCATTTCCCAATCATGACGAAAGGTCATCAACACAAAACATTAATTCTGTTTCTTTCTCCATTGATACTTCCTGATATGGTATGCTATGCTATAATTTAGTTTGGTATAGTATGGTATGGTATGGTATCGTATGGTAATGTATGGCATAGTACAGTATGGTATGGTATGGTATTGTATGGTAAGGTATGGTATAGTATGGTATGGTATGGCATAGTGTGGTATGGTTTGGCATGGTATGGTATTGTTTAGTTTGGCATGATATGGTTTGGTATGATATGGTATGATATGTGATGGTATGGTATGGTTATGGTATGCTATGAGATGGTATGATATGGTATGGTATGGTTTGATTTGGTATGATATAGTATGGTATGTTTGGTATGGTGTGGTATGGTATAGTATGATATGGTATGGTTTGGTATGGTATGGTATGGTATGGTTTGGTATGGTATGGTACAGTATGGTTTGGTATGGTATGGTACGGTATGGTTTGGTATGGTATGGTACGGTATGGTATAGCTTGGTATGGTATGTGTGCTCACCCAAAAAGGCAAATCCTTGGCCCACACTGTCCACTGAGCCGATTTCTTGAAAGTTTTGTCAGGGGTGGTTTGCCATTGCCCTCCACCCTCGGGGCAGGGTGAGGTGGCAGGTGCCAAGACTACCTCGGTCGGAGCGGGGATTTAACTCACACTGTTGGCGTTATTCTGAGCCACACGCTAGCCACCTAGCCAATTACTGAGTATTTCCAGCATTTTCTGTTTCTATTGCAGATTTCCAGCAAGTGCAGTATTTTGCTTTTAAACTATTTTTGAATTGTAGTCACTGTTGGAAATCTGGCACAGTGAGATCCCACAAACAGTAACAAGATAATGGCCAGATTAATCTGTTTTAGTCATGTTGGTGGAGGGATAAATATTGTCCAGATCAAACTAGTGGCTGTGAGGTCTTTTACACCCAGCTGACAGGGCAGACTGGACCTTGGTTCAATATCTCATCCAAAAAGACGGCACCTCTGGCAGTGTAGCACTCTCTTAGCTCTGCGCTGGTTGTGCCAGCCTGGGTTCTGTGCCCAGGTCTCTGGAGGGAGGACTCGAATCCATGACCATCTGACTTGGAACAGATGTCAAGCAGTCAGTCATCAGCCATGTCTTTAGTGTTCCCACCAGTGTTTTCCATATAGTGGCAATGTGATTCTCACCAGCTGGTTTCGCTTTGGGATAGTTTGGCTCAAGATTCAACATGTGATTGATTTGTAAGGTTTGAAAGAGAGATGTTGGATGCTTTGTTTCGGTAGGATGACCTGTGGGAGAAAACACTGGGACATGAGCCATCACACATACTATTATTGGCTGTGTGATCACATTTAGCTTTTCCCAGTCAAATTTCACTGAAACAGTTCCAAGTCAAACAATCTTGTGATCTTGACCTGAAAGCCAATGCAGCTGTCTTCTTGCTGTGGGTTCATTATTTCAGCAAGTTCGAACTGAAGGCAGAGGAGCTGAATCCTGTATGTTTGGGAGTGGGGGGTTGGGCGGGGGGGGTGGTGTGGAGAAATGCAGCTGGGCCGGTACCTCTCTCCATGATACACGCTGCATTCCAGCAGCTTACGTCTGCCAAATGAATCATGTAGGTCAGTAGTTACCCTCGCATGAAAGAGAGATTTGTGTAAGGAGCAGGCTGCAAGTTAATAAACAAATCTTCATGTTCCTCGTCAGGCCTTCCGTGTTCATCATTTCCTCACAAGTGAATCTATTGCCCTGAAGGGGGGGGGGTCATTATTACTCTCCATTACTCATCGCGAACATTTCAGTTGTCAGCCCAACCAGTCTTACCAAGAAAAAACCAGCACCAACAGATTGTGATCGCAATCACAGGCTGAGGTGCACAACAACCATATGGCAGGGAGTGAGTGTCCCTTTCTGAACATCTCCCATTCTCACACTGTGGGGAGTGAGTGTCCCTCCATTTCCCATTCCCACACTGTGCGGAGTGAGTGTCCCTTTCTGAACATCTCCCATTCCCACACTGTGCGGAGTGAGTGTCCCTCCATTTCCCATTCTCACACTGTGCAGAGTGAGTGTCCCTCCATTTGCCATTCCCACACTGTGCGGAGTGAGTGTCCCTCTATTTCCCATTCCCACACTGTGCGGAGTGAGTGTCCCTTTCTGAACATCTCCCATTCTCACACTGTGCGGAGTGAGTGTCCCTCTATTTCCCATTCCCACACTGTGCGGGGTGAGAGTCCCTCCATTTCCCATTCCCACACTGTGCGGAGTGAGTGTCCCTCTATTTCCCATTCCCACACTGTGCGGAATGAGTGTCCCTCTATTTGCCATTCCCACACTGTGCGGAGTGAGTGTCCCTCTATTTCCCATTCCCACACTGTGCAGAGTGAGTGTCCCTCCATTTCCCATTCCCACACTGTGCAGAGTGAGTGTCCCTCTATTTCCCATTCTCACACTGTGCGGAGTGAGTGTCCCTCCATCTCCCATTCCCACACTGTGCGGAGTGAGTGTCCCTCTATTTCCCATTCCCACACTGTGCGGAGTGAGTGTCCCTCCATCTCCCATTCCCACACTGTGCGGAGTGAGTGTCCCTCCATTTCCCATTCCCACACTGTGCGGAGTGAGTGTCCCTCCATTTCCCATTCCCACACTGTGCAGAGTGAGTGTCCCTCTATTTCCCATTCCCACACTGTGCGGAGTGAGTGTAACTTTCTGACCATTTCCTGGCCAGGGCTGAGGATCACACCCATCTATTTTAGGATTGCTGGGGAGGGGGCGGCACTCACACCCACTGGACACCATCCCCTTGGTCAGCTTCGGCCCAGGATTCTGAGCTGAAGCTCAAATCTCCAGCCAAGTCCTGAAACCTGCTGGCTCAGAGGCTGCAATGCTCTTCCGAAGTCATAAAAATCATATGAACACACAACCACATGAACATATGGACATAAAAACACACGGACACATAAACATGCAAACGTAAAAACACAGACTCATGATAACACAAACTTACCAACACTCAAAACATGAACAAATGAACAGACAAGCTGATGAGAGTGTGGAAGTGACAGACAGGAAAAGGCCATCAGGCATCTTCACAACATTGCACTTTTAAGTCAAGCATGTCCATGTGTGTGGATTTTACTTTTTGATAAATACTAATCTAATACACACCCAAACTGCTCAGCAGAGACTGGGCCTCCCTCCCAGACCGACTGAAGTGGGACATGAGGTAAGAAGAATATTACATCTGTCGCTCGAACATCCATTTCCTGTTGAGCTGGAGAGGAGGGGGAAGGTTATGTGGTAAATGGGGAAGAAGATGGGACACCCACATTGATAACGTCAAGCTGGCAGTGTGACTTACAGCTGCACTCCTTGTAATTAATCCTTCAGAGAGAAAAACGAAAATTACAGATTGCTACATAACTGCAAGGCTGGTGCCACTTGTTACAGTCTGTTTGTGGCACCAGTAACCACACCAGTTAAAGGGCAGCCCGCTCCTTTGAGATCTTCTTTGTGAATATAGCATCAGACAGCTAATAATTTCTTTCCTGCCTGGGGAGGCTGACTGTGGCATTGCTGTGTGCCTGAGCAATGATCTCAAATCTGGCATAGAAACATAGAAACTAGGAGCAGGAGTAGGCCATTCGGCCCTTTGAGCCTGATCCACCATTCAATATGATCATGGCTGATCCTCTTTCTCAACACCATATTCCCGCTTTCTCTCCATATCCCTTGATGTCCCTAATCTCCAAAAAATTATCAATTTCTTTCTTGAATATACTCAGTGACCCGGCCTCCACAGCCTCTGTGGTAGAGAATTCCACAGGTTGACCACCCTCTGAGTGAAGAAGTTTTTCCTCATCTCAGTACCAAATGGCCTGCCCCATATCCTGAGACTGTGGCTCCTGGTTCTAGACTCCCCAACCAAGGGAAACATCCTCCCTGACTCTAGTCTGTCTAGCCCTGTTAGAATTTTATACGTTTCAATCAGATCCCCTCTCATTCTTCTAAACTCCAGTGAATACAGGCCCAGTTGAACCAATCTCTCCTCATACGACAGTCCTGCCATCCCCAGTATCAGCCTAGAGAACCTTCGCTGCACTCCCTCTATAGCAAGTATATTCTTTCTTAGGTAGGGCAACCAAAACTGCGCACAATACTCCAGGTGCGGTCTCACCGAGGCCCTGTATAACTGTAGTAAGACATCCCTACTTCTGAACTCAAGTCCTTTTGCAATGAAGGCCAACATACCATTTGCCTTCCTAATTGCTTGCTGCACCTGCCTGTTTACTTTCATTGACTGGTGTACAAGGACACCCAGATCCCTTTGTACATCCACATTTCTCAATATATCACCATTTAAATAATACTCTGCCTTTCTTTTTTTCACATTGAAGCATATAACTTCACATTTATCCACGTTATACTGCATCTGCCATGTGTTTGCCCACACACACAACTTGTCTAAATCGCCCTGAAGCCTCCTTGCATCCTCCTCACAACTCACAGCCCCGCCCAGTTTTGTGTCATTGGCAGACTTGGAAATATTGCATTTGGTTCCCTCATCCAAGCCATTTATATATATTGTGAATAGCTGGGGTCCAAGCACTGATCCCTGTGGTACCCCACTAGTCACCGCCTGCCATCTGGAAAAAGACCCATTTAGTCAAACTCTCTGTTTCTGGTCTGTCAACCAATTCTCAATCCATTGCAGTATATTACCCCAATCCCATGTGCTTTAATTTTGCCCATCAGCCTCTTATGTGGGACCTTATCAAAAGCCTTCTTGAAATCCAAATAAACCACATCCACTGGTTCTCCCTTATCTATTCTACTAGTTACATCCTCAAAAAAACTCCAGTAGATTAGTTAAGCATGATTTCCCTTTCATAAACCCATGCTGACTTTGTCTAATCCCATTAATGCTTTCCAAGTGTTCTGTTACCACGTCTTTTATAATAGACGCTAACATTTTCCCACCACTGATGTTAGGCTAACTGGTCTGTAATTCTATTTTTATTCTCCCTCCTTTTTTAAATAGTGGGGCTACATTTGACACCCTCCAATCTGTAGGAACTGCTCCAGAGTCTTTAGAATTTTGGAAGATGACCACCAAAGCATTCAATATTTCCAGGGCCACTTCCTTTAGTGCTCTGGGATGTAGATTATCAGGCCCTGGGGATTTTTCAGCCTTTAACCCCATTAATTTCTCTAGCACCATTTATTTACTAATACTGATTTTCTTTAATTCTTCCCACTCACTAGACCCTTGGTTCCCTAACATTTCTGGGAAATTATTTGTGTTCTATTTTGTGAAGACAGAACCAAAATATGTGTTCACTCCTTCTGCCACTTCTTTGTTCCCCATTATAATTTCCCCCGTTTCTGACTGTAAGGGACCTACATTTGTCTTTGCTAATCTTTTTCTCTTCACATATTTATAGAAGCTTTTACAGTCAGTTTTTATGTACCTTGCAAGTTCACTCTCATACTCCATTTTCCCTTTTCTTGGTCAATCTTTTTGTCCACTTTTGCTGAATTCTAAACTGTTCCCAATCCTCAGGTTTGCTGCTTTTTCTGGCAATTTTATATGTCTCCTCTTTGGATCTAATTCTATCCCTAATTTCTTTCGTAAGCCATGGTTGAGCCACCTTTCCTGTTTTATTTTTGCGCCAGGCTGGAATGAATAATTGTTTTAATTCATGCATACGCTTCTTAAATATTAGCCATTCCTCCAGTCCCTACTCCCTCCCTCTATGTAATCTCCTCCTGTCCCTACAACCCTCCCTCTCTCTGTAACCTCCTCCAGCCCTTACAACCCTCCCTCTCTCTGTAACCTCCTCCTGCCCCTACAACCCTTCGTCTCTCTGTAACCTCCTCCAGCCCATATAACCCTCCCTCTCTCTGTAACCTCCTCCAGCCCCTGCAATTATTTGAAATCTCTGTGCTCCTCTAATTATAATATCTTGAATGTGCTGGATTTTAATCACTCCACAATTGGCCGTACCTTCAGTTGCCCAGCCCCCAAGTTCTGGAATTCCTTCCCTAACCCTCGCCACCTCTCTACTTCACTTACCTCCTTTAAGACATTCTTTCAAATCTACCACTTTGTGCAAGCTTTTGGTCATGTGACCTAGTAGGTCCTTATGCATTGGTGTTCATGCTTGTCGGATGACACTCCTTTGAAGTGTTTTGGGATGTTTCAGTAGATTATAGGTCCTATATTAATGCAAGTTGATGCTGTACTTGCTGGTTCCCATCCCATTCCTGTTAATATTCTCCAGTGTGGTTGTCACTCTTCCCCAATTCAGATTGTCACAGATCCCAAGGGCAATTGTGCATTATAGTCACATCCAAGAAAAGGCATTTGCCACAGATGGTGGGACTGTAAAGAGAATGGAGCAGCTTACTTCAACACAGTCAACAGTAAACAGGAATGCTGTGTGAACTACATTCCAGATACTGCAGGGCAGCATGTTCAATACTTCTGCTGGTCACAGAAACAAAGGGCTTACATATCACACCTTTCACCGTCTCAGGATATAGCAGTGTACGTTGCACCCAATGATGTGTAATCACTTTAATCGTGTCGGTGAGTCTGTGGAGGGATTTGAATGTAAGGGTGGGAATTTTAAAATTGAGCCATTGCTGGATCAGGAGCATTGTCAGCCAGCGAACACAGGGAGTGATGTGTGAATGGGATGTGATGTGCAATAGGATCAGGGCAGCAGAGTTTTGGATGAGTTTAGCTTTACAGAGGGGGCACGCTGAGAGGTGGACAAGAAGTGTGTTCAAATTGTCGGGTCTGGCAGTAACAAAAGCTCGACCAAGTGTTTGAGCAGCAGGTGAGCTGAGAGGAACAAGGTTTTTTGCTAATACATGGGGAATGTGGCATTACCATTCTTTAAAGGCACACTGCAGTTTGTGTGACTGAGCCCTCACTCGCAGTGGCCATGTTTGATGAAATACCTGGTGAAGTCCGCAGCAACCTGTTTCACACCAGTAGAGGTAGAGACTCAGTGCCAATCAGAATATTTGTGTGTGTGTGTAATTGCCTTGCTGCAATGGGACAAGTGAGTACAGAGAACCAAAGATGGGCTGACACGTCACGCTCTGATGAACAGCTGCAAGATTACGTAACCCAGGTTACAAGCCCAAAGGTGATAATCGGGGTTTGAGCTGAAGCTTTGACGTGTTGACAGGTGTGAAGGTCCGCCCTTTCCCTCCAGGGGAACTCTGCAAGCAGAGCAAGGGAGTGAGGAAGACAGGAATGCAAGCAGACAAGTACCTGCGAGAGTCGATGTGTCAGTCCCTCTCTGCGCTCCCCCACCGCTGCCAGGCATATCCACACCCTGTACAGGTGCTGATAAAATCAGCATTTGGGAGGAGCAGAGTTAAGGGGTTGGGTGGCTGTCTGAAGAGGTGACTCAGCTGCCTTTGAACAGTGGAACCAATTTCCCCGGGAGCCCTTTACTGTGCCAGTATTTGCCTGAGCTGCCTGGGCATGCTGGATACCCTGAGTGCAATAAGAATTTGGGAAAATTCATGAGGGTTTAGATACAAAGCAATGGGTGTGCCCTCATTCCTTATTGAAGTTCGAGCTCATTTCATGTTCCGCTGTCAGGTACTCACTCTCAGTCCCTTGGTCATCATACAGAGCCGAAATCACGCCCCAGGTCCCTTTCTTTCCTTTTGTTTCAGGATTGTGTATGCGTTTTAAGAAAACTTCTTAAAGGACCTGGGTCTCCTCTACATTGGAGAGACCAAACGCAGACTGGGCGACCGCTTTGCGGAACATCTTCGGTCTGTCCGCAAGCATTACCCAGACCTCCCTGTCGCTTGCCATTTCAACACTCCACCCTGCTCTCATGCCCACATGTCCATCCTTGGCTTGCTGCAATGTTCCAGTGAAGCTCAACGCAAACTGGAGGAACAGCACCTCATCTTCCGACTAGGCACTTTACAGCCTTCCGGACTGAATATTGAGTTCAACAATTTCAGATCATGAACTCTCTCCTCCATCCCCACCTCCTTTCCGATCCCCCTTTTTCCAATAATTTATAATTTTTTTACAAATATATTTTTCTTTTCCCTCCTATTTTTAAATTTATTTTGATCTATTGTTTCACCTGCATCTTTTAGTCCATTTCGATCCCTTCCCCCACCCCACCCCCACTAGGACCATCTGCCACTAGCTTGTCCTGCTTGCTACCCTTAATGTCCCCATTAGCACATCCTTTAGATAATATCACCACTGTCAACACCCCTTTGTCCTTTTGTCTATGACATCTTTGGCAGTCTCTTCTTGGCCTCCATCTATCACTGGCCCCCTATCGAGCTCTACCTGTCCCAACCCCCTCTACCAGCTTATATTTCATCTCATTTCTATATTTTTTAGTTCTGATGAAGGGTCATATGGATTCTAAATGTCAACTGTATCCCTCTCCGCTGATGCTGTCAGACCTGCTGAGTTTTTCCAGGTATATTTGTTTTTTTGTTCTTAAAGGACCTGACAGTTTGCTTAGTGAGTGAAAACACTGTTGTTTGTGGCTATTTCAGGATAATGTGCCATTGCAACTATTGCAATGAGAGCCTGCACACTGAGAGTTGTGTTAACGATGACTCAAAACTCTATTGTTAACTTGTAACTCTGTCTTGTCTTTACTGATTTACAGATCAAATAAAAAGTAGAACTGAAAGACTTGCATTTTTATAGCGCCTTGCATGACCTCAGGATGCCTCAAGGCGCTTCGCAGCTGACAATGTACATTTTGATGGATACTCACTGTTGTAATATGGGGGCACCTTCCAAACCCACGACCACTACCGTCTAGAAGGACAAGGGCAGCAGATACGTGGGAACACCACCACCTGGAAGTTCCCCTCCAAGCCACTCACCTTCCTGACTTGGAAATATATCACCGTTCCTTCACTGTCACTGTGTCAAAATCTTGGAACTCCCTTCCTAACAGCACTGTGGGTGTACCTACACCGCATGGACTGCAGTGGTTCAAGAAGGCAGCTCACCACCACCTTCTCAAGGGCAATTAGGGATGGGCAATAAATGCCTGCCCAGCCAGCGAAGCTCACATCCCATGAATGAATTTAAAAAAATTATCACCAGGATTTTGTAATGTCAGAAATCCACAATGATGGCAGCCAAACTACAAAGGTCACTAGAATTTAGCTCTGCTTTTCTGTCCTTCCCAGCCATCTCTAAATCAGAGATGAATCTGATATCTGATAGTGATAACAGGCAAATCCAAAAGCTGACAGTGACATGATTGGCTGTGGTCTGAATAAAGCAATTCAGCACTTTTAAAAACAGCCCTGGGAGATTTGTATCATGTTTGCACTTTTAGATTCCATATACTCTAAATTGTCATTTAAAGAAGTAGAGCGTTGGTAGGGTAATGTGTAACATGCCGCATGTTAACAATTTTTAAAACTCTTTCACGGGATGTGGTTGTCACTGGCTAGGCCAGCATTTATTGTCCATCCCTAACTGCCCTTGAGAAGGTGGTGGTGAGCTGCCTTCTTGAACCGCTGCAGTCCATGTGGTGTAGGCGCACCCACAGCGGTGTTCCAGGATTTTGACCCAGTGACAGTGAAGGAATGGCGATATATTTCCAAGTCAGGATGGTGAGTGACTGAGAGGGGAACTTCCAGGTGGTGGTATTCCCATGTGTCTGCTGCCCTTGTCCTTCTAGATGGTAGAGGTCATGGGTTTGGAAGGTGCTGTCGAAGGAGCCTTGGTGTGTTGCAGATAGGGCACACATCACTAAAACAGAATATCTGGTTATAATCTCATTGCTGCTTGTGGGAGCTTGCTGTGTGTCAATTGATTGTTACATTCACTACATTATAATATTGACAGCACTTCAAAATTTCCTAATTGGCTGTAAAGCATTTTGGTATATCCTGGGCTCATGAATGGCCCTTTAGAAATGCAAGTGCTTTTTCATCATGAATATCGGTCAGTCCAATGCATATCAATCTTCACACACTATCCAGCGAATTCACTACAGGCTGAATATTGGTTTTGACGTGCATATTTATTATAGCCCAATGCAAGTAAACCTGGTTCAATGTCTGGCCTGAAGGACAGCCCCTTGAGGCAGCACTCCCTCAACACTGACACTCAGAGCCTCAGGATAATGTGCTCAAGTCCCAGTCGGGGGCCCTGAACCCAATGACCTTCGAACTCAGAGAGCAGTGGGTTATACATCTAGAAATCGGGCCGATTAATGAAATCGATCCGTGTTAAGGAGTCCGGGAGTATGAGAGAAATGTTCCTCTAAATGCCACTCACTTCATAGTGGGAGCTGGAGGCATCATGCCTCAGCTGGGAGTTAGCAGCTTGAAGCCATTTCCCTCGGGAGCGAGAACTTTCCATCCTTATCAGACAACAACAACAACAACTGGCCTTGATACGACACAGGGAAATATCCCTGGGGCACTTCACAACGCTATGTTCAGACAGAAATAGACTCTGAGTCAAACAGGAAACATTAGGACATGAGAGCAAAAGCTGAGTCAAAGACCTGGCTTATAAGGAGGGTCATAAAGGGAGTGAGAGAGTTGCAGAGATTTTAGGGATGGCACAAGTTGGGACCCAGGCAGCAGAATGCAGAGTGGGATAGGGAGAAATGGAAGGTACACCAGGAGGATGATGTTGAAGGAACGCAGATATCTTGGAGGGTTGTAGGGGCTGGAGGGGGTTACAGAGAAAGGGAGGACTGTAGGGATGGAGGAGGTTACAAAGAGAGGGAGGGTTGTAGGGCTGGAGGAGGGTACAGAGAGAGGGAGGGTTGTAGGGGCTGGAGGAGGTTACAGAGAGAGAGAGGGTTGTAGGGGCTGGAGGAGGTTACAGAGAGAGGGAGGGTTGTAGGGGCTGGAGGAGGTTACAGTGAGACGGAGGGTTGTAGGGCTGGAGGAGGTTACAGAGAGAGGGAGGGTTGTAGGGGCTGGAGGAGGTTACAGAGACAGATTCTGAAGACAGCAAGGCACTCTCCATGAGGAAGATTGACCTGCAGCTGCTGCAGGCTGGTATCAACATGTTACCTGGGTGTGGTATGTGAGGATGTGAGACAATGAGGGGAATGACTCACAAAATATGAGCAAATGTTGTGGAATGCTGCCAATTCATTGTATGCTCAGGAAACCATGATCTGTACTACACCAATCAGCATAAAATACCTCAGATCAGAAAACAAAGTCATACAATGAGTGTGATCTTCTAACAGTTGAGGCTTTGATGGCTCCCAAACTTGTGTAAAACTCTGCTGCTAATATTCAGACTTGAACTGAGACCCCTGATCCCATTCTCAAAGGCCCACATTGGCTCCCAGTCCAGCAACTGGTTTCAAATCCCTACATGGTCTCACTCCTTGCTCTCTCAGTAACCTCCTCCAGTCCTACAACCCTCCCTCTCTCTGTTACCCCCTCCAGCCCCTACAACCCTCCCTCTCTCAGTAACCTCCTCCAGTCCTACAACCCTCCCTCTCTCTGTAACCTCCTGCAGCCCCTACAACCCTCCCTCTCTGTAACCTCCTCCAGCCCTACAACGCTCCCTCTCTCTGTAACCTCCTCCAGCCCCTACAACCCTCCCTCTCTCTGTAACCTCCTCCAGCCGCTACAATCCTCCCCCTCTCTGTAACCTCCTCCAGCCCCTACAACGCTCCCTCTCTCTGTAACCTCCTCCAGCCGCTACAACTCTCCACGATCTCTACACTTCTCCAATTCTGGCCTCTTGCGTATCCCCAGTTTTAAGCATTCAGCTGCTTCGACCCTAAGCTCTGGGATTCCCTCCTGAAACCTCTGTGACTCTCTCTCTGCTCCTTCAAACCTAACCCTTTGATTGTTCACCCACCCCAATACCTCCTTATGTGATCACTTCAATCTTTGACGTGCTCCTTGGCACCTTCATGCACAATAAAGTTGCTGTCTGGATGTCAGTTGTTGCTGTTCCTGGAAACTCCAGGATAATTCTGGAGAGCTGACATCGCTCAGAGTTGGGAGGGAGGGCACTGTGGGGCTGAGGCACAGAATCCTTGATTCCAGATGGAGACAACCTGGTCACGCTGGGTCACCCAGTTCAGGACAGGACCAGACTGTAAGTGAGTTGCTGCTATTGCAGCATGCTGCTCCAGCCAAGGTCAAATCGTCCTGGCTGCTTTGCTCAACAGAAAGGCAGCATGTAGACTGGATGGGCAGAATGGCCTCCTTCAGAGGGGGGTATAGTTACCAACTTGTGTAGTGTGCGTGTAGTCCAGTGATTCACTCCTCTGCCAAACAGGCTGGACTTGGGAGGATTTTTGGTTATTTTCAGGCCCTGTGAGTTAGGTGAGTCTAAATTCTGTATTAACAACCTCTCTCTGGGGAATGATTAGTCAATATCACAGAGCTCTCTGACTGCATGTCTCAGAAACAGTTCAGCTCTCGCGCATTGCTGATTGGTAACATCAGAATGGGACCACATTCAACACAGGGTTAAAGAAGTGGGAGAATCTGGAAAACAAGCAGTTCAAATACAACTCAGACAGGCTGACTAATGAAAATACATTGGTGGTGAAGAGGTAAGCAGGATCACAGTAGATAGCATTCTGGCAATCTTTCTTCCTGGTTATTCATGAGTCAGAACAAGTATCAGCTCCTGCTGCTCTACCTCTACCAGCCTCGGGTACGGCTTCACTGAATTCCTTCAAACATGCAAATTGGACCAGCTCCAAAGCCTAGAAGTGTGTATAGGATGACAGGGTAACCCTTTCAATACCGGGCCAGCAATTGTCAGGAAATTCCACATATAGATCCCACACATTTACTTACTGTTATAAAGCGGGTCACATAGTGACTGAATGTCTCTCAGAAATACATCAAAGCTGCAGCTCAGAAACAGCTGTTCAGCCTGACACCTCCATGCTAATGTTCCTGCTCCACATGAGCCTCCTCCCTCTCTATGACGTCCAACTCCTTCAACATATCCTTCTATTCCTATTCTCCCTCGTGCATTTATCTAGCTTTCCCTCAAATGTATCTCTGCTATTCACCATAACCATTCCTAGTGGCTGTAAGTTCCACACATTTTCACATCTCTCTGGGTAAAAGGTATAGTTTCAGCGTTCAGCCTATGTAGAGAATAACAACTGCTGATCTTTATCAATTCATACTTGGGATGTGGGTGCTGCTGGAAAGGCTGGCATTCATTGCCCACCACCAGGCGCCCTGAGAAGCTGGTGGTGGGTCTTCCCCCTGAAGCGCTGGGGTGATGGTGCCAGTCAGCTAACCAAGAGTCTACTCTTCAATTGGCCAGGAGCGATAGTGATGATGCTGCTGTGTGACTGATAATGATGGCTGGGGGTGGGGAGTGGGGGGTGGTGAGGGGGTACGGGGCCGGCGGGGGAGGTGGTTGGGGGAGTGCAGGGCAGCTGGCAGCCTGAGGTCATGAGGTAGTTTTGGTGACCCCTATCTGCAGGCCTAGGCTGAGGCCTCAGGGCCTCCTGGACTCCACAGAAGAGCAGCAGACCCCTAAGAGCTTGCGATATAAAAGTGTTTGGGCAGACCAAGGGTTAACGTGGGACTGGAGAACTGTACCTTGGAGATTTATATAGTTATGCATTACCAATAAACGGTTTTTGTTTAACCATTTAATCCTCCAGACCTCTTAGTGAGACACCAAACAACCTTACAACATGGTGGCAGTGAACGATAGAGCCCAAAATCCCAGAGAAACTGGAGAAGGAACCCAGAATCTCAAAGCACAAAAAACTAAAGACACTGAAGTCTGGCCTGAGTGAAGAACGTCTAAATTGAAGACAGTTGGAGATCGCCTGAAAAAAAAATGCTCTACTGCAGACGCGGAGGCTGATGGGCTCCACCAGGACATGTGGAGGCCCATTGCCAGACCTGGTCGAACACAAAGTCAAGGGACCTAAACAGATCACAAAAAGCTGAGAAAAATTCAAAAAAGGGAAAAATTGCTGAAAAGCAGGAGAAGAATCCACTGTACAGATGAAAAGAAGAACCAGGGTGAACGCAGGGTCAGGGGGCCTAGCCAAATCACAAGAACGGTGAGAAAAATGCCCTGAAAAAGCTGAGATTATGTTTTAAAACAGGCAGCAGTCAGGGTCAGCACATCCAGAGTGCCGCAGCAGGAAAGCTGTAGCACTGAGTCCACAGCCGGCACTATAACACGTGGTGGCTGAGCTCGAGTGAAGGGAAAAAAAGTTGTTAAAAGTGGCAGGCAGAGTTAAAAACTCACCCTGCAGCTGATCCACAAGCTCCAAGGGACAGGTGACCCAGGCAGCGTGCTTTGACGTTTCCTGGAGAATCGATTCGTTTGAAAAAAGCACAGTGCAGTGAAGCCCGCCGAAAGTCAACAAAACACAAGCAGAACAAAAACGGCAGCTGTGGAGACACTTTGAAGAGAAAACACATTTAAGAAGTACTCACCTGTTATAAATAACAGCTGTGGATAGTAAATGAAAAGGAACAGACCAGGCAAGGGTCAAACCAGACCCCAAATTGAGCGTCTTGGAGAAGAAAGCTTTTAGCCTACGGGAGTACATCAGGATTAAGCAAGAAATTGTAAGAAAATACAAGTTAATATGTTTTTTATGCTTGTTTGGCGAATTTGTGGATGGTGTAATCCTAAAACATGGTATAGATAAATCCTCAACCACATTTGGTGAAGTTTTAAAAGCCTTTGACCAGTATTTGGGCTGAATGGCCTCCTTCTGTGTTGTAACCATTCTGTGAGAGCGCAGACCTTAAAAGAAGGCTGAGAACACCCCCAATAAAGCAACAAAGGATCAAAGAGACCCCAGGCCAAGGGAGACAGGAGACTCCAGAGCGAGGGAGACTGTACCTAAGCAAAGCGCAAGATGGTCACAGACCATGTCAGTGCAATGAAGTGTATGAGCCAAGAGTTTAGTGCAGATGAAAGGGGAGTCTGAGAAGCAACCATAAGGCTTAAAAATTGAGCTTTTTGTAAAAGCTGCCACAATTCCCAAACTGCTGCAACAGCAGGTGGCAGTGCAGAGCAAGCAGCTGGCTGTGAATGAAGGAATGCTATCTGAGTTAACCTAAAAGAAACAAAACTCGCAAAAAGAAAATGAAGCTGTTCCACAGGAAAATGTTCATATCAAAGCTGAGTTGTAAGAACTCAGCCAGATATATAGCCAGGCACAACAGCAGGCAGAAAAGGTACTCAAGGAAGTTGCGGCCTTGAATGACTCTTTGAAAAACCAGTACATGCCTCTGGAAAAACATGAGGAATTAAAAAAGACATTGAATGCTACTTCAGAAAAAGCTGCATTGGAGTTATCAGTAGTGACAAAGCAATGCACTGAAGTGCAGTGTGAATTGCCAAGAAGTCAACAAGAAAATAAACAGTTGAAAGGACAGCTGATTGTCCTTCAAGAACAAATCACAGAATCACAGAATTGTTATTGTGTAGAAGGAGGCCATTCGGCCCATTATGTCTGCACTGGCTCTCTGAGCATTTTAACTTATTGCCAATCTCCTGTCTTTTCCCCGTAGCCCTGCACATTGTTTCTATCTAAATAATCACCCAATGCCCTCTTGAATGCCTCAATTGAACCTACCTCCACCACAATTCCAGGCAATGCATTCCAAGCCCTAATTAATCGTTGTGTGAAAAAGATTTTTCTTACCTCACATTTGCTCCTTTTGAAAACACTTTAAAACTGTGCCCCCTGATTCTCGATCCGTTTACGAGCGGGAACAGTTTCTCCCTATCTACTCTGTCCAGACCCCTCATGATTTTGAAAACTTCTATCAAGTCTCATCTTAGCCTTCCCCTCTTCAAGGAAAACAGCCGCAACTTCTCCAATCTTTCCTCATTACTGAAGTGTCTCATCCCTGGAGCCATTCTCAAACCTCTTCTGCACTATCTCCAATGCGTTCACATCCTTACTATAGTGTGACGCCCAGAACTGTACACAATACTCCAACCAAGGTCCAACCAGTGTCTTATATAGATTTATCATAACCTCCCTGCTCTTGTGCTCTATGCCCCTATTAATGAAGCCTATGCTTTAGAAACAGCTCTCTCTATCTGTCCTGCCATCTTTAATGACTAATGTACATATATACCCAGGTCTCTCCGCTCCTACACACCCTTTAGAATAGTTCCCTTTATTTTATACTGTCTCTCCATGTTCTTTGTACCAAAGTGTATCACCTCACACTGCAAAGCCCTTCAGTAGCATGAAGAAATGAAGAATGCCTTGAGCAGCAGAATGGAAGAACAGCAGAAGAAACTCGAGGAGACTCTGTTGAATTACAAGAAAACACAAGATGAAGCAATTGAGTTCACAAAGAAAAGGAAAACCTGTTGAAGAACCTTCACCTGATACAAGGATCCCTCAGGTCAAAGTCTGTTCCTCTGGAAAATTAGGAAGAGAAGGTAAATGAATTTAACGTCACTCTGAATGAACTGAAGAACCAGTTAGCAGAGAGGACTCTGCAATGTCCCAGGTTCCAGGAGGAAGCCATTGAAAGGAGAAAGGTGTAGAACTTTCCAAACTGCGAGCAGATAAAGAAACCATGAGTAGCACAATTGCAGAACTGAAACAAGCTGAGACTTGGCTGGAGGCAGGCCTGAATAACAGTGAAACCAAAATGAAGGACAAGGACAAAGTTCTGCTGCAGACGGGGAAAGAAAAGACAGAATAAGATCAGAAAATGGAAACCCGCTGCTGAAGCTCAAGGGGCTAGCAGAAAGGAACTGGATGCCTCAAACCTACTGAGAAAGTGACATGGCTGAAATGAAATTTAAGAACCAAGAATGTCGAGAAAAAGTTGAACAATTGCAAGAAAAGTAGAAGTTCTCACAAAGAAGCATGAAGAGTCTCAGAAACAATTAGCAGAAGTAAAATGAAAGGCTGGAATTTTCTGCTCCTGTTGGCAGTGGGCATCATGGTGGGCGTGAGTGGACAATAAGGCGAGAAGGCCAAAAATTGGCTTTATGCCATCGTGAAACCAGTTTGTGATCGTCTGCTCAGCCCGTCAATGACGGGCCACGTTTCCCATCGCCGCACATCGGGAACCTAATTTCAATACTTTAGCATCTCATTGTAATCCTTGCTCACCAGAATCATCCCCCACACTGGATCATCCAGGCACACGCCGGCCTATTTCGCAACTGTAAATAAGCGAGGTGTACCTGGTGAGCTGCCCTTCACTCGGGACTTTGAGGCTTGTTTGCCTGCCTTGTTTCGGGCAGCACTCACAGTCATCAGTGCCAGGATTCACAGACAGCACCATATCACTTTTAGGGGGGGCTCACAGGCAGGTCTCTACCCACCAGAGCAGCCGTAAGACAGGAGTGGTTTATCAATGGCTGCAAAGGGCTTTTTTGTGGAAGGTGGAGAAGTGACCTCAGGCAAGGGAAGAGGCTGCAGGGGCAAGGGCTGTATAGGGGAAGAGTGTTTTCCAGGGTGTGTGTGGGGGCACATGTTGATCTGTGCAAGTGGCTTCAAGATGGTGAGGGCAGAGGAAGCAGCATCCAGAGGAGATGAGGCCAGATGGAGATGTGAGGGTGTGTGTGAGAGAGTGAGTGGTGATGTCCCTTGAGTTGGCAGTGAGTGAGATGCCAGTGAATGTGTGATGGGCTCGAGTGTGTGAGTTTAGAGTGATGAGATGGTTGCCTTACCCTGGCTGCACGGATGAGATCATTCATCCTCTATCTGCATTGGATGGCCAACCTCTTGTGTGGAGCATTGGTACTGACCACAACTGTCGCTACCTCCCAAGCTGGAGTGGTGAGGCTGATGGGCCTTGCGACCAGAGCTGGGGTAGAGGACATTGTGGCGGGTCGCCACGGTGTCCCAGGGATGCGTCACTGAACCGGGGGACTGCACTCTTCTTGTCTTTTGGGGTCATGTCTTCACTGGAGCAGTCCTGGGTTGATCACGCAATGTCTTGCTGCCAAACACCCGACACTGCTACTATTGGTCACCCATCATGTCCATCTTCATGAGGTCTGCCCCACACTCCTGCCACTGGTCACCCACCATGTCCATCTTCGCAGTGCCCCAACCAGCCACACCCATTGGCAGGCAAATAAACCCTTTATCACTCAATTGGACGATGCTTGATTATAAATCAGCCAGCCCTATTTTGGCCCCATCTTCAACATTTTTCCACAGCCCCAGCCCAGGCTGCCTCCACCCCCAATCATGAGCATCCCTGCCTACGGGGCTGAGAGATAAAGCACATTGAGGAGGAAGAGTCGGGAGTCGCCCTGTCAGAGGAGGGGAGCAGGAGGTCACGAGCTGAAATTCTCCTATTGTACCCACCCCCAGCAATGCCCAGAAATCCTATGGTGACTGATCTGATGTCCTTGGCTCTTTGTGATCACTGAGGCTTCACAGGTTGTGAGGTGAACACTCAAAGGAATCTTGCTGCTTTAAAGGCTGGAAACATTCAGAAAGCTCTGTATTTTGTTACCAGCTGCATTCCTTGCTCTCTTTGTTTTGTCTCTTGTAACCCAAGGTGCTGAGTCATGGTGTCTGGCGGGATCATTAACCATCCTGCCACGGCTCACACAGAGGCTGTAGGAGCTCGGCACCCCTATCTCCTCACTGCTCGCACCCGGGGCCAGCTAGCCAGGCCACTGCCAGACACAGCGGAGTTAACCCTTCGCCTGCTGATCCAGTGAGGATCAAGTCACCTGGTCACGATGTGATTGAACTTTGAAATACAATCACCCAGCCTATGACGTTATGATTCAACTTCAAAAAGCGATCACTCCCTCCGCGTCATTATCAAAAAGGAAAGAACGGGTTCAGCAACAGGCCAACGGCTGCCAGTCAACGGCCAGCACTCTCACCTCTAGGCAAGAAGGGACTCCAGAGACATGGGCACATGATCCAGGCTGACTCTCCCAATGCAGTGCTGAGGAAGTGCTGCACTGTCAGAGGTGCCGTCTTTTGAAATGAGACATTAAATTGAGGCCGTGTCTGCCCTCTCAGGTGGATGTAAAGTTATTTTGAAGGAGAGCAGGGGAGCTCTCCCCAGTGACCTGGCTAATATTTATCCATCAAGCAACATCACTAAAAAAGCACAGGTTATCTGTTTGTTATCGCATTACTGTTTGTGGGAACTGGCTGTGCACAAATGATTTCCCTTGTTTCCCACATTACAACAGTGACTATGCTTCAGAACTCAGCTGTAACACACACTGGGATGTCCTAAGGTGGCGAAAGATGCTGAACAAATGCAAATCTATATTTATTGGTCTTGATACGTGTAGAATAGGAATTGTGACAGCAATGTTCCGGGAATCGTAGAAATTTCTAGAAATTGCAGGAAGAGGGGAGGAGGATGTCACAAGTCTGAAGCATTCCTCACTATTCTTTCATCTGCTTGCTGTGTGCAATATGTCAGGAGAATACGAGCAGCAAATGGCAGCCCTGCAATCAACTACACGGGGGCTGGACATGCGTGCCCTACATACAAATTAGATCCCACAACCAAGAGAACGTTAGCAGAGGCTGTTCACAAATACACACTGTTCAAAACCTGCAGCCTCGTACACCACACAGTCAGGTCTCACGCACTGCATCAAATCTGGAGGACATGCATCAGATAGGCAAGGAAAGATATTGGGCCAAACCTCCCCAGAATAAATAACAAAGTGTTAACGATGCACGGCGTTATTAATGGACAAATCAGTCGACAGAAGTTCAGGGGGTGAAGAGATTACACCAGGACTTGTGAATCTCCAAACCATGCTGCTCCACTTACACTGTTCCTCTGTTTGCTTTGCACAAACAGGATCTCACCCTTGGCTGCCCCATTGACTTGTTGGATTTGCACATTAATTGCTCGTAAAATTCACTCTGCTATAGAAAGTCAGGGAATGGAATTTAACAGCATATGTACCTTGGTAACACAATTACTGCAATGTTAATGGACTGCAAATCAACAACAACATCTTGTACTGATATAACGTCTTTAATTGTAATGAAAGGATCCAAGGAGCTCTGGCCCAGAAAAGGAACAATTTAAACTGAACTCTCATTGCTGCAGGTAGTGAATTGTTGTTGGAGATTTTAAATTTAATATTTTTGAATTACTTTTCTTACTTTTTCCTGTTCATTCTTTTCTCTCACTTGCTCTGCCTCTTAATTCAATGCCCTGAATTTTTCAGCGGGTCTCACTTCCGCCATCTGGAGAGTTCCCCACTAACTCCAAGTGCTCTGCACCCATTTCACGCTCGAGTGAGCATGAAGTGGCTGCAGGCGGGAATTCCGCACCTCACTGGGGAAGAAGTCCCGCCTTAGAGAGCTGCCGGCCAATCAGATTGGCTGGCAGCTCTCCACTCCCTGCAGCAACAGCGCTGCAGTGGACAGAAGAAGAAATGCAAGAGGACGTCAGAGCCAAAGTCCAGGCACCAGAGGCCCAGGTAAGTTCAAGAGGTCCCAGGGTGGAGAGGCTAGGGATGACCTGTGGGTGGAGGGGGGGGTGGTGGGTGCGAAGAGGGCAATCGGGGTCTTGGGGTAGAGGCCTGGTAGGGAGGGAGGTCCAGAGGCCACTGGACCTTAAGGGAGGTGCACCCAACTTCAGAATGGGGCTTCTGATGGAGGCACCCCCACCCCCCCCCCCCACCCCCCGCCCGAGGTGTAACTCTTCTGATTTTCAACTTTCCTCCACACAAGTTCAATCCTCTTGCCAGCCTAAAAATTGAGGCTGGGCAGGAAATGGCCCTTAAGCTGCCAATATTTTCAAGTTAGTGGGCTGTTACTTGTGGGGTGACATGAGGATCAATGCAGGGGCCCCAGCTATGGTCTCTATTGCAAGGGGATTGGAGTACAAGGGTAAGGAAGTCATGCTGCATTTCTACAGTGCTTTGTTGGGACCACACCTGGAATATTGTGTACAATACTATTGGTCTCCATACCTAAGGAAGGATCCACTTGTCTTAGAGGGATGCAGTGACGGTCTACCAGATTGATTTCTGGGATAAGAGGGTTGTCATTTGAGGAGAGATTGAGTAGAATGGGCTTATATTTTCCGGAGTTTAGAAAAACGAGATGTGATCTCATTGAAGCATGTAAAATTCTGAGAGGGCTGACAGGGCAGAGGCTGAGTGGTTGTTTCCCCCTGGCTGGAGAGTGTGCAACTAGGGGCTAGGATCTCAGGATAAGGGGTGAGCCATTTAGGATTGAGATGAGGGGCAATTTATTCACTCCGGATGGAAAATCTTTGGCTTTCTCTACCTCAGAGAGTTGTGGATACTCAATCATCAAGTATATTCAAGGCTGACTGATAGAGTTTTGGGCACTAAGGGAAATTAGGAATATGGCGATATTGTGGGAAAGTGGCATTGATTTTTAAGTTGAGCTAGGATCTTATTGAATGCTGAAGCAGGTGAGGACCATATGGCCTATGCCCATCCCTATTTTTTATGTTGCTTCTCTACTTTTCTTCTTGATTTTCTCTCGATTCTCTGCCTCGCTCCATTTTGTCAAATTTCCAGTTTTCTTACTACTCCACGAAGTAGTGGGATCCGGAGTGCAGGATTTTTTTCCTCTACTTTCCTTCTCAGCTGCCACTCTGCCTCACCACGAAGACGTTGTGACTCAAAGCATGATGCAGCTTAGGTAAGTTACCATCATTCTGAACAATTGGCAGCGTCAATGCTGCTTCACTTGAAGGAGAGCTTCAGAGGGTCTTTGAAACATTTTCTTTGTCCTCCTCTGGAACATAGGCCATTTGAGAGTTGAGAAGACAGACTGTAGATGTTAGGACTGTTTTCCTTGGTGAAGAGAAGGCTGAGAGAAGACCTGATAGAGGTTTTCAAGGTCATGAGGGGTTTGGACAGACTAGATAGGAAGAAACTGTTACCACTCATGAAAGGATCGAGAATGAGAGGGCACAGATTTGAAGTAATTGGCAAAAGAAGCAAAAGTGATATGAGAGAGCTTTTTCACACAGTGAGTGGCTAAGGTCTAGAATGTACTGCGCAAGTGTGTGGTGGAGGCAGGTTCAACTGAGGCATTCAAAAGGGGATTAGACTGTTACCTGAAAAGGAAGAATGTGCAAGGTTGCAGGGAGAAGGTGAGGGCAGTTCTGTGATTCCATAATTGGCCACTTAATGGCTTCAATTGGGGCAAGCGTAGGCTTCCAATCCAAGGCTTTGCCCACCCCAACGTAAAATCGCTGCATGGTTGAGGTGGGCAGGAACCTGGAGGGAATCCCGTCCCTTCAATTTCACACTTCCCCCCTCTCCCTGCCCCCCACCAGCACCCCCGCCCTCCCCCTGCCCCCTCCTACCCACCCCCCACCGCCGCGCCCCCCCCCCCCCCCCCACCTCCCCACCCCCCGGCCGCCTAAAAAACCTGCCGCTTGGGGACTGTAAAATTCTGGCCAATGTTCCTTTCCCCCTCTTTATTTCTCTTTCTCGCTTGACTCCACTTCACTTGGTTTACTTCTCCAAGCTTCTTCTTTTTCTTCCTCAAACCTTTACTCTCATTGCTAGAGGACATGTATTGTTGATCCCATCGTTCACTGAGGTCCCAGATGTCCCGTTGCCCTCATCAAGCTTCTTACCAGCTCACACTTGCAGCCAGTTACCAGCCCAAGAGCTGTAATGTGAGACAGAAAATCTAACTAACAGGGCAGACTTCGAGCTGCTCCACCACAGCAAAACTGTGTTGTACAGTCAGTGTTGTAGGCCTCTCATCGAAACCACAATGATTAGAAAACAAACAGACAGAGATCGTGGAGAGTGAAGGCGTCTTCTCGGTATCTGGGCAGGCAAGGAACAAAACTGAAACACACAGCAGTTCTGATCTGAGTCAGATAGACCAGTGACCACAGACTGAGAGCCACAAAGGATAAAAGTATATAGAGACCGGTGATGTCAGTGCAACCAGGCCTCTTTGGTTGCTAGGCAATTTTATAAGATTCCTCATCTCCCATTCTCCACCCTTACATTATTCTGGTTTACTTGCACACAGCTACATAGAATTGCAAAACTTTTACAGCACGGAAACAGGCCATTCGGCCCATCAAGTCAGGACCATGATGATGTGTAAGCTCCACACGTGCCTTCTCCCACTTTGCTTGATCTAATGCTATCAACATCTCCTTCTGACCCTTAAATGGATCTAAGTGCTATTCATCTCAATGACCCCAGGAGAGTTCCACATTCTCACCACTCTCTGGGTAAAGATGTTCCTCCTGAATTCCTTATTGGATTTATTCATGACTATCTTATATCTATGGCCTATAAACAGAAAACAGTGGAAAAATTCATCCGGTCAGGCATCATATGTGGAGTGAGAAACTGAATCTCAGATAACTACAGCTCCCATTTTCTCCAACAGCAGCCGTTGCTGGTACTTCTGCTGTTTCCATTTACACCTCCTCAGGGCTCATGTTTTAATCTCTCTGGTTATCTGGCTGTAATTGTATCGCTGTTTGTGGGAGCTTGCTGTGTGTAAATCATCTGCTGCATTTCCTACATTACAACAGTGACTACACTTCAAAAAGCACTTCATTGGCTGTAAAGCGCTTTGGGGCATTCTGAGGTTGTGAAAGGTGCTATAGAAATGCAAGTCTTTCTTTTTTCTGCTTCACGCTTTGGTCGCTCTTTGTGTGAAGAAGGATTTCCCGAAATCCAGAATTGAAAAATAATCACCAGGACATTGCTTCCAGCAAAAAAAAACAGGGAGAGAAAAATCACCGAGGCATTAAAGTTGTGTGTGTTTATTTCTCTATTTCTTTATTTATAATTTCTGAAGTATTGCAGACAGATAAAAGACTGTTTGACCAGGCGAGGTGGTTAGAGACAGGAGGCCATGTGATGTAACCTCCAGGAGTATTTCCAAGCTGAGTTGGCAACTCCTGAGTGAGGTGTCCCACTGAGCCCCATCTCCCTCCAGCCACAGCCAATCAGAGTCACTGTAGATCTTCTTCCTACCCCACTCCCCAGCTCAGGCTGACCTTGTTTCCTGGTCTCGCAACAAGCAAAATGTCCCAGGGAAAAAAAAAATCACACACCCCCAAGTTTTAAAATTATCAACAGAGATTTATCCCTCTTTGCCAATGGGTTATTTACATGTCCAGACAAACAGCAAAATGTTTAACCATTTGACTGAAGGTACACTTGGAATAATGCAACACACATGAATTAATGTGGCATCAAAGGGACAGATAGCTCAGGATCAGATCGATTCCGCCCTGACCCCGTCACCTGCACTAATGAAAGAGTCAAGTGCAACTACCCCACTGTTGGATTACCCCCTACCCCTCGCACCAATGGAAGAACCAAGTGCACCCATGTCCCCATTACTATATTAACCACTTACTCCCCAGACTGATGAACCCACAACCGACTGACTGAGGGGTCTGAATGCTCCTGGCTGAGCCAAGCTGACACCAGAAGCAAAAAGTAAAACTCCTGTAGCATTCGAACCCATTACACATGATGGGCTTTTATTTCAGTGAGTGTTAGTAATCATTTTCCACCAATACAAAGAGATTAAGTGACCCTGACCTTTTATCACTTAAACCACTAGCTCAATGTGTGTTGGATGAGAGCTGGAGAGCACACATTTACATACTCCTGTAGACTTTTTAACATATCAGCTATGTAAATGCATCAAGCACAAAACTGTTATTTCATTGTACAACCTCAAAGGAGGTCAGTGATTGCAAAGCTGCTGCTAGATATGAGATAGCAGGATAAATAAATCTTTAATAGGTCCAGAAACACTTCACACAGCCCATTAAATCCTCATCTTCCTGCACTGTTCCAATGAATCCTGAGGAACAGCACCTCACCTTTCGATTAGACACTTTACTGTCTTCCACACTCACCTTGGAGTTCAATAACTCAGATTATAACCACTGTGTCCAGTGGACACTGAATGCTGCTTACAATCACTTTCTCCTGTTACCATTTACACCTCCTCTAGACCCATCCTTTGTTCTGTAAATTGCCTCAGTACCAGACCTTTCTTCTGCTCCATCATCTCAAAGTCTCCTTCCTTCTGCCTATCACAGGCCTTCCTGTTCCCCCTCCCCCCTCTCCCTGACACTCTATGTGCTCAAAACCAGCTGCACCTCTAACTTTTACCAGCTCTGGTCATCGACCTGAAGTGTTCACCCTGTCTCTCTCTCCATAGATGCTGCCAGTCCTGCTGAGTATTTCCAGCACTTTTTAGTTTGGATTTCCATCATCTGTGGGATTTTGCTTTTCTATTATTTATAAAGTGTGATCACTGTTGTAATTTAAGAAATCAGGCAGATAGTGTGTGCACAGCAAACAGCCACAGATATAAACAAGATAATCTGTTTTTAGTGATGCTGATTGAGGGATGGTGCTGTGGGATATCACAAATATCCATCTGGCAGTTTAACAACTCATTCAAAAGGCAGCACCTCCAGCAGTGCAGCACTCCTTCAGCGCTGCTTTGGGATTGTCAATCTGGGTTATGTGCTCAAGTTTCTGAAGTGGTACTTAATTAAACCCATGACTTACTGATGACTCACTTTTGGTTTGGGTAATAAAAGCAAATTACTGCGGATGCTGGAAATCTGAAACAAAAACAGGGAATGCTGGAAAAACTCAGCAGGTCTGACAGCCTCTGTGGCGAGAGAAAAACAAAGTTAGCCTTTCGAGTCCCTATGACCCTTCTTCTGAGACACTGGTTTGACCAACACATCTGGTCTGATCCACCCAGGCTGCAGTTTCTACTTCACCTGATGGGCCAGATGTTTTTTCCAATCACAGGGCTCCCAGGGACATTTGGGCCATGTAATTAGCTGAAGGGAGCAGCAGCCTTTCACAGTTGCTTCCCTCAAAGGGCATCGCCTCCTGAATTCTGCTACTACCCTCCTCACTCGTTACGACATTCTCAAGTTTTGTATCATCTGCAAAAGTTGCAATTTTACTCCCTATGCACAACTCCAGGTTATTTACATATGAAGCAAGAAAAGCAGTGATCCCATACTGAGCCCTGGGGAACTCCACTGTGCGCCTCTCCCAGAGAGAAAACAATTGCTCACCACTGCTCTCAGCCTCCTGTTTCCTAGCCAATTAGATACCCAGGTTACCATCATTCCTTGCATCTCATGTGCTCCTATTTTCCAAATAAGTCTGTATTATGTATCAAAGAGATGGGGTCCACAATGTTTATAGTCAACTGCTGAAGATTCCCCAATTCATTCATAGGCCACAGGTCATAGTCCCAACCTTGAATATTCAACAGAACAATCCACCAATGACATACTGTGGTTACAGAGTGTGCTAGCCACTGGATGCACTGCGGAAACTCACCAAGGCTTCTGTGACATCATCTCCCAGGAAACACATGGGGACACCACCACCAGGAAGTTCCCCTCCAAGTCACTCACCATCCTGACTTGGAAATATATCGCCATTCATTCACTGTCGCTGGGTCCAAATCTTGGAACTCCCTCCCTAACAGCACTGTGGGTGTACCTACACCACATGGACGGCAGCGGTTCAAGAAGGCAACTCACCACCTCCTCAAGGGCAATTGGGGATGGGCAATAAATGCTGGCCCAGCCAACAAAGCCCACATCCCATGAATGGATGTTAAAGAATAGGATAATGTCTCACTTCCTTTTCTTGGTTTGGTCTAATCTTTTTCAAAACATTAATATCCAAAAAGTTGATTTTTTTTTCATCTATTCTTTGCAAAAGTTGGACCCTTGTGGATTGGCCCATTTCAGGATCCATAGTTCAGAGCATCTGGTCACATGTTCAATGATGGTGCTCATGACTTACATTGGAGAAATAAACCTAGAGCTGAACGAGGGTCCGGCTCAGAGTAGTGTTTACCTTGCAAATTCGAGATGATACCAATTTAAGGTCATTCATAGGATATATTACAGGCGGCATTGTGGCTGAAATGAGTCTGCAATCTAATCTTAGATTCTGGAATTGGTATGAAATGCAGAACACTGCAATTAACACAGCACAAGCCTGCAGACAATCGGCTTCATTGAGGAAACGCACTGGTCACTGTCGACGTTAGAATGCCATATATCTACATTCCAGACCGTACCCTATAACAGAGAGAAAGGAAGATCTTTCATTTATACACAGCTTTTCACAGTCACCAAACATTCCAAAGCACTTCACAGGCAACGGAGACTTTCTGTGGTCACTGTTGTATTGTAGGAAATGCAATGGTTATCCTACATTATTCTTTCTTTCCAACAACAGCAACTATTTGTATTTAACTGGAACCTTTGACATAGTAAAATGTCCAAAGGCCGTTCACAGTAGACTGATCAAACAAGATTTCACAGTGAGTCAACAGAAGAGATATTAGGATAGATTTTGATTAAAGAGGTAAGTTTTAAGGCGATTCTTAAAGGAGGAAAGAGAAAGTAGGGAAGTGAAGGGGATTAGTGAGGGAATTCCGGAAATTCGGCAGATGACAGCATGGCCACCAATGGTGGAGCAAAATACTGGGTACACAAGAGACCAGAATGGGAGGAGTGCAGATATACTGGAAGGTTGTAAGGCTGGAGGAGGTTATAGAGAGGGGGAGCGTTGTAGGGCTGGAGGAGGTTACAGAGAGAGGGAGGGTTGTAGGGGCTGGAGGAGGTTACAGAGAGAGGGAGGGTTGTAGGGGCTGGAGGAGGTTAAAGAGAGAGGGAGGGTTGTAGGGGCTGGAGGAGGTTACAGAGAGAGGGAGGGTTGTGGGGGCTGGAGGATGTTACAGTGAGAGGGAGGGTTGTAGGGCGGGTGGAGGTTACAGAGAGAGGGAGGTTGTAGGGCTGGAGGAGGTGACAGAGAGAGGGGGGGTTGTAGGGCTGGTGGAGGTATAGATAAGGGATGGTTGTAGGACTGGAGGAGGTTACAGAGAGAGGAAGGGTTGAAAGGATGGAGGAGGTTACAGAGAGAGGGAGGGTTATAGGGCTGGAGGAGGTACAGAGAGAGGGAGGGTTGTAGGGCTGGAGGAGGTTACAGAGAGAGGTAGGGCTGGAGGAGGTTACAGAGAGAGGGAGGGCTCTAGGGCTGGAGGAGGTACAGAGAGAGGGAGGGTTGTAGGGCAGGTGGAAGTTACAGAGAGAGGGAGGGTTGAAAGGATGGAGGAGGTTACAGAGAGAGAGGGAGGGTTGTAGAGACTGGAGGAGGTTATAGTGAGAGAGGAAGGGATTTAGGGACTGGAGGAGGTTATAGTGGGAGAGGAAGGGATGTAGGGAATGGAGGAGGTTATAATGAGAGAGGGAGCGATGTAGGGACTGGAGGAGGTTATAGTCGGAAAGGAAGGGATATAGGGACCGGAGGAGGTTATAGTGGGAGAGGAAGAGATGTAGGGATTGGAGGAGGTTATAGTGAGAGCGGGAGGAATGTTGGGGCTGCTGGAGATTGTAGCGAAACTGAGGGGTTAACTGATCTTGAAATGTTGCGCTGCTCCCTAAGGATTGCCTCTCTGAAAGTCTAGAACTCACCCAGTACTGACCCACCAAAAGACCAGCATTCCTCCAGTTGTTCCTCTGACAGTGCAGCACTCCCTCAGTACTGTCCCTCTGACAGTGCAGTACTCCCTCAGAACTGACTCTCTGACAATGCAGCACTCCCTCAGTATAGACCCACTTGACAGTGCAGTACTCCCTCAGTACTGACACTCCGACAGTGCAGCACTCCCTCAGTACTGACCCTCTGACAGTGCAGCACTCCTTCAGCACTGATCCTCTGACAGTGCAGTAATCCCTCAGTGCTGACTCTCCGACACGGTAGCACTCCCTCAGTACTGACCCCCCGACAGTGCAGCTCTCCCTCAGCTCTGTTCCTCTGGTGCTGCATCACTCCCTCAGTAATGACCCTCAGACAGTGCAGCATTCCCTCAGTACTGACTCTCTGACGCTGCATCACTCCCTCAGTACTGACCCCCTGACAGTGCAGCGCTCCCTCAGAACTGACCCTCTGACAGTGGAGTTCTCCCTCAGTAGTGGCCCTCTGACAGTACAGCACTCCCTCGGTTATGAATTTATGAAAGTGCAGCGCACCCTCAGTAATGACCCTCTAACAGTACAGCGCTCTTTCAGTACTGACCCTCTGACAGTGCAGCACTCGCTCAGTACTGTGCAACGGTCAGTGCAGAGCTCCTTCATTATTGTCCTTCTGACATTACAGCACTCCCTCAATACTGTCCCTCTGACAGTGCAGCACTCTCTCAGCACTGACCCTCAGACATTAAAGCGCTTCCTCAGTGCTGCCCCTCTGACAGTACAGCGATCACTCAGTACTGTCCCTCTGACAGTGCAGTACTCCCTCAGTACTGACCCTCAGACAATGAAGCGCTGTCTCATTACTGACCCTCTGACAGTGCAGCACTCCCTCAGTACCGTGCCACTGTCAGTGCAGCACCTCCGCAGTACTGTACCTCTGACAGTGCAGCACTCCCTCAGTACTGACCCTCTGACATTGCAGAACTCCCACAGTAGTGACCCTCCGACAGTGCAGCTCTCCCTCGGCACTGACTCTCACATTGTGCAGCACTCCCTCAGTACTGACCCTTTGGCTGTGGAGCGCTACTTCAGTACTGTCCCTCTCACAGTGCAGCATTCTCTCAGCACTGACCCACTGACAGTTCAGCACTCCCTCAGTACTGACCCTCTGACAGTGAAGCGCTCTGTCAGTACTGACCCTCAGAAAATTAAGCGCTCCCTCAGGACTGACCCTCTGACAGTGCAGCACTCCCTCAGTACTGTGCCACTGTCAGTGCAGCACTCTCTCAGGATTGTCCCTCTGACATTACAGCACTCCATCAGTACTGTCCCTCTGACAGTACAGCACGCCCTCAGCACTGTCCTTCTGACAGTGCTGCACTCCCTCAGCACTGTCCCTCTGACAGTGCAGTTTTCCCTCAGCACTGTCCCTCTGACAGTGCAGCACTCCCTCAGTACTGTCCCTCTGACAGTGCAGCACTCCCTCAGTACTGTCCCTCTGACAGTGCAGCACTCCCTCAGCACTGTCCCTCTGACAGTGCAGCACTCCCTCAGCACTGTCCCTCTGACAGTGCAGCACTCCCTCAGCACTGTCCCTCTGACAGTGCAGCACTCCCTCAGCACTGTCCCTCTGAGTGCAGCACTCCCTCAGCACTGTCCCTCTGACAGTGCAGCACTCCCTCAGCACTGTCCCTCTGACAGTGCAGCACTCCCTCAGCACTGTCCCTCTGACAGTGCAGCACTCCCTCAGCACTGTCCCTCTGACAGCGCAGCACTCCCTCAGTACTGTCCCTCTGACAGTGCAGCACTCCCTCAGTACTGATCCTCTGACAGTGCAGCGCTCCTGGCACTGGAAATATTGGCATGATTTTTAGTTGCTGAAAACTTCGAGGTCGATGACTTACCTGTGAAGAGTTGTTTTATTAAATGGTGACATTATGGGACTGATTGTCCTTTAGCAAATTTTGCACTGTTAATGTCACAAGTCAGAGCCCCAAGTGGGAATTAGAATCTCATTTAAAAGTTTTATTAGGTTGGATTTTGAAACTTTTTCCAGGCTTGAAATCTGGAACTGTAGTTTTTCCCTTAGATTATTACACCCAGCCTGCGTCATGTTGCCCGGCAAAGGGAAATCATCAGGTCACATCAAAGGCTCAGGCACCCAGGCTAGGCCCAAGGCTCCCTGAAACTCATACAACAAGAGTTTTTATAGCGCCCCTATACAGACCAGCCTTTTACATTTATACGTGTACATTGGAGATATTCTAACTCGTTGGCTGTGCGGTTCTTATAATAATCCGAGCACAATGCAAATTGTTTTCAGTCAGATCAGCAGAGCTTTGCATTGACCACAGTTGACAGCTGGGGCTCAGTGCCTATCCCTCCTACCTTCGAGTCAGAACGTTGTGGATTTGAGTCCCACTCCGGAGACTGGAATATGTAACCCAGCTGACACCCTGAGGGTGGCATTTTCCACCCTGGAGACTAAGCGCGGTGGTGGATGGGAAATCGGTGCACCTCCCGCTGCTGCCGTGGCTGCTTTCCACACCAGATCGTCCGCTCTTCACTGTAGTATGTATGTGTAAACGGGCAGCGTCTCATATCTTGGGGTGGGGTGGGATTATCTTGGGGTGGGGTGGGATTATCTTGGGGCGGGGCGGGATTATCTTGGGGTGGGGTGGGATTATCCTGGGGCGGGGCGGGATTACCTTGGGGTGGGGTGGGATTATCTTGGGGCGGGCTGGGATTATCCTGGGGCGGGGCGGGATTATCTTGGGGCGGGCTGGGATTATCTTGGGGCGGGCTGGGATTATCTTGGGACGGGGCTGGGATTATCTTGGGGTGGGGCGGGAATATCTTGGGGCGGGCTGGGATTATCCTGGGGTGGAGCGGGATTATTTTGGGGCGGGCTGGGATTATTTTGGGGCGGGGCGGGATTATTTTGGGGTGGGGTGGGATTATCTTGGGGTGGGGGGGCCTGGGGTTCCTCCACCCCGCTGTTACCTCATTGGCTCACGTTTCCGGGCGCCATATTTAAACGGCACTTGTGCACACATTCATTCTCTGCAGCCCACAGCGGACATCAGGAGAGACAAGAGCTGTGTCCTGAAGCTCAGCACAGTCAAGGCAGAATATACTCAACACCCATGATAGGAACCGGGGATTCACCAACCTCACTACCAAGGCTTGGGAGCAGGTCACCAATATGGTCAGCACCTGCACTCCTCAGAAGAGGACCGATATCCAGTGCAGGGAGAGGATGAATGATCTCACCAGTTCCACCAAGGTAAATCAACTTTCTCCTCACTCTCAACTCACACTCTCAGAAGGACATCAGGCACTGGCAAGGTTACAGTCCACAGGGATCTCACACACTATCAGCACAAAGGACATTATCACTGAATCTCTCCCACACACTGGAACATCATCGTCTTTTGTCACATCCTGCACAAGCCCTGTCTTCAGCCCTTACAGAGGTCCGCTCAGCCCACACAGCAGGAAGGCATCTTATCATCTGCTTTGGCAGCCACCCTGCTCACAGTCTGTTCATCTGTCTTCATGCAGGAAAAGACAGCCCACAACAACAGGAAGAGGTCCCAGACAGGAGGGGGGATACTGGAGCTCAGACCTCTCACCCACTTTGAGGAGCAGGCCGCAGAGCTGGTCAGCGAGGGAAGGGGCCGAAGGCGAGATCAGCATTCCCTCAGCAAGCCAGTGAGGCCCTGTCCACTAGCCTTGGTCCACCTGCTGACACTGTGGGTGCTCTTTAGCGTAGGCGCCTATCCAGCCAGTCACTAATTCTCTCTTCTCTCTATTACAGCCACCAGCACGAAAAGGAGGAGACACACCGCCAGCCTTCCCACCAAACCCAGCCCCCAGACCACCTTGAATGAGGATCCTGAAGACCTACTAGATGTAGAGCCGTCACTGCGTTCAGCTGCACCCTCCACCAGTGCAGAGACACACACACACACACCTCAGTGGGACCTGGTTCCAGAGAGCTGAGGATCTGGTGAGCACTGCACAGATTTGGGTCCACGGCCAGTGGAGGCAGGGACAGCCAAGGTCACCGACGCTCAGAGGGCCGCTGGAGGCCAGGCTCCTGCTGAGTCCGAATCCGATGACAGGCCTCTGGAATCGGCCCTCAGGGAGATGTTGGAGCAGACAGGCAGGCAGGGGTACAGCAGGCAGGGCTGTTAGAGGCCATCAGCAGATTAGCACGGAGGGTGGAGGAGTCTGTCCACATTCTGCCTGATGTCGTGACACCAACATGCCAGCGCATTGCAGTCACCATTGGAATAGTAGCAACCGCTAGGGAGACCCTAGCCTAGCAGTTTGGGCTGGGTATGTGCACGGACCTGCACACCATCACTATAGCCAGGCATAGCACGCATCAGTGGCTCTGCAAGAGGAAGGCTGGGCACCTTGATCTCCCTCCAGGAGCCCCTTCTCCTTAAGAGTCAGGGAGGGGCCCTCGAGCACCCAGAGGGAGGAGGAGTGTCAGCCGGACATCTCGGGCCAATCCACCCAGGACTCTCCAGCCACTCCAAGTCCCCTCTGCCTGTCACCCCGGCAACTCCAGCTGTTCAGGTTGAGGAGGGTGCACCTGCCCCAGGGCAGGAGACCCAAAGCAGGCCAGGGCCCTCCATAGGACGCCTGCCAAGCTCATCACAGACAACACGACGCAGCAGTCAGCAGGCTGCCCCCATCTCCGCTGTGGATGTCCGGGGAGCATCTAGATGTAGCAGTAAGGTAAGAAAGATTAAGAAATATTGATAGCACAAAGAACACGGGTGTTCACAAACTATATACTTTACACTTCTGTAAATATATTTTGCTTATTTGAAATTCTCATCCAGTGAATTCCTCTACCTGATGTAATGCTCCAAAGTCATACAAGTGTAACAGATGCCACCCCCACGCTCCCCCCACCCCCTCATTTTTCTCCCATCGTGTCCATGGTGTTTCACACAGTCTCAAGACAGTGAGTCACCACTCTGTCCGCAGCAGCGACATGAGCAAAGCCTGTTGCTTCATCGACATGGGGGTTGGGCAATGCATCCCTTACACTCGAGTCAGAAGTTCATATCATGTGGCCTCATGAGGATAGATTTTGCAGCTTGGTTAAGTCCCCTGATTCTGCTGTGTGGATCTTGAAGGTTTTAATGCCGACCCGCACTGGAATCACGCTCACTCGGTACATCCTTCAATGGCCTCCATGTGATGTCTGTCAGGCTTGAGTGTGGGTCACTTTTCAAGTAATAATCGGGGATTTTAGATGCTCATGCGGGCCTGCAGTGTGACGTCATGATCGTGTGTATCGCTAGAGAGCACCCCTATCGTAGTTCCCATTCTCCACCTGCGTGGCGTAGAGCTATGGACCGAGCAGGCACTTGATGACTCCTGAAGTGTCTGCTAGAAGCCAATGACTATGTGAGATCAGAGGTGTGTGGCAAGGCCCCAGGCATCAGACTATTAAATGGGAGGATGCTGCTCTGGACCTGAAGGTCTGGATTGCATGGCTTGGCATAATCCCTGGGCCAGCTCTCCGACAGGCAATCGGCATGGTAATCTGACCGTGACAAGCGAGCCAATTTTCTGAAACAGCTCGAATGAAAACGTGAAGGATTCAAATGGCATCAGATCGAAGCTCCACTGCATCTGAAGTTTGGGCTTTATTATCAGCAAAGTTACTAAGCGATGCCTAAATGCAGTGTTGACATTTTCTGGACCACAGATGACAAGGCAATGCTGGCCGTGAATTTGGGAAGCTCCACACAAGGGCTGGGTCATGAGTAATGTTAATGATCAGACCATGGTGCTGCTGAAGTTCTCTCTGTGCACACAAAGCTGACCTGGCCCACAGGCTCACATCCATGACCGAGAGTGACAGATCACAGTGTCCTAAAGAACGATCTCATGCTGGGGACTCAGTATGGGGATGAGGCCGGAACATTATTCTTGTGTGAGGGATAGCCTGAGGAGAGATACTGCAGTCCGGATTCAGATTACATCCCAGATGTTCATACGAGAACCATAATTGTCCTCCTTAAGGCACCTTGCAACACTCCAGGCATACTGAGTGCACTGAGGTTTGCAGTGCTGCTCCTGCCTCTTGAAGGCTGCCATAGGCAGTGAAATGTTGGCACGATGCTTGAAAAGACTGCACCATGTCTAATTTCTTCACAGTGCATGCTAGCGGAATTATGATCCCATTACAGAACGGCCACATGCTCCAGAGGCTGCCTAGCCTTCCAAGGACGAGGCCATCATCACACAAGATTGCGGCTATTCATTCGGAGATTGATGACCTTCCCTGAGATGCTGAGGATAGCTAAGGAGATGTTAATGCCAAGCTTGCATGGAGGGCACTGGTGAAAGGGGCTCGTATGAGCTATTTGTTTTCATCGCCCTGGCTATAAGGATCTCAATCTGCCGCCATGCTATGGCCTCTTCTTCTGGGGCCTCGACATCCTCACCTTCAATGAGTTCACCCCTCTCAACGTCCTCCTCATCGGAGGAGATGTGCAGCTCCTCTATCTCTCCACCTGGCAACTCATCCCCTCTTCAGAGAACAACAAACCACAGTGATGTGGGACACCCTCTGGGGGGAGTACAGGCGAGCACCACCTGACTGGTCCAGACATCGGAAACGCATCTTCAACATGCCAATGGTCTGCTCCTCCTCTGAAGCACTCTGTGGCCTCTGAGCGGACGCCATTAGCCACAACTTTTGCGGGTAGTCTTTATCACCGATGAGCCAGCCCTGAATGTGCCGAGGGCCCTTGAAGGTCTGTGGTACCTGCGAGTGACTCAAGATGTCAGAGTCATGGGAGCTCCCAGGGTATCTCGCACACACCTGCATTATCTGCTTCTGGTGGTTGCAGACCAGCTGCACATTGAGAAAGTGGAACCCCTTCCTGTTGATGAATTGTAGCGGCTGCTGCCAGGGAGCTCTTAAATCCACATGAGTGCAGTCGATGGCACCCTGCACCTGTGGGAATCTGGAGATTGCTGCAAATCCCACTGCTCTGGCAGCCTGGCTGGCATCATCTAGGGAGAACTGGATGTAATTGTACACCTTACTGAATAGGGTGTCGGTAACATCTCAGATATATTTATGAGCGGAGGATGGCGATATTCCATCAAGGTCCCCAGTGCAGCCCTGGGACGAGCCACTGGCAAAAACGTTTGGTGCGGTGTCACCTTTAGAGCCGTTGGCAATGGGTGGCCTCCCAGTCCATGTGGCACCAGATCCTCCTGGAGAAATTGGCAGGCGTGAGCCACCACATCCCTTGACAGGTGGAGGCATCTACGGTGCTATCTCTTGCTCACCTGCAAGTATGAGAGGCGTCTTCGGTACACCCTGGGTCACGCCAAACAGTTCTGTGGAATTGATCTCTCTGCCTCAGCTCCTGGGCCTTTACTGGACTCCACTGGCCTATGTTCCTCAGGGAGAGGCTCTTCCCTTTGCCCTGCCTGATGGCAATGGGCCCTTCTTCTCCTCCTCAGCTGCATGAGAGCCATGAAAAAGACAGCATTGCCTGCTGCCTGCATTCTGCACTCCTCCTCGTCTCTGTGGGAAGATTGAACAGAGACTTGATTGAGCATAACTCTGCAGTGATCACTGTCCACAGCCAAGCTAGGGAGTCATTGTGAAGCCCTTGGCCTGCCCTCAGTCCAGGAGTTCCATTCCTAGATCCTCCCTTGCAGCTGCCGCACAGCCTTAGGGATGACTGGGAGCTGGGTTCCCCCTCCCCACCCCAAACACTCCAGGCATGACAGTGCTTTCACAAGGAGGGGTTGGATCTGGATGAGTACAGCCAGGCGCTATCAACCTCCTTCAGAGTAGACTGGAGCCCAGCTTTGCTCTAATGTAATGAGTGTAATCGTTGAGCTGTGTAAAGCCTGAATCCCTCAGCTGCAATGCGTAGAGGTTTCTGGAGCATTTTGCACATTCACTTTAGCCGCTGCCCCTTTACAGTTGGATCCTTTTGACCTTTACGCATTCCTATGAGAGGGACAAATGGTCATTGAAACCCAATCAACAATTGGTCCCAAGCCCTAATGGATTGTCACAAGAATGTGCCCCTCCCCCACGAGTTAAATTGCCCGAATCCTGCAGTTGGCATCTGAGTCTTCCTAACATGTCTCAGCTGAGCCTCGCTCTCCATGTCCTGAAGCAGAAATTATTAGGGTAGCCCTTCAATCAGCCCAGAAATGCAGTAGTCAACTCCTCCCACAATCTCTCAGACCCCTCCCTGGTGATTTGTTTTCCTCAGTTATTTTTAAAAGGGTCGCTCCCTCGGCTGTTGAAATGGTGCTCCTGTTCTACCATAAGACCAGCTTCCAACCCCCGCACCCATCACCATCCAAGCCCCTCCCATGAAGGAGCTTCGTGTTCATGTTCCCCTCCCTCTAATCACTCTCCTTCCTCCCCCTCTAATCCTGGTGCTCATCGTGATTCTGGTCGACATCCCTGCTCCCCATGAACTATTTTCCATGGATGACACCCCCATGCCCCATGTCGTCCTGACCCCTCCCCATCTTGAGGTCCTTTGCACAGTGACCTACCAAGACCACCCCCACGAGACCATCGAGTGCCCCCCTCTTAGTTACCAGTTCCTCATTTACAGGCTGCAGATGCCTCCCCTGGTGGTGACTGTGCCATCTGCGGCCCAGTACCCCCAGGACTGAAATGTGTGAGGGACTGACCATGCCCTGCACACCATGCCGTGCATGTCCAACACAGGACAGACAGGCCCCACCACCGCCCCCGCTCCTGGACTGGGACCAGCGCATGCGTGCCAGGCACAGCCTTGTAGGATGGTGCATACAGCTCCAGGACTGCCTTAGACTTATCCACCTGCCCCGTTCTCCTTTAATGCCCCTCCAAGTCAAGCATGTGCCTTCCAGCCTGTTCTCTTCCCTTTCCGCTGGTCTTGCCTTGGCAGCTCTGGCACAGGGTCGGAGCAGCTGCGGGCACAGCGCAGTGAAAAATAGGCGACTGCCGCATGGACAAACCTCGAAGTCAGGAGTGAACTGCAGTTCACCAGGTGCACGTCTGTTATACCCGGTCATGATTCACGCCGGTTTAATTAGTTGTTGGTGTTGCCATAAGATTTGGAGTGGTGGGGTAGGGGGTGGGGTGGGGGATGGGGTGGGAGGTGTGACTCTGGTGACCTGGGGTTTTAATGAGCGTTCAGGAGATGCAGACAGGGTTCCCAACACGGTGCAGCGGGTAACCCAGCCCGCCATGAACCTCAGGAGCGGAACACTGGGATCCGTTTTTCATGCTGGCAGGAAACTGACTATGGGCCACCCTCCAAATTTCCCAGTCCTACCCGGTGCCACGATGCCTGCTGCTGACGGGACCGGAACATTCCGCCGAGTGGCAGTGCTTCTTGCACCCTATGACGTCTTGTAGCTTCCCAAGCGGGAGGCCCAGGCACAGGGCAGTGCGTGACATTAGGTGGATTTGCTGATATCCTGTGGCACATTTCCATAGGCCATTTCTGTTGAGAATGTGGTGAAGAGTCTGATCTGAGTGAGCACAGACACACACTGGGCTGTTCTTGCACTTGTATCCTTGCATGGAGAGTACGGATTCTGTTTTCGAGGGAGTTTAAAGCCTAGAGGATCTACTGTTGGATCACTCACCGGATTGGCATTGGCAATGTCAGTGTCAGCCCAGTGGTTGCACCATTTTCCCTCTTTGGCAAAACTTGCGTTACTCAAAGCATTTGCAGAGCTGAGGGAGTGCTGCACAGTCAGATGGGCTGTCTTTCAAACACGGTGTTAAACCAAGGCCTTGTCTGCCCTATCAGGCAGATGTAAAAGATCCCATGCGCACTACTTCAAGGAAGAGCAGAGGAGCTCTACCTGATGTCTAGGCCAATATTCATCCCTCACCCATTAACAATCTGGTTGTTTACTC
Source organism: Cetorhinus maximus (assembly GCF_964194155.1). Lineage (NCBI taxonomy): Eukaryota > Metazoa > Chordata > Chondrichthyes > Lamniformes > Cetorhinidae > Cetorhinus > Cetorhinus maximus. The sequence continues at coordinate 36,633,940 of NC_135883.1, forward strand.
AGTGCTGTTCATAGGATTTTGCTGATTGTCACCTTTCCAACATTACAACAGCGACTGCTCTTCAAAAGCACTTCATTGGTTGTACAGCACTTTGGGACATGTGGGAGGTTGAGAAAGGCGCTGAGAGATACAAATCTCTTAGTTCATCATTGTTGTGTCAAAATCCTGGAACTCCCTCCCTAACAACACTGTGGGTGTACCCACACCACAAGGACTGCAACCATTCGAGAAGGCAGCTCACCACCACCTTTTCAAGGGCAACTAGGGATGGGCAACAAATGCTGGCCTTGCCAGTGACACCCACATCAGGGCACTGGCTCAACTAATGAAATTCCACTTCTGGTGGAATTGTAGGTTGTAGGTTGCGTGTTTTGGGAGTTCTTTTCAGGGAGAAACACTTGTTCATATCCTGACTTGCACCAAGTCCTGTTCACTCGTTACCAGCTGACCAGTCTGGCAAATGCTTTGAATTTAAATCTCTCATCCTTGTCTTCAATTCTCTCCATGGCCTCACCCCTCCCTATCTCTATAATCTCCCCCAGCCCCACAATCCTCTGAGATACCTGTGTTCCTCTGGCCTCTTGGGTAGCCCCAATTTCAATCACTCCACCATTGGCGGGCGTGCCTTCAGCTGCCTAGGCCCCAAGCTCTGGAATTCCCTCCCTAAACCTCTCCACCTTTCTCTCTCCTCCTAGAAGAATCTCCTTAAAACTACCTGTCTGACCAAGCTTTTGATCAGACATAACATTTACATGTAACTTGGCAACGAATGTTGGTTGATAATGCTTCTGTGAAGCACCTTTGGGTATTTTATTATGCTCAAGGTGCTATATAGATGCTAGCTGTTAGGAACCTACAGGAGCAGGAGTTGGCCATTCAGCCCATTGAGCCTGCTTCACTATTCAAAACAATCATGGCTGATCTTCTGCTCCACTTTCCCACCTGATCTCCATATCCCCTGAGTCCCACAGGTTCCCACATATTCTCCATCCAGAATATACCCAATGACTGAGCACTTACAGCTCTCGGGGTACAGAATTCCAAGGTTGCCAGCCCTGTGATTGAAGAAATTTCAACACTTCTTAGTCATCAGGAATAAAATCTGGGAGTACGTTGGCTACAGTGTGGGATGTCGATAGCAGTGTCATAGGGAGCCTCTAACATCAGGACTCACTTTGTATAAATGCCCCTATTTCCTTCAGCTCTTCATTGCATCATTCCCTCTTTCCACATTGGCTTCTGTTTTGGCCGTTTGAAATTTCTCTGAGTAAGAGGAGAATTACATTTAACCTCAATGCCAACGTCAGGCCTGACCACTTCCTGCTGCTTCAGAGCAGTGAAAGGCTTGCTTCATCTTCACCTCACAATTCAACACTGCTGGCTTTCTGTTCATCCCCGGGCGGGTGTTTGATGAGACCTCAAGCACAGAGGCACACAGACCAGAGCACAGCTCAGATAGCTTTTCAATTCCCAGCTTGAATCCTTGCTGTTAGCCTGCCTCCCTCTCCCTCCATCCATCTCCTCATCTCACCCTCCTTTTCTCCCCCCTTCCCTTTCCTGCCTCTCCCTCCCACCCCATCCCTCATCCCCCTCCTCCACCCTCACCCCCTCCGCCTGTCTTCCTCCCCTTTGTTCCTCCACCCTTTCCACCTCTCTCCCGCAACCTCTCTATTTCTTCCCTTCTCTCCCCCTACCCACCGCCTACTCACCCTCCCCCCTCCCCTTCCCCTGCCATCTTGCTCCCGTCTTTTATACCCTTCCTCCTTCCACTCTCACTCCCTCCACCCTCTCCCTCCACACACATTCTTTCTTTCTTCTCCCTCTCCCTCCCTCTCTCTCTTTCCCTCTCTCTCTTTCCCTCTCCTTGGCACACAACCTTTAGACCTCACTTGACTGGGTTGGAGTCTGGCCCTTGTTCCCTCCTCCCCACCTCCAAGAATTCCGATCCTATGAGGATTTTCTTCCTGCGTTCCAACTCCATCCTATTCTTAGTAGCTTTATTTTCCTCCTTTCTGCTTTGTTGACCCAGTTGAATATTAACCGCAGCCAATATTTTTTGCAATAAGTCATGAAAAACACCTCCCTCAACTCTGTCAGAAGCAGTGCTTTAATGTACCGCAGTATTCTGCAATTGGTAGACATGAACACACCTTCCTGTAAACTTTGGAAAAACACACAGTGCCCAGGATGAGGGATGGTAATATGAGGGGGCAGAGCATCGAGAGACACCTGTACCTTAGATTAGATTAAAACAGAAAACAGTGCTTTTCTATAACCTTGACACAGGGCACAGGCAACATGGATATTATCGCACACATTCGTCAACGCACGAAAGTTCTCTCTCTGCTATTTTAGTGCTGGTGTTAACCCATTTAAAATAACACATCGGTCAAAATAGCAGCTTGCGATAGAAAATCATGTCATTTCTCCACATTTACACGAGGCAGTGAGAAACCACATTCTGGGGTTTGCTGTTGAACTTCTTCACCTATTGCGTAGCAGGTAGGGGCAGCTGGTTACACTGAAACCAGGGGGTCAGAAAGGCAGGTATGCAATCCCCAATGCCAGAGATTTAAGTGAATAGTCCAGCCTGAGTCACTAATTGACAGAACCGAGGGAGCGCGGCACTGACAAAGGGACAGTAATGAGAGTGCTGCACTGCCAGAGGGACAGTACTCTGGGAGCGCTGCAGTGCTGAGGATCAGTACTGAGGGAGTGCTGAGCTGTCAGAGGATCAGTACTGAGGGAGTGCTGAACTGTCAGAGGGCACGTTCTGAGGTGGAGCTGTACTGTAAGAGGGACAGTGTTGAGGGAGTACTGCATTGTCAGAAGGTCAGTAATGAGGGTGTACTGCACTGTCAGAGGGTTAGTACTGAGGGAGAGCTGTACTGTCGGAGGTACATGAGTGAAGAAGTGCTGCACTGTCAGGGGGTCTGCACTGACGGAGTGCTGAACTTTGAGAGAGACAGTACTGAGGGAGCACTGCAGTGTCAGAGGGTCATTAATGAGGGAGTGCTGCATTGTCAGAGGATCAGTACTGAGGGAACACTGCATTGTTAGATGGACAGTGCTGAGGGAGAGCTGTACTGTCGGAGGGACAATAGTGAGGGAGTTCTGCACTGTCAGAGAGACATTATTGAGGGAGTGCAGCACTGTCAGAGGGTCAGTACTGAGGAAGTGCTGCACTGTCAGAGGGTCAGTACTGAGGGAGTGCTGCACTATCAGGGCGTCTGTACTGAGGGAGTGCTGCACTCTCCGAGGGTCAGTGCTGCGGGAGTGCTGCAATGTCAGGGCGTCCGTACTGAGGGAGTGCTGCACACTCAGGCGGTCAGTACTGAGGGAGTGCTGCATTCTCTGAGGGTCAGTGCTGAGGGAGTGCTGCAATGTCAAAGAGTCTCTACTGAGGAATGCTGCACTGTCAAAGTATCAGTACTGAGGGAGTTCTGCACTGTTGGAGGATCAGTACTGAGGAAGCACTGCACTGTTAGAGAGACAGTACTGAGGGAGTGCTGTACTGTTGGAGGATCAGTACTGAGGGATGCTGCACTGCCAGAGGTGAATACTGAGGAGCTGCTGCACTGTCAGAGATACAGTACTGAGGGGGCACTGCACTGTCAGAGATACAGTACTGAGGGGGCACTGCACTGTCAGAGGGTCAGTACTGAGGGAGTGCTGCACTGTCAGAGGGACAGTACTGAGGGGCACTGCACTGTCAGAGGGACAGTACTGAGGGGGCACTGCACTGTCAGAGGGTCAGTACTGAGGAAGTGCTGCACTGTCAGAGGGTCAGTACTGAGGGAGTGCTGCACTATCAGGGCGTCTGTACTGAGGGAGTGCTGCACTCTCCGAGGGTCAGTGCTGCGGGAGTGCTGCAATGTCAGGGCGTCCGTACTGAGGGAGTGCTGCACACTCAGGCGGTCAGTACTGAGGGAGTGCTGCATTCTCTGAGGGTCAGTGCTGAGGGAGTGCTGCAATGTCAAAGAGTCTCTACTGAGGAATGCTGCACTGTCAAAGTATCAGTACTGAGGGAGTTCTGCACTGTTGGAGGATCAGTACTGAGGAAGCACTGCACTGTTAGAGAGACAGTACTGAGGGAGTGCTGTACTGTTGGAGGATCAGTACTGAGGGATGCTGCACTGCCAGAGGTGAATACTGAGGAGCTGCTGCACTGTCAGAGATACAGTACTGAGGGGGCACTGCACTGTCAGAGATACAGTACTGAGGGGGCACTGCACTGTCAGAGGGTCAGTACTGAGGGAGTGCTGCACTGTCAGAGGGACAGTACTGAGGGGCACTGCACTGTCAGAGGGACAGTACTGAGGGGGCACTGCACTGTCAGAGGGACAGTACTGAGGGAGTGCTGCACTGTCAGAGGGACAGTACTGAGGGAATGCTGCACTGTTAGAGGGACAGTACTGAGGGAGTGCTGCACTGTCAGATCATCTTTCAGATGTAATATTAATCTGCCATCAAGTGATTCCGAAAGATCACACGGCATTAATTCAAACAATAATCGAAGGGTTCTGCCCCGGATCCTGGCTAATATTTTTCGCACAATCCACTTCGCTTAAACAGGAGATGCGGTCACTTTGACGTTACTTTTTTTCTCAGATATTGCTGTCTCTCTGATTGGCTGCCCTGTGTGATTACATCATCAAAGTGCTCTGTTGGCTGGACTGAGCTTTGAGAAATCCTGCAGCTGTCCAAGGTGTGATATAAATGCAAGATATTTCTTACCCATAGACGTTTACAGAGTGTGCCAGGATTTGGACCTGAAATATAATCTGTTTTTTATAATCCTCAGTCAGTTCCTCTGTTTCCCTGATCGTGACTCCAGTATAGCCAACCTGTGTCTATTTACAGTCAGTGCTCTCGAGTTTTTCTTCTGGTAAACTGAAGTCTATTTCCTGTCACTTGACCTCACCGCACTGCTCCATGAAATGAAAGCTGGTTTAATCCCCTCAGTAGAGCCTCCTTGAGGGAAACATTCTGTGATCGTTATCAGACAGCCCACACTCAACTACCATCACAGGTCCAAGATGTAGGCTACCCAGCCACCCAGGAGCAGCAACAAACACTTTCAAACTTGATATACAGCCCTTTTGCATGGCATTAACCCTTTGTGGGGCATCAATGCAAGTCTGCTTGGGCCAAAGGGATTAAAATGCAGGAGGCTTATGACTGGGTTGGGGAGGAACGATGGGGTGGTTGGGGAGGCACCTTTTTAGTGAGTGCTGTGAGTGAAGGGTAACACACTGATCTCTGAGTAATGTGTACAGGCCCCACATCAGGCACATGAGCAGACCGTCTGACAGTGCAGCATTTTCTCAGCACTGTCCCTCTGACAGTGCAGCACGCTCTCAGTACTGTCCCTCTGACAGTGCAGCACTCCCTCAGTACTGTCCCTCTGACAGTGCAGCACTCTCTCAGTACTGACCCTCTGACAGCGCAGTACTCTCTCAGTACTGTCTCTCTGACAGCGCAGCGCTCCCTCAGTACTGTCCCTCTGACAGCGCAGCACTCTCTCAGTACTGACCCTCTGACAGTGTAGCACTCTTTCAGTACTGACTCTCTGATAGTGCAGCACTCTCTCAGTACTGACCGTCTGACAGTGCAGGAATCTCTCAGTACTGACCGTCTATTGGTGCAGTACTCTCTCAGTACTGACCGTCTGACAGTGCAGGAATCTCTCAGTACTGACCGTCTGACAGTGCAGGAATCTCTCAGTACTGACCCTCTGACAGTGCAGCACTCTCTCAGTACTGTCCCTCTGACAGTGCAGCACTCTCTCAGTAGTGTCCCTCTGACAGTGCAGCACTCTCTCAGTAGTGTCCCTCTGACAGTGCAGCACCCTCTCAGTACTGTCCCTCTGACAGTGCAGCACTCCCTCAGTACTGTCCCTCTGACAGCGCAGTGCTTCCTCAGTACTGTCCCTCTGACAGCGCAGCACTGTCTCAGTGCTGACTGTCTGACAGTGCAGCACTCCCTCAGTACTGTCCCTCTGACAGCACAGTACTCTCTCAGTACTGACCCTCTGACAGCGCAGTACTCTCTCAGTACTGTCCCTCTGACAGTGCAGCACTCCCTCAGTACTGTACTGCAGGCCAACATTCCAGTGTAGGACTGAGGACAAGCTGCACTTTCAGAGCTGGTGCCATCTTTCCAATGAGACATCAAACTGAGTCTCCGGCGGCTCTCTCAGGTGGATGTCACAGAACTTTTTGGAAGAGGAGCAGAGGTGTTCTCTTCAGTCTCCTGGCCAATATCTATCCCTCAACCAACATCACTAAAACAGATGATTGGCTCGTTATCAAATTGCTGTTTGTGGGATCTTGCTGTGTTTCCTACATGACAGCAGTGGCTGCGCTTCACGAAATGTACACTATTTGCAGCGAAGCCCTTTTGGGATGTCCAGGGGTTCTGAAACCACGATAGGAATGTAAGTCTTTTCTTACACAGAACACTATTTATGTTCCGTCCTGATGAGGGTGAGAACCCACATTGCTCTGCCTTGTTAAAAATAGTCATTGGGAATGTTAATGAACACGAGCCTTCACAGGAACTGGAGTCCTTAATATAACTCAGTCCACCCTCTGACATTTTACTGAATCAAGGACTGTGCTCAACTCTCCCAGTTACCCTGCCCCTGTAATGCGCATCTGTGAGGAGATAGTCTGGTTTGTTGCCGTGGTAACCACCTGATCATGATTGCAAACTAGTTTCTATGTGTAGTAAGGATCACTTTTCTCCCCACAGACAACTAACACACGACCAATAACTTCACTATCTTTCATAACTTCAAGGTTCACATGGTGTGGGAAGTGTTTAATGAACAGTTGTCTAGCATGCTGGTTATCAATGAAGGATTCACATCGTCCTTAGTTATGTCCACCTCATCCCCCCCAAACCCCACCTCAAAAACTTCCAATTTTTATAAATCGGTGCTGGCTGAGTGAGATAAATTCGTGTTTGCTTTTACTGCCTTCTTATCTCATAAGTCATCATGGCTAATGATCAAAAGTCATTTCCCCTTTGTTAACTTCAGCTCATCAAAAACTCTGCTGCCCTGATCCTAATGCACACCAAGTGAAGATCACCCGTCACCTGCTGTGCTCACTGACCTGGGGGTGGGATTTCCTGGCCCCGCCCACAGCCGAGAACCTCCGGCCCCGCCGAAAGTCGACGGAGCTTTGGCTGGGATGCTGAATCCCCTGCGTCCCCTTGGGCCAGTCCCACCACAATGGGGCCGGAAAATCCCAGCCCTGGTTAAGCGCCATGCACTTCTGATTTAAAACTGTAGTAATTATGGCATTGTTTAGTGTGTAATGTACCTTTAAGAATCATACTTGTTAGGGAAGATCACATGATCAGTAGCAGCCAATAGGAGAGTAGCAGGGGCTACCTCAGCAGGCTGTGCAATTCCCAGAGTTGGAGTTGAAAGCACATGTGTAGTAGCTGATGAGTACTTTGTAAATAAACTTAACGTTTCCACCCAAGAAGCGCCTGCTGATCAACCCTATCATTAATAGCACAACTTGGCCACCCTACAACAAACAGGCGATGAGGATAAAACAGGATTGAACAGAAGAAATCGAGTTAGACAGAAATCGGCACTATACCTCGCCCAGTGATTATAAGCTCCATAAGAATTGAAGAAGTTATGCCCTCTCAAAATGCCACAATTTGGTAGAATTGGTCTTTTTGAACCAGCCACAGACAATTGGTACATGGAATGCCTCACGTTTTTTTTTCAAACAAACGAGATTCCTGGAGAAGAGAAGAGACGAACAATCCTCTTGAGCGCTTGTGGGAGCAAAATCTACAGTCTGATTCAAAGTTTGATGGCACACAGTGCCCTAGGTTCAAAACATTTTGATGAATTGGTGGACCTCATCAAAGGTCACTTTCAACCCAAGCCCTCAGTCACAATCCAGAGGTTCAGGTTTAATTTGCGAAATAGAGCCCCAGGTGAGACAATGGCATGCTACGTGGAAAATTTGAAGCAGCTAATGTAACATTGTGAGTTCAGTATGACTCTGAACAACATGCTTAGAGATCGTCTAGTATCACCCACACACAGAATCACAGAGTGCAGAAGAGGCCCTTCGGCCCATCGAGTCTGCACCGACACGTGAAAAACACCTGACCTACCTACCTAATTCCATTTACCAGCACTTGGCCCATAGCCTTGAATGTTATGACGTGCCAAGTGCTCATCCAGGCACTTTTTAAAGGATGTGAGGCAACCTGCCTCCACCACCCTCCCAGGCAGCGCATTCCAGACCGTCACCACGCTCTGGGTAAAAAACACATCCCCCCTAAACCTCCTGCCCCTCACCTTGAACTTATGTCCCCTTGTGACTGACCCTTCAACTAAGCATGTGGTGTGAAAGAGGATACTATTCAGAAAAGATTATTGTCCGAAGTGAATCTGGATTTCAAGAAGGCGCTAGAGATAGCGCTGACCATGGAAAGCACAGTAAGAGATTCAAAAGCAATACAGGGTGTGCAAAATGATGTCATCCTCCACTTCAGGTGGGAAACCACAGCCGAAAGAGGCACGAAAAACGAGACTCTGCCGAGAAGCGGGGAACAGCCCCCACTAGCCGAAGAATAAAGAAAAATAACTTAGCAGTGAAATTAAAGAATAATTTTAATAGAAGTGGAAACAATCAGTCTTTTAGCGATTGGCAGTTTAAAAAATCAAATGCTATTATTGTCACAGGAATGGGCATTTAATGAGGTAATGCAAGGAAAGATTCAAGCAGGCTTGTAAACAAAAGAAGAAGCTCAATGAAATCTACAATGGAGAAGAGCCTGAAACAACAAATTCTGACATTTATTCATTATTTAACCTGAAAGTTGGAAAGATAGAACCAATATTTGTCACAGTGAAAGTAAATGGCAAACCTGTTAAAATGGAAGTGGACACTACAGTAATTGGGGAACATACCTTGAGATATTGGAATAATGGAGAACATCAATTAAGTTTAGAAGAAGACATTCAAGTCAAAGGCATAAACAGAGCAACTGTCCAAAATGGAAGCCAATCGGCAAAGCTACCAGTGTCGGTATTGAGAGGCAGAGGACAAAGCCTTCTAGTGTGAAATTGGCTAAAGGAAATCAACCTTGAGGGGCTACTGAGATTCCAAAAGGAAGCTGGAAATGTTTCTGTTTTGAAAAAGGAGTGGGTGAGGACTCAGCAACCTGAAGAAATGCAGGCTGTCTTAAGCTAAAACCTGGAAGAACAGCAGAAGGAACTCGAAAAGACCCTGCTTGATGACAGAGTTCGAGACGAAGTGAGCAACCTTTGAAGGGAAAAAGAAAACCTATTGAAAGACTACAAGATTCCCTCAAATCAAAGTTTGTGCCTCTGGAAAAGTATAAAGAGAAACCGAAAGAATTCAGCACCTCTCTGAACAAACTGAAGGATGAGTTGGCAAACAAGACACAACAATGTTCAATTGTCCAGGAGGCAGCAAACAAATACAAAAAACAGAGGGAAGAGCTGAAGAATCAGGCTTTGGAAGCAAATGTAGCAGAATTTTCTGAGAAACAGACAGATAATGAAATTTTGGGAGACTCAGCCATTGAGCTCAGACAAGTTGAGCTGGCATCTGAGAGAAGTCTGGCCAATAGTGAAGTCAAAAAGAAGGCCGAGATTAAAGCCTGCGCTAGAAAGAAGAAGGCATGTAGAAAGAAGATACAGAAATTCTAATGGGACTTTAATCCTGGCAGCAAATGAATACACTTTTGTACATAGTACAAAATCAAATTGCAAACGCGATGCACTTAGTCGTTTGCCTTTACAAGAAAATGGCGAGGACATCCCAGTTCCGCAGGGACTTGTTCCATTGTTAAATTTATGGTATGTGGACATCACTGACCAGCATTTGTTACCCATCTCTAATTGCCCTAGCTCATTTAAGAGTCAAGTCTGGTCTGTAGGCCAAACCTGGAAAGGACAGCAGATTCCCTTCTCCTAAAGGGGATTAGTGAACCAGACTTTCTTTTTAAACTGAATTCAAATTTCACCACCCACCATGGTGGGGTTTGAACCCAGGCTCCTTAACCCTAGATTTCTAGACTCCAGTGACAATACCACTATGCCATTGCCTCCATCTGCTCATGGTCAGTGCCCATTCAAAAGAGTTGAATTATATATGAGGCGAAGTCACCAACGTTGGCTGCTACAATTGAGAAACCATGTCAGAGTTTTGCCTTTCATGAGCTACCAGATGAAATCGTTTCTGATAATGGCACAGTATTTACGAGTGCTGAGTTTCAACATTTTATCAGTCTCAACGGTATCACTCATGTGAAAACTGCACCGAACCACCCTTCCTCAAACGGACTGGCTGAAAGGGCAGTTCAAACATTCAAGGCAGGTATGAGAAAGTCAACTGGAGATTCCTTGGCAACCAAGCTAGCACGCTTTCTTTTTCATTACAGGACTACCCCTCACACAACAACAGGTGTCACACCTGCGGAGTTATTGTTGAAACTCTGTCTCAGGTCAAGACTGAGCCTAATAATGCCGAATTTAGAGGGGAAGGTGGAAAGGAGTCAGGGAAGCCAGAAAACTAGACACAAGTGGCATAGTTGTGAGAGGAAATTTACCGTGGGAGAGCCGGTATACATGAAAAGTTTCAGGGAAGGACCAAAGTGGTTATTGGGTAAAATAAGGGTGGTGACTGGACCTCTATCTTACCACCTGGAGGTGGAAGGCAAGACCATTCATAAACATGTGGACCATTTAAGGAAGTGAGAGACAAGTCACCAACATTTGGTTCCACCAGTGACCTTGACTGGGTCTGCGTTTCCTGTTAAGGATACTCAGCTCAAGACTGACATGTCTAATGCTCCTGTAAGAGTTGAGGATTAGGAACTACAAGTGCCCTTCGAAGCACCAGATGTTCAGGCAAATCTGGAAAAGGAATTCCTGACAAGGGGTCTGAAGTTGTACATCTGAGACGTTCTACATGCATCAGGAAAATGTGTAAATTCCTTACCCAGTGTAAATATTATGTTATCTTGAAAAATTTGTCCTTGCAAATATAATATATATATCCAAGTTAAAGGGGGAGGAATGTAGTAATTATGGTTTTATTTAGTGTGTAATGTACCTTTAAAAATAATACTTGTTAGGTAAGATCACATGACCTGTAGTAACCAATGGGGGTGAGCAGCAGGGGCTACCTCAGCAATCAGTGTTAGAGTTGGAGTTGGAGTTGAAAGCACATGTGTAGTTACTGCTGAGTATGTTGTAAATAAACTTAATGTTTCCAACCAAGAAGTGTCTGCAGATCAACCCTATCATTAGTAGCACAACTTGGCCACCCTACAACCAATTGGGTGGGGGCATAGTGGTGTTGTCACTTGGCTAGTGACCCAACACAATGCTCTGGGGACCTGAGTTCAAATCCCACCGTGGCAGATGGTGAAATTCAATAAAAATCTGGAGTTAGAAGTCTGATTGTGACCATAAAATCATTGCTGATTGTTGTTAAAACCCACCTTGTTCACTAACATCCCTTTTGGGAAGCAAATCTACCGTCCTTACCTGGTGTGGTCTACATGTGACTCCAGACCCACAGTAATGTATTGACTCTTAAATACCCTCTGACCAAGGGCAAATAGGGATGAGCAATAAATGCTGGCCTAGCCAGTGACGCCCACATTACATGGGATGTAGGTGTTTTTAATCATGAATGAATGAAAAAAAACCTCCAGGAATACATCCAGCTAGACCTGGTGACCCAGCCCCGTTTCTATTAAATTCTCAGCAGCGACAGCAGTGATTCAAAAGCTGTGGGAATGTCACGGGACTGGAACTTTTCCATCATTGTAACCCTATCTCCACTCCCAGTATGGAATTGGCTCTGTAGTGTTACAACCCTATCTCCATTCCCATTTTAGAATGGGTTGCATAGTGTCATAACCCTATCTCCACTCCCAGAATAGAATGGGCTCTACAGTGTTATAACCCTATCTCCACTCCCAGTATAGAATGGGCTCTATAGTGTTATAACCCTATCTCCACTCCCAGAATAGAATGGGCTCTACAGTGTTATAACCCTATCTCCACTCTCAGAATAGAATTGGCTCTACAGTGTTATAACCCTATCTCCACTCCCAGTATAGAATGAGCTCTATAGTGTTATAACCCAATCTCCACTCCCAGTATAGAATGAGCTCTATAGTGTTATAACCCTATCTCCACTCCCAGTATAGAATGAGCTCTATAGTGTTATAACCCAATCTCCACTCCCAGTATAGAATGGGCTCGATAGTGTTATAACCCTATCTCCACTCCTAGTATAGAATGGGCTCTATCGTGTTATAACCCTATCTCCACTCCCAGTATAGAATGGGCTCTATAGTGTTATAACCCTATCTCCACTCCTAGTATAGAATGGGCTTTACAGTGTTATAACCCTATCTCCACTCCCAGTATAGAATGGGCTCTACAGTGTTATAACCCAATCTCCACTCCCAGGATGGTATGGGCTCTATAATTTTATCAGCCTTCCTCCACTCCCAGTATAGACAGGGCTCAATAGTGTTTGAACATTTTCTCCACTCCCAGTATAGAAAAGTCTCTGTAGTTTTATAACCCTACCTCCACTCCCATTATAGAATGGGCTCTATAGTGTTATAATCCTCTCTCCACACCCAGTTTACAATGGGCTCTATAGTGTTATAACCCTATCTCCACTCCCAGAATAGAATGGGCTCTATAGTGTTATAACCCTATCTCCAATCCCAGTGTAGGATGGGCTCTATAGTGTTATAACCCTATCTCCACTCCCAATGTAGAATGGGCTGTATAGTGTTAAAACCCTATCTCCACTCCCAGAATAGAATGGGCTCTATAGTGTTATAACCCTATCTCCACTCCCAGAATAGAATGGGCTCTATAGTGTTATAACCCTATCTCCACTCCCAGTGTAGGATGGGCTCTATAGTGTTATAACCCTATCTCCACTCCCAGAATAGAATGGGCTCTATAGTGTTATAACCCTATCTCCACTCCCAGAATAGAATGGGCTCTATAGTGTTATAACCCTATCTCCACTCCCAGAATAGAATGGGCTCTATAGTGTTATAACCCTATCTCCACTCCCAATGTAGAATGGGCTGTATAGTGTTATAACCGTATCTTCACTCTTAGCTCAGAATGGGCTCCATAGATTTTTAACCCTTTTTCCACTCCCAGTAAACACAGGGCTCCAAAGTGTTTTAACCCTATCTCCTCTCCCAGTATAGAAATATACCTGTAGTGTTATAACCCTATCTCCATTCTCAGTTTAAATTGGGCTCTATAGTGTTGTAACCCTATCTCCACTCCCAGAATAAAATGGCCTCCATTGTGATATAACCCTATCTCCACTCCCAGTTTACAATGGGCTCTATAGTGTTAGACCCGTCCCGGTGTGGGTGTACTGCATGTTAGATAGGAACAGGAGCAGGTGATTCAGTCCCTCAAGGAGCTAGCAAGGGAAAATTAGTTGGTCAGTACCTCAAACCCATTCACTTGCCTTGGTTCTGGTTAATGTCCTTTCCCGACAAAGATCTATTATTCTCAGTCTTGAAAGCTCTAATTTCCCACTGGAATCCACAGCCTTTTGGGGAGATTTTTCCAGATTTCCACTGCCCTTTTTGTGAAGGATGCTTCCTGACATCACCCCTGTCAGGCCTAGCTCTCTACATTTCTGCTGTTGATTCCTCCAGCCGAGGAAATGGTTTTTCCTAATGACCCAGTTGAATCTTTTTAACATTTTAAACCCCTCGATCAGATCACCTACCCAATCTTCTAACCTCTAGGGGAAAAAAACCGAGCTTATGCAGCCAACCCCCCAAATTTAACCCCCTAATTCCCAGGATATTATTGACCAGTGGCTTTGAGTGAACTAATCACACTGCAGGAGGTTATGGAGAAGTGGAGAGGTGAGGCCATGGAGGGATTTGTATACTCAGTAAAGATTAAGGACTTTTCCTGCTTTGGCTGACTAAACTACTCATTGAATAAATTCATTGACTCATCAAATGAGGAGGCAGTGAATATTTTTTTTATCAGCTCAGACATGCTGCATCGTTTCCTGTTGTTCAATCTTATTTTCCAAGTGATACCGGGAAATGAGAGAACAGTGAAAGGGCAAATGGCAGGTCTTAAAGAAACATTAACTTTAAAAGGAGACGTGCAGCTTTAAAAAGCACCTCTCATTAGACCATCTTACAACATGCGACGTGCAACAGGAATGTTCAATTTTTATTAATTCATTGGACGTGGGCCTTGTTGGCTAGCCCAGCATTTATTGCTCATCCCAAATTGCCCTTGGGAAGTTGATGGTGAGCCGTGTTCTTAAACCGCTGAAGTCCAGAAGGTGTAGGTACATCCACAGTGCCATTAGGAAGGGAGTTCCATGATATTCACTCAGTGTCAATGAAGGAACGGCGATAAAGTTTCGAGTCAGGACGGCATGGACTTGGAGGAGAACTCGCAGGTGATGCTGTTCCCATGCATCTGCTGCCCTTGTCCTTCTAGGTGGTAGAGATCACGGGTTTGGAAGGTGCTGTCTAAAGAGCCTCGATTGATAAAGGCAAGTGTCCCATATGCCTTTTTCACCACCCCACTAACATGCCCCTCCACCTTCAGAGATCTATGGACACACACGCCAAGGTCCCTTTGTTCCTCAGAACTTCCTAGTGTCATGCCATTCATTCAATACTTTTGTGTCAAATCACTCCTTCCAAAGTGTATCACTTCACACTTTTCAGAGTTAAATTCCATCTGCCACTTATCTGCCCATTTGACCATCCCGTCTATATCTTCCTGTAGCCCAAGACACTCAACCACACTGTTAACCATCTGGCCAATCTTTATGTCATCCTCAAACTTACTAATCCTACCCCCCACATAGTCATCTATGGCGTTTATATAAATGACGAATAATAGGGGACCCAGCACAGATCCCTGTGGCACACACTGGACACGGGCTTCCTTCTGTCATAACCCTCTGTCTCCTACAACTAAGCCAATTTTGAATCCACCTTATCAAATTACCCTGTATCCCATGTGCATTTGCCTTCTTTATAAGTCTCTCATGTGGGACCTTGTTATTCCCCTGCCTTTTTCCCCTTACGCTCACACAGGATAATCTTATGGATTTATGAAATATAAATTCAAAATGAACACATTAACTTAAAACCAAATGGAAGACGGACACTTTACTTTAAAACAAAGTGGAGTTGAGACGTCAGGTGACCTCTTCTTTCTGTCAATATACATGGAACTACACAAAGCCCTGGAGTTGGTTCAGAGGAGGTTTACTAGATTGATACCTGGAATGAGTGGGTTGTCTTATGAGGAAAGGTTGGACAGACTGAGCTTGTTTCCATTGGAGTTTAGAAGACTGAGGGGTGACTTGATTGAAGTAAACAAGATCATGAACCGTCTTGCCAAGGTGGATGTGGAAAGGATGTTTCCTCTTGTGGGTGAGTCCAGAACCGGGGGCACTGTTTAAAAGTTAGGGGTTGCCCTTTTAGGACAGAGATGAGAATTTTTTTCTCTTGAGGGTTGTGTGACTTTGGAACTCTATGCCTCAGAAGGTGGTGGAGGAGGGGTCATTGAGTATTGTTAAGGCAGAGGTAGACAGATTCTTGTTAGGCAAGGAAATGAAAGGTTATCAGGGGCAGATGAGAATTTGGAATTTGAAACACAACCACGTCTGCTATGATTTTATTGAATGGCAGAGCAGGCTCGAGGGGCCGAATGGCCTACTCCTGCCAATTTCTATGTTTATATGTTTGTATTAGCCTTCATGTCTGGACAAGACATTAAAATGCAAATGAATTTTCAGGACATATTGAGACGTCATTAAACTGCAACAAAGCTTTTCCTGTCATTAATCATGGCCCGTATCCAAATAATAAAAGAAACAGGTTCACAATACTCCTTGCAGCCTTTCAGCTTCAGAGTGGAATTGTAAAGAATGGGTGTGAAAAAATCGCTACTCTACCACAATGATGTGTGAATGGGCGAAACTCGAGCCACATCGTGTGTTAATGGCCAAGTGTTGTCAGAGACCATTTGTGACGATAACAAGAAACAGATACCATGGTCACATGACAGAAACTAGGGGTGGACTCCCTCCGTGGACTCAGTGTGGTGGTGGGCGGGAAAAGCAGCTTTTTCTCCACCAACCACAATGGTGCGTTTTCACACCCGATTGTACACCTTCCGCCTCATTCAATATTCACCAGCTGCAAACACGCTGTTTAGCCGGTGATTCACCGGCCCCACCGTGACCTCAGCGGATCCTCGCTCCGGGAGCCATTACCTCACCCACACGCAGATCTTTCAATCCCTGCAGCCCAGGAATGCTCCAGGTGAGAGATGGTCCCCAAAAGCAGGGAGAGTGCAGCCCATCCGCATTCAGTCTGAGGTGATAGCACTGGCATGTCAGTGCACTGAGGCCAACAATGGCAGGATGGCAGCCGCCATGTCCAGGACATTGCGTCTGCCATGCTGCACTCCTTTGCTGAGGGCATTGGTGGTATCCAGCAGTGGCTGTGTGAGAGGGGGCCAGAGCACCTCGATCTCACTCCAGGTGCCGCTTCTCAAAGAATCAGCCAGGGGCCCTTGGGCACCCATAGGGACAAGGACCAGCAGTTGGATACCCCGGGCCATCCACCCAGGTGACTCCAGGAGTGTCCGGCTGATCCTAATCCCCTCTTCCTGTGACCCCATCACCTTCAGCTTCACAGGTCGAGGAGGATGCACCTGCCCCAGGCTGGGCGCATCCAGAGGATGCCCACCAAAGTCATCATAGACAACAGGGTGTAGCAGTCAGCAGGCTGCCTCCACCTCCGCTGTGGATGTCGGGCATGGTAAGGTTAGGAAGATCAAGAAATATTAGGAGCACGACGGTGATGTGGGACTTCACCACATGTATATACTTTCCACCAATGTAAATAGAATTGCACCAATCCACATCTCCCCTTGTGTGTGCCTCCTCTATATGCTGAGTTGTGTTCTGCTCGGTCACACCATGTTTCCTCCCCCAACTCACAGAATCACAGAATTTCACAGTGCAGAAGAGGCCCTTCAGCCCATCGAGTCTGTACTGACACGTGAGAAACACCTGACCTACCTACTTAATCCCATTTACCAGCACTTGGCCCATAGCCTTGAATGTTATGACGTACCAAGTGCTCATCCAGGTACTTTTTAAAGGATGTGAGGCAACCCACCTCCACCACCCTCCCAGGCAGTGCATTCCAGACCATCACCACCCTCTGGGTAAAAAAGTTTTTCCTCACATCCCCTCTAAACCTCCTGCCCCTCACCTTGAACTTGTGTCCCCTCGTGACTGACCCTTCAACTAAGGGGAACAGCTGCTCCCTATCCACCCTGTCCATGCCCCTCATAATCTTGCACACCTCAATCAGGTCGCCCCTCAGTCTTCTCTGCTCCAACGAAAACAACCCAAGTCCATCCAACCTCTCTTCATAACTTAAATGTTTCATCCCAGGTAACATCCTGGTGAATCTCCTCTGCACCCCCTCCAGTGCAATCACATCCTTCCTACAATGTGGCGACCAGAACTGCATTCAGTACTCCAGCTGTGGCCTCACCAAGGTTCTATACAACTCCAACATGACCTCCCTACTTATATAATCTATGCCTCGATTGATAAAGGCAAGTGTCCTATATGCCTTTTTCACCACCCCACTAACATGCCCCTCCGCCTTCAGAGATCTATGGACACACACGCCAAGGTCCCTTTGTTCCTCAGAACTTCCTAGTGTCATGCCGTTCATTGAATAATTCCTTGTCAAATTACTCCTTCCAAAGTGTATCACCTCACACTTTTCAGGGTTAAATTCCATCTGCCACTTACCTGCCCATTTGACCATCCCGTCTATATCTTCCTGTAGCCCAAGACACTCAATCTCACTGTAAACCACCCGGCCAATCTTTGTGTCATCCTCAAACTTACTAATCCTACCCCCCACATAGTCATCTATGGCGTTTATATACATGACAAATAATGGGGGACCGAGCACAGATCCCTGTGGTACACCACTGGACACGGGCTTCCAGTCACTAAAGCAGCCTTCTGTAAATACCCTCTGTCTCCTGCAACTAAGCCAATTTTGAATCCACCTTATCAAATTACCCTGTATCCCATGTGCATTTGCCTTCTTTATAAATCTCCCGTGTGGGACCTTGTCAAAGGCTTTGCTGAAATCCATATAAACTACATCAACTGCACCACCCTCATCTACACACCTGGTCACCTCCTCAAAAAATTCAATCAAATTTGTTAGGCTTGACCTCCCTCTGACAAAGCCATGCTGACTATCCCTGATCAAACCTTGCCTCTCCAAGTGGAGACAGATTCTCTCCTTCAGAATTTTCTCCAATGGTTTCTCTACTACTCATCACAGATTTTGTGTCTTGTGCCTCTGGTTGTTGTTTTGTGCAGCCATCTCATCACAGTGTGTGTCCATTCTCAGTTCAATCCTGCTATTAGTGATGCCTCACCCTCCATGGAAAGTGTGCTTGTGTCAGGCATCTCGTCGACAGGCATTGCAGGTTTAAGTGATATTCATTCAATGCTGTGTAAGATGGAGGCTCGTGTAGTCCCCGATTTGTCTGCTTTGTGGAAAGTGAAGGTGTAGTGTAGAAGGAGAGATGTAGATGTGCATGGAGAAGGGTAATCGTTCCTTGAACTCTATGCTCTCTGTCATCTGTGAAGGTTTGCAATCAATAAGCCCACACTCAGAGATCATGTGTGCTCCTGCCAGCCTTGTGCATTGTGGACTCTATGAGTGTACATCTGCTAAGCTGACCAATAAGTGTGTGCACTTTCCCACCTCAATGTGCCTGTGCTCTCTCCCTTGCGGGCATTATTTTGTCCTGGTGCTCAAAGCTGCAGCTTCAACCGTTTTGCACCATGGAATTGTCTGCATAGCGCCCACAAGGCCATCGCCAAAAGGAAGGGATGCAGTGCAGGTCCAGTCATTCTGCTTAGCCTCCCCTCCCCTAAACACTCCCCGAGCTTAGCGAGGTTACATCCACATGGACATGTGTTGCAGTCAATGGAACCATTGAGCACAGCCTCGATACTCATATGTTAACTTGATGGGAAGACAATGCTGGGAGCAGAAATGGGCTTGGAGCTAGGGTGTAATGCAGCTGATGTGTGCACTTTATTATCAACGAAGCAGAACCTTGAGGGCTCTATGGTGTGTTTGCAATTTTGGGGTCACAAGGCTGACCACTAGGGGAAACTGATGGTGTCGAAAAGGAGGCTTTTTCATGTCTGTCAGGCAAATGTGTGAAGATGGTCATCGTGAAGTGATCTATGTCCATTGAAAGGTCAGACTAACTGGAGTCCCATGTCCCTAACTGAGAGTGGAGGATCTCAATATAATGGGGATTAAGGTAATGCTGAGGACTGAGTGCTTGGAACAAGGGTTAACACCTGTTGAATGTCCTCGCCTGCCTTGGCCCAAGTCTAGCCTTGCAGTATTACCATCGAAGTGACACATAAGATGTTTTTCCATTGCTGGCGATGGATCTCCTTGAGGTGCTTTGTCAGACTGAAGGTATACTGTCTTGAGGTGCTTTGTCAGACTGAAGGTATACTGCCTTGAGGTGCTTTGTCTGACTGAAGGTATACTGCCTTGTGGTGCTTTGTCAGACTGAAGGTATACTGCCTTGAGGTGCTTTGTCTGACTGAAGATATACTGTCTTGTGGTGCTTTGTCAGACTGAAGGTATACTGCCATGAGTCCACTGAGGACTGCAGTGCAACTCCTGCCTCTTGTAGGCTGCCTTAGCAACAGGGATGCTTGGAGAAGCTGCCCTTTCTGTTGTGTGATGCCAGAATGACCTGCTGCAGTTAGTACCTCATTTCAGTGAGGACATGCCCCTGAGGCTTCATCATCCTTCAAAGGATGGGGACATAGTGAGCAGAATGTGGAAATACTCAATCTGAGAATGAAGAGGATGGTTGAGAAGATTAGCCATGCTGGCGGTGATGTGGACCCATCATGGGCAGCATTGGTCTGACAGGATAAGCACTGCTACTCGTCATCATCCTCCTGGAATCTGGTGGCAATGAGCGCCTCTTGTGCATGCCTGCCTCATTTGGCCCGTGCTATGGCTTCTTTCCCTGCAGCCTTGGCTTCCTTAACTCCATCGCCCTCATCCCTCTTGACGTCCTCCTCATCAGAGGAAGTGTGCAGCTCCCCCATCTCGGTATTGGCAAGCCCTACCTCCTTTGCAGCGCCAGGCTGTGCAGGGCACAGCAAACCACGATGATCCATGCCACCCTCTGGCAAGTGTACTGGAGTGCCCCGCCAGATCTGTCCAGGCATTGGAATCACATCTTCAAGATGCTAATAGTCTGCTCTACCAATTGGTAGAAATGAGCATTGTTGTACCTTCTCTGAGCTGCAGTTGGTGGCCATCAGCCACGTCCTTTGCGGGTAGCCTTTGTCACTGAGGAGCCTGCCCTGGATGTTGTGTGGTCCCTTGAAGATGTCCGGGACTTGCGATCTACTCAAGGTGTAGGAGTCGTGCCAGCTTCCTGGGTACCTAACACAAACTTGCATGATGTGTTTTTGGTGATCACAGACCAGCTGCACATTGAGCGAGTCACATTGAAGTATTGGAGTGCCTGTTGCCAGGGAGATTTTATAGTCACATGAGTGCAGTCGATGACACCCAGCGCCTGTGGGAATCTGGAAATAGCAGCAAAGCCCAGTGCTCTGCTGTCCTGGCTAGCTTCATCTCTAGTGAAGTATAAGTCATTGCAGGCCCTGGCAAAGAGGGTATCTCCTGTATGCACTTGTGAGTGGAAGCCTGAGAGATCCCACAGAGGTTCCCAGTGGCTCCCTAGGAGGAGCCACTCATGTAGAAGTTAAGAGCGGCGGTGACTTTCAGAGCCACTGGTGAAAGATGTCCTCCCAGTCCCCGCGGCGTCAACTCATGGGGAGTGTGGCAGCTGTGATCCACCAGATCCCTGGACATGTGGAGGCATTAGCGACACTGTCTATCACTCATCTGCAGAAAAGATATGTCGCTTCTGTACACCCTCGGTTTTGAGAGGCGCCTACACACAGTATTCCTGTGAGCCTATCCTCTGGGTCTGGAGGGACTCCCCTGCCCCTTGCTCATCAGGGTGAAGCTCCTCCCTTTGGCACGCCTGGTGCCACTGTAGCGCTCTCCTCTGCCTTTCTTCCTGCCTGTATGCAAGGATGCAGGCAACATTAAATACACCCGCCATCTTCCTGAAGGTTTCCTCTCTGCAGGAACAATAAAAGAAAGACATGACTGAGCACCAGCCTCCAAAGGTTCTCTTTCTGTCGCTGACTCTGAGTGACTGTGGATTCAAGGGCTTGGATACAGTCTAGGCACCTATTAGCCAATACAACCCTGGTCATCGCAATGACTGCTCCCAGTGTCACTGTATGTTTCCCTGCACCCCCACCCCCAGCTCCATTTCAGGGTAGATTTGGCCTGGGGAGTTCCTATCTCTGAACATGGCAGCTACAAGCTGAGTTAAAGTACATTAGTGAACCGGATAGGTTTTTACAACAATCAGCGATGGTTTCATGGTCATCGTTGTGTTGGGATTCAAAGTTGGGTCCCCAGAGCATTACCCTGGGTCTATGGAATACTAGCCCAGTGACAATACCACCTCCTCATGTGGCAATACAGATTCCAGATGGGTGCTGGAATCTCCCCAGTGTGTGGTCCACTCCTCCCAGAAGCCCTAACAGCGTTCCCCAGCAGCGTTTTTTCTTTGTTTCACGTTCTGCTGCGCCATTGCTTGAGGTTCCATGACAGTGGCCTCAGGTTTTATTACCAGACCAGCTTCGGCCCTCCCTGTGTGACCATGGAAATCCCTCCCATCATCCTGGAGGAGCATAACGTTCAGGTTTCCCTCCCTCCTATTACTGTCAGTCCTCCCCCTGTAATCCTTGATCACATTGTAATTGTGGTTGATATCCCTGTGCTACTCCCTGAGTCATTTGAGGTGGATGTTCCTATGCCCCATGTAGACTTTGCCCCTCCCCTTCTTGAGGCCCACTGTACTGGAGACGGGAAATACAGATCAGGATGAGTTTAGTTGGAGATTGGAAATACAGGGCAGGATGAGTTTGGTTAGTCTGCTGCAATTGCTGTTAGAAGGTGTCTTCCTATGGTTACCAACTCTGGTTGAGTTTAATCCTGGTGGTTTCTCACTTGGCTTCCAGTCACCCACCTGTTCAAACTGCTAGTTTCCCTTCATCTCCATTAATAATCCAAAGTGCTGTAAGTCAATGCAAAAGCCATTATTTTTTAATGTTCCTATGGTTTTGTTCCAGGGTTTGCTGCAGAAGTGACAGGAACATGGAGCTCCCTCCCAGAAACTCTGGGACAGTTGGCAAAAGTATATTGTCCCCAGTTTAATTTGCTTTTTATGAAATTTGTTCTTCAAAGGATTATTCATCCGCAACAACTTAGATTTATATAGCACGTTCACGGTACAAAATTCCCCAAGGCCCGTCAACAGGAGCATTATAAAATAAAGTATGACACCGAACCACATAAGGAGATATTACATCATGTGACCAAAAGCTTGGTTGAAGAAATAGGTTTTAAGGGCTATCTTAAATGAGGAGAGTGAGGTAGAGAGGCGGAGAGTTGCAGGGCGAGTATTCCGGCGCTTGGGGGCTTAAGCAACTGAAGACAAGGCCACCAATGGTGGAGTGACTAATATCAGGGATGACCAAGAGGCTAGAATTAGAGGGAGGGAGATATCATGGAGGAGTGTGGGGTTGGAGGAGATCACAGAGATAGAGAGGGGCCAGGCCATGGAGGGATTTGAAAGCAAAGATACAAATTTTAAAATCAGACATTACATGACCAGTGTTGGTCATTGAGCACAAGGGCGATAGGGCAACAGGATTTGGTGTGAGTTAAGGCACGGGTGGCAGAGTTTTGGATGACCTCAAGTTTATGGAGAGTAGGATGTGGGAGACCAGCCAGGAGGGCATTGGAACAGCCGAGTCTAGAGGTAACGAAGGCATGAATGAGCATTCCAGCAGCAAAAGAGCTGAGACAGGGGTGAAGTCGGGCAATGTTCCAGAGATCCACTCAACTGATTCCTGGGGTTAACCTATGAGGAAAGGTTGGACAGGCTGGGCCTGTATCCATTGGAGTTTAGAAGAATGAGAGGTGATCTTATTGAAACATGTAAGATCCTGAGGGGACTTGACAGGGCAGATGCTGAAAGGATGTTTCCCCTTGTGGGAGAGACTAGACCTAGGGGACACAGTTTACAAATAAGGGGTCTCCCATTTAAGACAGAGATGAGGAGAATTTTTTCTCTCTGAGGGTTGTAAATCTGTGGAATTCTTTTCCCCAGAGAGCAGTGGAGGCCGGGTCATTGAGTATATTCAAGGCTGAGTTAGAGAGACTCTTGATTGACAAGGGAGTCAAAGGGTATTGGGGATAGACAGGAAAGTGGAGTTGAGCACATCAGATCAGTCATGATCTTATTGAGTGACAGAGCAGGCTTGAGGGGCTGAATGGCCTACCCCTGCTCCCAATTTGTATGTTCATATGTAGGTGGAAATAGGCAGTCTTAGTGCTGGTGCAAATATAAAGTCGGAAGCTCATCCTTGGATTGAATGTGATGCCAAATGTAATACTGACTTAATTAATCTGAGGCTGTTGCCAGGGAGAGCGATGGAGTCAGTAACCAGGGAATGGAGATTGGAGCGGGGACTGAAAATAATGTCTTCAGTTCTCCCAATATTTCATTGAAGGATATTTCTGTTCATCCGGTACTGAATGTCGGATAAGCAGTCTGATAAATTAACAACAGTGGAGGAGTCGAGAGGGGTGCTGGTGAGGTAGAGCTGGGTGTCGTCAGTGTGAAAACTAACACTGTGCTTTTAGATGTTACCCAGTTTAATTTGATAAGATGAGGCAATATATATTTTTAAAGCCATGTGATAGAGGTTCCCATGTAGTCTTGGGTTTGACCTGTATCCTTTAACTGAAACTGTAGACTGCTAAAGACAGTGTCCCTCCACGAACACTGATAGACAACCCATCTGTTGTTTATTCAGTCTCTGGCCTCTGCTCTAATGCTATATCCCTACCTTGAAAGGGAAAAAAAACAGACTGAAAGGTCACTTGTGGGTTAAGGCTGCCTTTAGTATACTCTGTCAGCATGTTGTGACAACCCTGCTACAGAATACTCAGCCTTTCCTTCCATTCACTTCCCATAGATTTCTACCCAATGATGTCACCCATTGAAACACCCATCCCCCACTCCGCCACTCACCCCTCCCCCACCCCACCCACCCACCCATCCCTCACCCCACCGACTCACCCTCTCCCCCTTATCACCCACCCACCCATTCCCCCACCAAGTCCAACTTCCTTTTCTATCAGTGACAAAACTGCTCCTCCATCTCTCTCTCTCTCTCTTTCATTGTTCCAGGTATCTCAGAACATTGGGACAGGACGAAACCATTCAGCACCTTGCAGCCACAGTATTTATATGGCTAGTCCAGTTCAGTTTCTGGTCAATGGTAACCCCCAGGATATTGATAGTGGTGGATTCAGTGATGGTAATGCCATTGAATGTCAAGGGGCGATGGTTAGATTCTCTCTTGTTGGAGATGGTCATTTCCTGACACTTGTGTGGCCTGAATGTTACTTGCCACTTGTCAGCCCAAACCTGGATATTGTCCAGGTCTTGCTGCATTTAGACATGAACTGCTTCAGTATCTGAGGAGTCACGAATGGTGCTGAACATTGTGCAATCATCAGTGAACATCCCCACTTCTGACCTTATGATGGAAGGAAGGAAATTGATGAAGCAGCTGAAGATGGTTGGGCTGAGGACACTACCCTGAGGAACTCCTGCAGTGATGTCCTGGAGCTGAGATGATTGATCTCCAACAACCACAACCATCTTCCTTTGTGCTAGGTGTGACACCAACCAGTGGAGAGTTTTCCCCCAGATTCCCATTGACTCCAGTTTTGCTAAGGCTCCTTGATGCCACACCCGGTCAAATGCTGCCTTGATGTCAAGGGCAGTCACTCTCACCTCATCTCTGGAGTTCAGCTCTTTTGTCCATGTTTGAACCAAGGCTGTAATGAGGTCAGGAGCTGAGTGACCCTGGCGGAACCCAAACTGGGCGTCAATGAACAGGTTATTGCTAAGCAAGTGCCACTTGATAGCACTGTTGATGACCCCTTCCATTACTTTACTGATGATGGAGAGTAGACTGATGGGATGGTAATTGGTCAAGTTTGATTTGTCCTGCTTCTTGTGTATAGAACATACCTGGGCAATTTTCCACATAGCGGGTAGATGCCAGTGTTGTAGCTGTACTGGAACAGCTTGGCTAGGGGCGCGGCAAGTTCTGGAGCACAAGTCTTCAGTACTATAACTGGAATACTGTCAGGGCCCATAGCCTTTACAGTGTCCAGTGCCTTCAACCATTTCTTGATATCACGTGGAGTGAATCGAATTGATTGAAGGCTGGCATCTGTGATGCTGGGAACCTCCAGGACAGGCCAAGATGGATCATCCATTTGGCACTTCTGTCTGAAGATTGTTGCAAATGCTTCGGCCTTATCTTTTGCACTGATGTGCTGGGCTCCCCCATCATTGAGGATGGGGATATTTGTTGAGCCTCCTCCTCCAGTGAGTTGTTTAATTGTCCACCACCATTCGTGACTGGATGCAACAGGACTGCAGAGCTTAGATCTGATCCGTTGGTTGTAGGATCGATTAGTTCTGTCTATCACTTGCTGCTTATGCTGTTTGGCACGGAAGTCCTGTGTTATAGCTTCACCAGGTTGCCATCTCATTTTTTGGTATGCCTCGTGCTGCTCCTGGCATGCCCTCCTGCACTCTTCACTGAACCAGAGCTGATCCCCTGGCTTGGTGGTAATGGTAGAGTGGGCGATATGCCAGGCCATGAGGTTACAGGTTGTAGTTTCAATAGTTTCAAACCCTGTTTATTGCTATAATAGGAAAGTCACACATTCATAGAACACCTTGAATGTGGAAAATTATCACAAGATGCTTCACAGGTCAACTAAAGTGTCAGCTGTGGTTCAGTGGATAGAACTCACATCTCTGTGTCAGGAGGTTGTAAGTTCAACCTACAGCAGGCACAGGAGAATTACCACCCAGCGGTGCCTCCTCAAGGTCCTCCAAAGCTGGTGGCAAAAGGCAGTCCCACAGCAGCATCCTCTCCCAAGTCAACATGCCCAGCATCGAGGAGTGAATCACTCAAATTGGGTCTATATTCTCTGGAGTTTAGAACAATGAGAGATGACCTCATTGAACCATTTGAGATTATGGCTGGAATTTTCTGCCCCCATTGGCAGTGGGTGTCATGGTGGGTGTGAGCGAACAATATGGCGAGAAGGCCAAAAATTGGTTTAACGCCGTCGTGAAACCAGTTTGCGATTGTCCGCTCCGAACAACAATGGCGGGCTGCGTTTCCTGCCCCCAAGCTTCGGGTACGTCATTATAGTACATCTGCATTTAACTATAAGCCGAGCCCACTGGAATCATCCCCCCACGTCAAAGTTATCGCCCATGCCAGCGGGAAAACACGCCGGCTCAGAACACGTCTGGACAAGTGTGACATGCAGAAGCTGGGGCTTACTGTTAGGGCCTTGCTCAGATCGCAGACATCCAAGGAGAAGATGATGCTGGGCCCTGGAGGAACACGTGCATCGTGTGATGGGTGGATTCTCATGGATCTGGCTGTGCCATGAAGCAGCTCTCGGAAGGTGGGAGGTCTCTGTTGACGTCTGGGGTCTGCTTCGGGACATCAGGGACTGGGCCCTGGGCTGCTACAGATGATCGTTGAAGGTGGGAGGAGGAATTTCTAGCTGTGAGTGGGAGAGGAAGGTGTACCGGGGGGGTGGGGCTGTGGGGGTTGGATGGGAGAGGAAGGTGTACCGGTGGGGTGGGGCGGTGGGGGGTGGATGGGAGAGGAAGGTGTACCGGGGGGGTGGTGCGGTGGGGGGTGGATGGGAGAGGAAGGTGTACCGGGGGGTTGGGGCGGTGGGGGGTGGATGGGAGAGGAAGGTGTACCGGGGGGGTGGGGCGGTGGGGGGTGGATGGGAGAGGAAGGTGTACCGGGGGGGTGGGGCAGTGGGGGGTGGATGGGAGAGGAAGGTGTACCGGGGGGGTGGATGGGAGAGGAAGGTGTACCGGGGGGGGTGGGGCGGTGAGGGGTGGATGGGAGAGGTAGGTGTACCGGGGGGGTGGGGTGGTGGGTGGGTGGATGGGAGAGGAAGGTCTAGCTTTGACTGGGAGAGGAAGGTATACTGGGTCAGGGATGGCGTGGTGTCAAGGAGGGGGTGCAGGGGAGGGGTTGAGGTTGGGGGGTGGAATGAAGATGTTGGGTGGGTGAGGCTGGGAAGGGGAGGAAGTAGGGGGGGAGGAGGGTGTAATGGGGAGAATGCGGCAATTGGGGAGGTAGGTATAAGGGAAGGAGTTCGGAGGGGGGAAGGAGTTTGGTGGAGGGAAGGAGACCAGGGGG
Source organism: Cetorhinus maximus (assembly GCF_964194155.1). NCBI lineage: Eukaryota > Metazoa > Chordata > Chondrichthyes > Lamniformes > Cetorhinidae > Cetorhinus > Cetorhinus maximus. The sequence continues at coordinate 36,661,533 of NC_135883.1, forward strand.
AGGAAGGAGTAAGGGCAGGGGAGGGGGCAAGGGTGGGGTAGGGAGTAAGGGGTGGGAGATGTCCAGGTGAACATGCAAGGGAGGGTTCTGTGGAGTCGATGACTGCCTCCTGGGTTGCGAGCTGAGGGTGTGCATGGTAGGAGGGAGGGGTGAGTAGGAGAGAGGGCAGAGGGAGTTGGTGGAGTGAGGGTGAGGGTGCGTCAGTAGCAGTAGTAGGGACTGGGTGGTAGTAGTAGGGGTGGGGGCCTAGGGGCAGACATGGGCCCTGGGTGTGAGAAGGAGGAGATCAGGGAGGTCAGTGTGAATGGGGTGGGACTCTCAGGAATATGGGGAATATGCATGTTCACCTGGAGATCCTCGAAGGAATAGGGTTGTGGTAGGTTGGTACCGGTGGGGAGATGGAAGGTGATGTCGGGGGGGGTTCAGCAGCGATGGGGGAAAGGAAATGGGTGACTGGGGGAGAGGAAAGGACGGGGGAGCTGAAAACAAATTTTACCTTCACCATGCTTCAAAAACCGAAAGTGAAAAGAGACTCATGACAGGCGGGAACAGGTGCTGCATGGGAGTGTGAGCAGTGGGTGGGGGGAGGTGCAGGTCAGCTCAGATGGACAACTGAAAGAGAACCCAGCAGACAGCATTGAAAATGCTCAGGACATTGAGATGAGTGTGATGGAGGAAGGATTCGCATGCGGAGGAGAGTGTTTGCACAAGGCTCCGAGAGGCCCTGCCACACACACACACACTTCACCCTCTAGAATCACTCATGGGCCGACTGCGTGCAGCTGAACTGCTAGTGGGGGGATGGGGCGGGGATGCAGTGGGAGGACTTGTGAAGCCTGTAAATGAAGCTGAAAGACATCATTGCACATTATTCAGTGAAAGTGAATATATTTTCAGATTATAAAGTGACAAAATGTGTTCACCCATGCAACCACTTGTGATCAGAATTTCTTAACTTTTCTAGGCCTAACACTTCTAGGTGCTGCCCTGACATCCACAGCAGGGGTGGAGACAGCCTGTGCAATGGCTGGCCCTGTTACCTCTGATGACTTCAGCGTGGGTCCTCTGGAGAGCCAAGGCCTTGAGGGCCCCGGCTTGCTTTGGCTGACCTCCTGTGGGCCAGATGCTCCCTCTGCAGTGACAGAGGACAAGGTTGAGGGGGGTCACGGGCAAAGATACTCGGAGGGAGTGGACAGCCTCTGAGATTCCTGAGTGAGACACCCAGAGGTGTCCAGCTGCCACTCCTCCTCCCTTCGGGTGCCCGAGGGCCCTGGCCTGACTCCTTGGGGAGAAGGAGCACTTGGAGGGACAATGAGGTGCCCCGTTTCCCCTCGTGTTGCTACTGCAGGAACTCACCCATGGCTACCGCGATGGAGTGCAGGTCTGCACATATCTCTGCATTCTGTTGGACCAGGGTCCCCATGGCATCTGCCATCCTTCCCATGGAGACCTCCATGTGTGCACATGTGGGCACCACTTCATCAGAGAGCAGGCAGGCGCACTTCTCTGACTCACGTGCCACTCTGTTGAGGGCTCCCAACAGCTCTGTGTGATGTTCCCCCACCTTCTGCAGACTCTCCATGATGAGTTGGAAGGCTGAATCCAGAGGTTCATCATCTGACTCGGGCCTCACAGATACCTGATGCCCAACAGTCCTCTGAGTACCAGGAAGCTCGGCTGAATCTGCCCCCTCCTGCTGTGGGCACGTGTCCGTGCAGTGATCACCAGATTGTGAACCCAAGCCTGCTCTAGATCTAGACCTCACCGAGGTGTGTGCCTCTGCACTGGTGCAGGGAGTGGGTAAGCGCAGTGATGGGTCTTCCAGGCTGCTTATTTCCAGCTCTTCAATGGAGGAGGTGCCCTCTTCACTGGAGGTGAGGACACGGATGGATCTGAGGGACTGGCTGGCTGAGGGTGTCGGTCGCTTGGCAGAGCTCCCTGTGAACCAAAGTAGAGATAATTAGTGCATGGCAGCAGAGTCAAAAGCAGGAGAGAGGGAGCACTCACAGTTCCGTTGAGAGAGGGATGATGTGGTGCAGGATTCCCATGTGGGTGTTCACCACCAACCTCACTGTCACCACAGGCACGATCCACATCCTCACAGTCAGCGTGATGACATGCTCCACAGTGTGAGTGAGGGGACTAATGTGGGCCACTCCACCCCCCGGTCTGGGACCTCTCCCTCTTGATGTGAGCAGGCTTCTCCTGCATGAAAACAGGTGGAGAGAGTTTGAGCAGGGCACATGGCAATGCTTTGAATGTTTGTGTGGTGAGTGGAGCCATGGACAGGATGAGGACATGAGCTCGAGAGGATATGAGCCTGATGGAGATGTGAGGGTGTGTGTGAGAGTTAGTGGTGTTGTCCCTTGAGGTGTGAGATCCCTGTGGGTGTGTGTTGGGTTTGTGAGTGTGTGAGTTGAGAGGGATGAGAAGAGTGATTTACCCTGGTGGAACGGAGGAGATCATTCATCCTCTTGCAGCTCTGGGTGGCTGCCCTCTTTTGCAGGGTGTTGGTGCTGACCATCGCTTTCCATGGTGGGTTGGTGACCTTGCTTGCTGACCTTCGCCCAGAGCAGGGGTAGAGGACTTTGCCGTGGGCCTCCACTGTGTCCAGCAGGTGCCCAAGAGAGGAGTCAATCAGGGGGCAGCATGTTTCCTCCTTTGGCAGCCATCAGTTCCCAGCAGCTTCCTATCCCCTAAAGAGAGCTAGCTCTGTGCAGGGCCAGCCTTTAAATATGGCACCCGGGTTACTGAAGTCGTGATAAGTCAACATTGCGGCTGGCGGGTAAAACGTTCTTCTTCCTGCCCGCTACTGCACTTAGTGCAAATCTAGAATGACTCCGCCCTATGAAGGAGCTTGTCAGGGTAGATACTGAGAGGTTGTTTGCCCTGGTGGGGGAATCCAGGACACAGGGGCACAGTTTCTGAATAAGGGCTTGATCATTTAGGGCTGAGATGAAGAGGAATTTCTTCACTCAAAGGGTTGTGAATCTTTGGAATTCTCTATCCCAGAGGGTTGTGGGTGCTCCATCATTGAACATGTTTAAGCCTGAGATGGGCAGGGAATTATGGGATATGGAGAGCAGGCAGGAAAATGGAATTGAAGACCAAGATCAGCCATGATCGTACTGAATGGTAGAGCAGGCTTGATGGGATGTGTGATCTTCTCCTACTCCAAGTTCCTATGTTCTTAGGCAGCTCGTGTGGAGCATCAATGCTGGCATGGACCACTTGGGCCTACTGACCTGTTTCTACACTGTAAAATTCTATGAAATTAATCTCCGCCAGTGGGTTCCAGTGAATTGACAGACCCCAGGCTAGACCCAGATTCCCAGTGAACTGACAGACTTCAACAACACTCAAGAAGATCGACACCATCCAGGACATAGCAGTCCACTTGATTGGCACCACCCCAAACATTCACTCCCTATATCACCGACGCACAGTAGCAGCAGAGTGTACCATCTACAAGATGCACTGCAACAACTTGCCAAGCCTCCTTAGACAGCACCTTGCAAACCCACAACCATATCACCTAGAAGGGCAAGGGCAGCAGATACATGGGGAACATCACCACCTGGAAATTCCCCTCCAAGCCATTCACCATCCTGGCTTGAAAATATAACGTTGTTCCTTCACTGTCGCTGGGTCAAAATCCTGGAATTCCCTTCCTAACAGCACTGTGGGTGTACGTACACCACATGGACTGCAGCGGTTCAAGAGGGAAACTCACCACCACCTTCTCAAGGGCAACTAGGGATGGGCAATAAACACTGGCCTAGCCAGCGATGCTCACATGCGGGCATGAGGGTGTGTGCGTGTGTCTGTGTGTTTCAGTGTGTGTATTTTTGTGTGTGTATATGTGTGTATCTTTTTGTGTGTGTGCATTCGTGCATGTGTATTTATGTGTGACGGCGTGTGTGTTTCTGTGTGTGTATGTGTGTGTGTATATGTGTGTACGTGTATCTGTGTGTGTTTATCTGTGTGTATTTGTGTATGAGTTTCTGTGTGTATCTATGTGTGCGTGTATCTGTGTGTGTTTATGTGTTTGTGTATATGTGTATGTATTTCTGTGTGTAGCTATGTGTGTGTGTGTCTATCTGTGTGTGTGTCCATCTGTGTTTGTGTGTGTCTATCTGTGTGTGCGTGTGTGTGTCTATCTGTGTTTGTGTGTGTGTGTGTGTTGTGTGCCAATCTGTGTGAGTGTGTGTGTCTATCTGTGTTTGTGTGTGTGTGTGTGTCTGTGTGCGCCTAGCTGTGTGTTAGTGCATGTGTGTCTATCTGTGTGTGTGTGTGTGTGTGTATATCTGTGTGTGTGTGTCTATCTGTGTGTGTGTTTGTGTGTGTGTGTGTGTTTCATTCCGTGTGTGTGTGTCTACCTGTATGTGTGTATCTGTGTGTTTGTCTATCTGTGTGCGTGTGTCTATCTGTGAATTTGTGCATGTGTGTCTATCTGTGTGTGTGTTTGTGTGTGTGTGTCTATCTGTGTGTGTGTGTCTATCTGTGTATGTGTGTGTTTGTGTCTATCTTTGTGTGTGTGTATGTTTGTGTCTATCTGCGTGTGTGTGTGTGTGTCTATCTGTGTTTGTGTGTGTGTGTGTCTGTGTGTGCCTAGCTGTGTGTGTGTGTGTGCGTGTGTGTCTATCCGTGTGTGTGTGTCTATCTGTATGTGTGTGTGTCCATCTGTTTGTGTATGTGTGTGATTGTGTGTCTAACTGTGTACGTGCGTCTATCAGTCAGTGTGTGCATGTGTGTCTATCTGTGTGTGTGCGTATGTGTGTGTGTGTCTAACCATGTGTGTCTATCCGTGTTTGTGTTTGTGTGTGTGTGTTTCTATCCGTGTGTGTGTGTCTATCTGTATGTGTGTGTGTGTATCTGTGTGTGTGTATGTGTGTGTTTGTGTGTCTATCTGTGTGCGTGTGTCTATCAGTCAGTGTGTGCATGTGTGTCTATCTGTGTGTGTGTGTACGTGTGCGCGTGTGTGTCTATCTGTGTGTGTGTGTGTGTGCATGTCTATCTGTGTGTGTGTCTATCAGTGTGTGTGTGTGTGTCTACCTGTGTGTGTATTTGTGTGTGTCTATCTGTGTATGTGTGTGTGTGACTATCTGTGTGTGTGTGTCTATCTATATGTGTGTGTTTATCTGTGTGAATCTGTGTGTTTGGGTGTCTATCTGTGTATGTGTGTCTATCTGTGTGTGTGTGTGTCTATCTGTGTGTGCGTGTGGGTGTCTATCAGTGTGTCTATCTGTGTAAGTGCATATGTGTGTTTGTGTGTCTATCTGTGTGTGTGTGTGTGTCTACCTGTGTGTGAATTTGTGTGTGTCTATCTGTGTATGTGTCTATCTGTGTGTGTGTGTCTGTGTGTGTGTGTGTGTGCGGGTGTGTGTGTCTATCTGTGTGTGTGAGTGTCTATCTGTGTGTGTCAATCTATGTGTGTGTGTGTGTGAGTGTGTGTCTATCTGTGTGTGTGTGTGCATGTGTGTGTCTATCTGTGTGTGTGTGTGTGTGTCTATCTGTGTGTGTGAGTCTATCTGTGTGTGTGTATGTGTGTGTGTCTATCTGTGTATGTGTGTGTGTCTATCTGTGTGTGTGTGTGTTTATCTGTGTGTGTGTGTGTCTATCTGTGTGTGTGTGTGTCTATATGTATGTGTGTGTGTGTCTATCTGTGTGTGTGTGTGTGTGTCTATCTGTATGTGTGTGTGTGTCTATCTGTGTGTGTGTGTATGTCTGTGAGTGTGCATGTGTGTCTATCTGTGTGTGTGTGTGTCTAACTGTGTGTGTGTGTGTGTCCATCTGTGTGTGTGTCTATCTGTGTGTGTGTGTGTGTCTATCTGTGTGTGTGTGTGTGTGTGTGTCTATCTGTGTGTGTCTGTGTGTATCTATCTGTGTGTGTGTGTGTCTATCTGTGTGTGTGTATGTGTCTATCTGTATGTGTGCGTGTGTGTCTATCTGTGTGTGTGTGTGTGTCTATCTGTGTGTGTGTGTGTCTATCTGTGTGTGTGTGTCAATCTGTGTGTGTGTGAGTCTGTCTGTCTATCTGTGTGTGTGTGTCTGTCTATCTGTGTGTGTGTGTGTCTATCTGTGTGTGTGTGTGTGTGTGTCTATCTGTGCGTGTGTGTCTATCTGTGTGTGTGTCTATCTGTGTGTGTGTGTGTGAGTCTATCTGTGTGTGTGCCTATCTGTGTGTGTGTATATCTGTGTGTGTGTCTACGTGTGTGTGTGTGTGTCTATCTGTGTGTGAGTCTATCTGTGTGTGTGTGTGTGAGTCTATCTGTGTGTGCGTGTCTATCTGTATGTGTGTGTCTTATTGTGTGTGTGTGTGTGTTTGTGTGTGTGTCTATCTGTGTATGTGTGTGTGTGTGTGTCTATCTGTGCGTGCGTGTCTATCTGTGTGTGTGTCTATCTGTGTGTGTGTGTGTGTGTGTCTATCTGTGCGTGTGTGTCTATCTGGGTGTGTGTCTATCTGTGTGTGTGTGTGTCTATCTGTGTGTGTGTCTACGTGTGTGTGTGTGTGTGTGTCTATATGTGTGTGTGTGTCTATCTGTGTGTGTGTCTATCTGTGTGTGTGTGTGTCTATATGTGTGTGTGTGTCTATCTGTGTGTGTGTGTGTGTGTGACTATCTGTGTGTGTGTGTGTGTCTATCTGTGTGTGTGTGTCTATCTGTGTGTGTGTTTGTGTGTGTGTGTTTCATTCCGTGTGTGTGTGTCTATCTGTATGTGCGTGTCTATCTGCGTGTGTGTCTATCTGTGTGTGTGTGTATGTGTCTATCTGTGTGTATGTGTGTGTGTCTATCTGTGTGTGTATGTGTGCGTGTCTATCTGTGTGTGTGTGAGTGTGTGTCTATCTGTGTGTGTGTGTGTCTATCTGTGTGTGTGTGTCTATCTGTGTGTGTGTGTGTCTATCTGTGTGTGTGTGTCTATCTGTGTGTGTGTGTGTCTATCTGTGTGTGTGTCTATCTGTGTGTGTGTGTCTGTGTCTATCTGTGTGTGTGTATGTGTGTGTGTGTGTCTATCTGTGTGTGTGTGTGTCTATCTGTGTGTGTGTGTGTCTATCTGTGTGTGTGTGTCTTTCTGTGTGTGTGTCTGTCTATATGTGTGTCTGTGTGTCTATCTGTGTGTGTGTGTGTGTGTATCTGTGTGTGTGTGTCTATTTGTGTGTGTGTGTCTATCTGTGTGTGTGTCTGTGTGTGTGTGTGTGTGTGTGTGTGTGTCTATCTGTGTGTGTGTGTCTATCTGTGTGTCTATCTGTGTGTGTGTTTGTGTGTGTGTGTCTATCTGTGTGTGTGTGTCTATCTGTGTATGTGTGTGTTTGTGTCTATCTTTGTGTGTGTGTATGTTTGTGTCTATCTGCGTGTGTGTGTGTGTGTCTATCTGTGTTTGTATGTGTGTGTGTCTGTGTGTGCCTAGCTGTGTGTGTGTGTGCGTGTGTGTCTATCCGTGTGTGTGTGTCTATCTGTATGTGTGTGTGTCCATCTGTGTGTGTATGTGTGTGTTTGTGTGTCTAACTGTGTACGTGCGTCTATCAGTCAGTGTGTGCATGTGTGTCTATCTGTGTGTGTGCGTATGCGTGTGTGTGTCTATCCATGTGTGTCTATCCGTGTTTGTGTTTGTGTGTGTGTGTTTCTATCTGTGTGTGTGTGTCTATCTGTATGTGTGTGTGTCCATCTGTGTGTGTGTATGTGTGTGTTTGTGTGTCTATCTGTGTGCGTGTGTCTATCAATCAGTGTGTGCATGTGTGTCTATCTGTGTGTGTGTGTATGTGTGCGCGTGTGTGTCTATCTGTGTGTGTGTGTGTGTGCATGTCTATCTGTGTGTGTGTCTATCAGTGTGTGTGTGTGTGTCTACCTGTGTGTGTATTTGTGTGTGTCTATCTGTGTATGTGTGTGTGTGACTATCTGTGTGTGTGTGTCTATCCATGTGTGTGTGTTTATCTGTGTGAATCTGTGTGTTTGGGTGTCTATCTGTGTATGTGTGTCTATCTGTGTGTGTGTGTCTATCTGTGTGTGCGTGTGGGTGTCTATCAGTGTGTCTATCTGTGTAAGTGTATCTGTGTGTTTGTGTGTCTATCTGTGTGTGTGTGTGTGTCTACCTGTGTGTGTATTAGTGTGTGTCTATCTGTGTATGTGTCTATCTGTGTGCGTGTGTCTGTGTGTGTGTGTGTGTGCGGGTGTGTGTGTCTATCTGTGTGTGTGAGTGTCTATCTGTGTGTGTCAATCTATGTGTGTGTGTGTGTGTCTATCTGTGTGTGTGTGTGCATGTGTGTGTCTATCTGTGTGTGTGTGTGTGTGTGTCTATCTGTGTGTGTGTGTCTATCTGGGTGTGTGTCTATCTGTGTGTGTGTGTGTCTATCTGTGTGTGTGTCTACGTGTGTGTGTGTGTGTGTGTGTGTGTCTATATGTGTGTGTGTGTCTATCTGTGTGTGTGTCTATCTGTGTGTGTGTGTGTGTGTGTGTGTCTATCTGTGTGTGTGTGTCTATCTGTGTGTGTGTGTGTGTGTGTGTGTCTATCTGTGTGTGTGTGTGTGTGTGACTATCTGTGTGTGTGTGTGTCTATCTGTGTGTGTGTGTCTATCTGTGTGTGTGTTTGTGTGTGTGTGTGTGTCTATCTGTATGTGTGTGTCTATCTGCGTGTGTGTCTATCTGTGTGTGTGTGTATGTGTCTATATGTGTGTATGTGTGTGTGTCTATCTGTGTGTGTATGTGTGCGTGTCTATCTGTGTGTGTGTGAGTGTGTGTCTATCTGTGTGTGTGTGTCTCTATCTGTGTGTGTGTGTCTATCTGTGTGTGTGTCTATCTGTGTGTGTGTGTGGGTCTATCTGTGTGTGTGTGTGTCTATCTGTGCATGTGTGTGAGTGTCTGTGTGTGTATATCTGTGTGTATGTGTGTCTGTGTCTATCTGTGTGTGTGTGTGTCTATCTGTGTGTGTGTCTATCTGTGTGTGTGTGTCTGTGTCTATCTGTGCATGTGTGTGTGTGTCTATCTGTGTGTGTGTGTGTCTATCTGTGTGTGTGTGTGTCTATCTGTGTGTGTGTGTCTTTCTGTGTGTGTGTCAGTCTATCTGTGTGTCTGTGTGTCCATCTGTGTGTGTGTGTGTGTGTGTGTGTCTATCTGTGTGTGTGTGTCTATTTGTGTGTGTGTGTCTATCTGTGTGTGTGTCTATCTGTGTGTGTGTGTGTGTGTGTCTATCTGTGTGTGTGTCCGTCTATCTGTGTGTCTGTGTGTCTATCTGTGTGTGTGTGTATGTGTGTGTGTCTATCTGTGTGTGTATGTGTGCGTGTCTATCTGTGTGTGTGTGAGTGTGTGTCTATCTGTGTGTGTGTGTCTCTATCTGTGTGTGTGTGTCTATCTGTGTGTGTGTCTATCTGTGTGTGTGTGTGTGTCTATCTGTGTGTGTGTGTGTCTATCTGTGCATGTGTGTGAGTGTCTGTGTGTGTATATCTGTGTGTATGTGTGTCTGTGTCTATCTGTGTGTGTGAGTGTCTATCTGTGTGTGTGTGTCTGTGTCTATCTGTGTGTGTGTGTGTGTGTGTCTATCTGTGTGTGTGTGTGTCTATCTGTGTGTGTGTGTGTCTATCTGTGTGTGTGTGTCTTTCTGTGTGTGTGTCAGTCTATCTGTGTGTCTGTGTGTCCATCTGTGTGTGTGTGTGTGTGTGTCTATCTGTGTGTGTGTGTCTATTTGTGTGTGTGTGTCTATCTGTGTGTGTGTGTGTGTGTGTGTGTGTGTGTCTATCTGTGTGTGTGTCCGTCTATCTGTGTGTCTGTGTGTCTATCTGTGTGTGTGTGTGTGTGTGTGTGTGTGTGTGTGTCTATCTGTGTGTGTGTCTGTCTATCTGTGTGTCTGTGTGTCTATCTGTGTGTGTGTGTTTGTGTGTGTGTGTCTATCTGTGTGTGTGTGTCTATCTGTGTATGTGTGTGTTTGTGTCTATCTTTGTGTGTGTGTATGTTTGTGTCTATCTGCGTGTGTGTGTGTGTCTATCTGTGTTTGTGTGTGTGTGTGTGTCTGTGTGTACCTAGCTGTGTGTGTATGTGCGTGTGTGTCTATCCGTGTGTGTGTGTCTATCTGTATGTGTGTGTGTCCATCTGTGTGTGTATGTGTGTGTTTGTGTGTCTAACTGTGTACGTGCATCTATCAGTCAGTGTGTGCATGTGTGTCTATCTGTGTGTGTGCGTATGTGTGTGTGTGTCTATCCATGGGTGTCTATCCGTGTTTGTGTTTGTGTGTGTGTGTTTCTATCCATGTGTGTGTGTCTATCTGTATGTGTGTGTGTCCATCTGTGTGTGTGTATGTGTGTCTATCTGTGTGTGTGTGTCTATCAGTCAGTGTGTGCATGTGTGTCTATTTGTGTGTGTGTGTATGTGTGCGCGTGTGTGTCTATCTGTGTGTGTGTGTGTGCATGTCTATATGTGTGTGTGTCTATCTGTGTATGTGTGTGTGTGACTATCTGTGTGTGTGTGTCTATCTATGTATGTGTGTTTATCTGTGCGAATCTGTGTGTTTGGGTGTCTATCTGTGTATGTGTGTCTATCTGTGTGTGTGTGTGTGTGTGTCTATCTGTGTGTGCGTGTGCGTGTCTATCAGTGTGTCAATCTGTGTAAGTGTATCTGTGTGTTTGTGTGTCTATCTGTGTGTGTGTGTGTGTCTACCTGTGTGTGTATTCGTGTGTGTCTATCTGTGTATGTGTCTATCTGTGTGTGTGTGTCTGTGTGTGTGTGTGTGTGCGGGTGTGTGTGTCTATCTGTGTGTGTGAGTGTCTATCTGTGTGTGTCTATCTATGTGTGTGAGTGTGTGTGTGTCTATCTGTGTGTGTGTGTGTGTGTGTGTCTATCTGTGTGTGTGTGTCTATCTGTGTGTGTGTGTGTGTGTCTATCTGTGTATGTGTGTGTGTCCATCAGTGTGTGTGTGTGTGTCTATCTGTGTGTGTGTGTGTCTATCTGTGTGTGTGTGTGTCTATATGTATGTGTGTGTGTGTGTATATCTGTGTGTGTGTGTGTGTGTGTGTGTGTCTATCTGTATGTGTGTGTGTGTATGTGTGTCTATCTGTATGTGTGTGTGTGTCTATCTGTGTGTGTGTTTATGTCTGTGTGTGTGCCTGTGTGTCTATTTGTGTGTGTGTGTCTATCTGTGTGTGTGTGTCTATCTGTGTGTGTGTGTGTCCATCTGTGTGTGTGTGTGTGTGTGTCTATCTCTGTGTGAGTGTGTGTGTGTCTATCTGTGTGTGTGTGTGTGTGTGTCTATCTGTGTGTGTCTGTGTGTGTGTGTCTATCTGTATCTGTGCGTGTGTGTTTATTTGTGTGTGTGTGTCTATCTGTGCGTGTGTGTGTGTGTGTGTGTGTGTGTGTCTATCTGTATGTGTGTGTGTGTGTGTGTGTGTCTATCTGTCTGTGTGTGCGTGTCTATCTGTGTGTGTGTTTATGTCTGTGTGTGTGCCTGTGTGTCTATCTGTGTGTGTGTGTGTCTATCTGTGTGTGTGTGCGTGTCTATCTGTGTGTGTGTGTGTGTGTCCATCTGTGTGTGTGTGTGTGTGTGTGTCTATCTGTGTGTGTGTGTGTGTGTGTGTGTGTGTGTCTATCTGTATGTGTGTGTGTGTGTGTCTATCTGTATGTGTGTGTCTATCTGCGTGTGTGTCTATCTGTGTGTGTGTGTATGTGTCTATCTGTGTGTATGTGTGTGTGTCTATTTGTGTGTGTATGTGTGCGTGTCTATCTGTGTGTGTGTGAGTGTGTGTCTATCTGTGTGTGTGTGTCTCTATCTGTGTGTGTGTGTCTATCTGTGTGTGTGACAATCTGTGTGTGTGTGTGTGTGTGTCTAACTGTGTGTGTGTGTGTCTATGTGTGCATGTGTGTGAGTGTCTGTGTGTGTATATCTGTGTGTATGTGGGTCTGTGTCTATCTGTGTGTGTGTGTGTGTGTCTATCTGTGTGTGTGTCTGTGTCTATCTGTGTGTGTGTGTGTGTGTGTCTATCTGTGTGTGTGTGTGTCTATCTGTGTGTGTGTGTGTCTATCTGTGTGTGTGTGTCTTTCTGTGTGTGTGTCAGTCTATCTGTGTGTCTGTGTGTCCATCTGTGTGTGTGTGTGTGTGTGTCTATCTGTGTGTGTGTGTCTATTTGTGTGTGTGTTTCTATCTGTGTGTGTGTCTATCTGTGTGTGTGTGTATGTGTGTGTGTGTGTGTCTATCTGTGTGTGTGTCCGTCTATCTGTGTGTCTGTGTGTCTGTGTGTGTGTGTGTGTGTGTGTGTGTGTGTATCTGTGTGTGTGTCTGTCTATCTGTGTGTCTGTATGTCTATCTGTGTGTGTGTGTTTGTGTGTGTGTGTCTATCTGTGTGTGTGTGTCTATCTGTGTATGTGTGTGCTTGTGTCTATCTTTGTGTGTGTGTATGTTTGTGTCTATCTGCGTGTGTGTGTGTGTGTCTATCTGTGTTTGTGTGTGTGTGTGTGTCTGTGTGTGCCTAGCTGTGTGTGTGTGTGCGTGTGAGTCTATCCGTGTGTGTGTGTCTATCTGTATGTGTGTGAGTGTGTGTGTCTATCTGTATGAGTGTGCGTGTCTATCTGTGTGTGTGTTTATGTCTGTGTGTGTGCCTGTGTATCTATCTGTGTGTGTGTGTGTGTCTATCTGTGTGTGTGTGTGTGTCTATCTGTGTGTGTGTGTGTGTCCATCTGTGTGTGTGTGTGTGTGTGTCTATCTGTGTGTGTGTGTGTGTGTGTGTGTCTATCTGTATGTGTGTGTGTGTGTGTCTATCTGTATGTGTGTGTCTATCTGCGTGTGTGTCTATCTGTGTGTGTGTGTATGTGTCTATCTGTGTGTATGTGTGTGTGTCTATCTGTGTGTGTATGTGTGCGTGTCTATCTGTGTGTGTGTGAGTGTGTGTCTATCTGTGTGTGTGTGTCTCTATCTGTGTGTGTGTGTCTACCTGTGTGTGTGTCTATCTGTGTGTGTGTGTGTGTCTATCTGTGTGTGTGTGTCTCTGTGTGCATGTGTGTGAGTGTCTGTGTGTGTATATCTGTGTGTATGTGTGTCTGTGTCTATCTGTGTGTGTGTGTGTCTATCTGTGTGTGTGTCTATCTGTGTGTGTGCGTCTGTGTCTATCTGTGTGTGTGTGTGTGTCTATCTGTGTGTGTGTGTGTCTATCTGTGTGTGTGTGTGTGCCTATCTGTGTGTGTCTTTCTGTGTGTGTGTCAGTCTATCTGTGTGTCTGTGTGTCCATCTGTGTGAGTGTGTGTGTGTGTCTATCTGTGTGTGTGTGTGTGTCTATTTGAGTGTGTGTGTCTATCTGTGTGTGTGTCTATCTGTGTGTGTGTGTGTGTGTGTGTGTGTGTGTGTGTCTATCTGTGTGTGTGTCCGTCTATCTGTGTGTCTGTGTGTCTATCTGTGTGTGTGTGTGTGTGTATCTGTGTGTGTGTCTGTCTATCTGTGCGTCTGTGTGTCTATCTGTGTGTGTGTGTTTGTGTGTGTGTGTCTATCTGTGTGTGTGTGTCTATCTGTGTATGTGTGTGTTTGTGTCTATCTTTGTGTGTGTGTATGTTTGTGTCTATCTGCGTGTGTGTGTGTGTCTATATGTGTTTTTGTGTGTGTGTGTGAGTCTGTGTGTGCCTAGCTGTGTGTGTGTGTGCGTGTGTGTCTATCCGTGTGTGTGTGTCTATCTGTATGTGTGTGTGTCCATCTGTGTGTGTATGTGTGTGTTTGTGTGTCTAACTGTGTACGTGCGTCTATCAGTCAGTGTGTGCATGTGTGTCTATCTGTGTGTGTGCGTATGTGTGTGTGTCTATCCATGTGTGTCTATCCGTGTTTGTGTTTGTGTGTGTGTGTTTCTATCCATGTGTATGTGTCTATCTGTATGTGTGTGTGTCCATCTGTGTGTGTGTATGTGTGTGTTTGTGTGTCTATCGGTGTGCGTGTGTCTATCAGTCAGTGTGTGCATGTGTGTCTATCTGTGTGTGTGTGTATGTGTGCGCGTGTGTGTCTATCTGTGTGTGTGTGTGCATGTCTATATGTGTGTGTGTCTATCAGTGTGTGTGTGTGTGTCTACCTGTGTGTGCATTTGTGTGTGTCTATCTGTGTATGTGTGTGTGTGACTATCTGTGTGTGTGTGTCTATCTATGAATGTGTGTTTATCTGTGTGAATCTGTGTGTTTGGGTGTCTATCTGTGTATGTATGTCTATCTGTGTGTGTGTGTGTCTATCTGTGTGTGCGTGTGGGTGTCTATCAGTGTGTCTATCTGTGTGTGTGTATCTGTGTGTTTGTGTGTCTATCTATGTGTGTGTGTGTGTCTACCTGTGTGTGTATTTGTGTGTGTCTATCTGTGTATGTGTCTATCTGTGTGTGTGTGTCTATGTGTGTGTGTGTGTGTGCGGGTGTGTGTGCCTATCTGTGTGTGTGAGTGTCCATCTGTGTATGTCTATCTATGTGTGTGAGTGTGTGTGTCTATCTGTGTGTGTGTGTGCATGTGTGTGTCTATCTGTGTGTGTGTGTGTGTGTGTGTGTGTCTATCTGTATGTGTGTGTGTGTGTGTGTGTGTGTGTCTATTTGTGTATGTGTGTGTGTCCATCAGTGTGTGTGTCTATCTGTGTGTGTGTGTGTCTATCTGTATGTGTGTGAGTGTGTGTGTCTATCTGTATGAGTGTGCGTGTCTATCTGTGTGTGTGTTTATGTCTGTGTGTGTGCCTGTGTATCTATCTGTGTGTGTGTGTGTGTCTATCTGTGTGTGTGTGTGTGTCTATCTGTGTGTGTGTGTGTGTCCATCTGTGTGTGTGTGTGTGTGTGTCTATCTGTGTGTGTGTGTGTGTGTGTGTGTGTCTATCTGTATGTGTGTGTGTGTGTGTCTATCTGTATGTGTGTGTCTATCTGCGTGTGTGTCTATCTGTGTGTGTGTGTATGTGTCTATCTGTGTGTATGTGTGTGTGTCTATCTGTGTGTGTATGTGTGCGTGTCTATCTGTGTGTGTGTGAGTGTGTGTCTATCTGTGTGTGTGTGTCTCTATCTGTGTGTGTGTGTCTACCTGTGTGTGTGTCTATCTGTGTGTGTGTGTGTGTCTATCTGTGTGTGTGTGTCTCTGTGTGCATGTGTGTGAGTGTCTGTGTGTGTATATCTGTGTGTATGTGTGTCTGTGTCTATCTGTGTGTGTGTGTGTCTATCTGTGTGTGTGTCTATCTGTGTGTGTGCGTCTGTGTCTATCTGTGTGTGTGTGTGTGTCTATCTGTGTGTGTGTGTGTCTATCTGTGTGTGTGTGTGTGCCTATCTGTGTGTGTCTTTCTGTGTGTGTGTCAGTCTATCTGTGTGTCTGTGTGTCCATCTGTGTGAGTGTGTGTGTGTGTCTATCTGTGTGTGTGTGTGTGTCTATTTGAGTGTGTGTGTCTATCTGTGTGTGTGTCTATCTGTGTGTGTGTGTGTGTGTGTGTGTGTGTGTGTGTCTATCTGTGTGTGTGTCCGTCTATCTGTGTGTCTGTGTGTCTATCTGTGTGTGTGTGTGTGTGTATCTGTGTGTGTGTCTGTCTATCTGTGCGTCTGTGTGTCTATCTGTGTGTGTGTGTTTGTGTGTGTGTGTCTATCTGTGTGTGTGTGTCTATCTGTGTATGTGTGTGTTTGTGTCTATCTTTGTGTGTGTGTATGTTTGTGTCTATCTGCGTGTGTGTGTGTGTCTATATGTGTTTTTGTGTGTGTGTGTGAGTCTGTGTGTGCCTAGCTGTGTGTGTGTGTGCGTGTGTGTCTATCCGTGTGTGTGTGTCTATCTGTATGTGTGTGTGTCCATCTGTGTGTGTATGTGTGTGTTTGTGTGTCTAACTGTGTACGTGCGTCTATCAGTCAGTGTGTGCATGTGTGTCTATCTGTGTGTGTGCGTATGTGTGTGTGTCTATCCATGTGTGTCTATCCGTGTTTGTGTTTGTGTGTGTGTGTTTCTATCCATGTGTATGTGTCTATCTGTATGTGTGTGTGTCCATCTGTGTGTGTGTATGTGTGTGTTTGT
Organism: Cetorhinus maximus; assembly: GCF_964194155.1. NCBI lineage: Eukaryota > Metazoa > Chordata > Chondrichthyes > Lamniformes > Cetorhinidae > Cetorhinus > Cetorhinus maximus. The sequence continues at coordinate 36,677,492 of NC_135883.1, forward strand.
GTGTCTATCGGTGTGCGTGTGTCTATCAGTCAGTGTGTGCATGTGTGTCTATCTGTGTGTGTGTGTATGTGTGCGCGTGTGTGTCTATCTGTGTGTGTGTGTGTGCATGTCTATATGTGTGTGTGTCTATCAGTGTGTGTGTGTGTGTCTACCTGTGTGTGCATTTGTGTGTGTCTATCTGTGTATGTGTGTGTGTGACTATCTGTGTGTGTGTGTCTATCTATGAATGTGTGTTTATCTGTGTGAATCTGTGTGTTTGGGTGTCTATCTGTGTATGTATGTCTATCTGTGTGTGTGTGTGTCTATCTGTGTGTGCGTGTGGGTGTCTATCAGTGTGTCTATCTGTGTGTGTGTATCTGTGTGTTTGTGTGTCTATCTATGTGTGTGTGTGTGTCTACCTGTGTGTGTATTTGTGTGTGTCTATCTGTGTATGTGTCTATCTGTGTGTGTGTGTCTATGTGTGTGTGTGTGTGTGCGGGTGTGTGTGCCTATCTGTGTGTGTGAGTGTCCATCTGTGTATGTCTATCTATGTGTGTGAGTGTGTGTGTCTATCTGTGTGTGTGTGTGCATGTGTGTGTCTATCTGTGTGTGTGTGTGTGTGTGTGTGTGTCTATCTGTATGTGTGTGTGTGTGTGTGTGTGTGTGTCTATTTGTGTATGTGTGTGTGTCCATCAGTGTGTGTGTCTATCTGTGTGTGTGTGTGTCTATCTGTGTGTGTGTGTGTCTATCTGTGTGTGTGTGTGTCTATATGTATGTGTGTGTGTGTCTATCTGTGTGTGTGTGTGTCTATCTGTATGTGTGTGTGTGTGTGTGTGTGTGTCTATTTGTGTATGTGTGTGTGTCCATCAGTGTGTGTGTCTATCTGTGTGTGTGTGTGTCTATCTGTGTGTGTGTGTGTCTATATGTATGTGTGTGTGTGTGTCTATCTGTGTGTGTGTGTGTCTATCTGTATGTGTGTGTGTGTGTGTGTCTATCTGTCAATGTGTGTGTGTCCATCAGTGTGTGTGTGTGTGTGTGTCTATCTGTGTGTGTGTGTGTCTATCTGTGTGGGTGTGTCTATATGTATGTGTGTGTGTGTGTCTATCTGTGTGTGTGTGTGTGTGTGTCTATCTGTATGTGTGTGTGTGTGTCTATCTGTATGTGTGTGTGTGTCTATCTGTGTGTGTGTTTATGTCTGTGTGTGTGCCTGTGTGTCTATCTGTGTGTGTGTGTGTCTATCTGTGTGTGTGTGTGTGTCTATCTGTGTGTGTGTGTGTGTGTCCATCTGTGTGTGTGTGTGTGTGTCTATCTGTGTGTGAGTGTGTGTGTGTCTATCTGTGTGTGTGTGTGTCTATCTGTTTGTGTCTGTGTGTATCTATCTGTGTGTGTGTGTGTGTCTATCTGTGTGTGTGTGTGTGTGTCTTTCTGTATCTGTGCGTGTGTGTTTATCTGTGTGTGTGTGAGTGTCTATCTGTGTGTGTTTGTGTCTATCTGTGTGTGTGTGTCTATCTGTGTGTGTGTGTGTGTCTATCTGTGTGTGTGTCTATCTGTGTGTGTGTGTGTGTGTGTCTATCTGTATGTGTGTGTGTGTGTGTGTGTCTATCTGTATGTGTGTGCGTGTCTATCTGTGTGTGTGTTTATGTCTGTGTGTGTGCCTGTGTGTCTATCTGTGTGTGTGTGTGTCTATCTGTGTGTGTGTGTGTGTGTGTGTCTATCTGTGTGTGTGTGTGTGTCCATCTGTGTGTGTGTGCGTGTGTGTGTCTATCTGTGTGTGTGTGTGTGTGTGTCTATCTGTATGTGTGTGTCTGTGTGTCTATCTGTATGTGTGTGCGTGTCTATCTGTGTGTGTGTTTATGTCTGTGTGTGTGCCTGTGTGTCTATCTGTGTGTGTGTGTGTCTATCTGTGTGTGTGTGTGTGTGTCTATCTGTGTGTGTGTGTGTGTCCATCTGTGTGTGTGTGTGTGTGTGTGTCTATCTGTGTGTGTCTGTGTGTATCTATCTGTGTGTGTGTGTGTGTGTGTGTGTCTATCTGTGTGTGTGTCTGTCTATCTGTGTGTCTGTGTGTCTATCTGTCTGTGTGTGTTTGTGTGTGTGTGTCTATCTGTGTGTGTGTGTGCGTGTGTGTCTATCCGTGTGTGTGTGTCTATCTGTATGTGTGTGTGTCCATCTGTGTGTGTGTGTCTATCTGTATGTGTGTCTATCTGTGTGTGTGTGTGTCTGTCTATCTGTGTGTGTGTGTGTCTATCAGTGTGTGTGTGTGTGTCTCTATCTGTGCGTGTGTGTCTATCTGTGTGTGTGTCTATCTGTGTGTGTGTGTGTCTGTGTCTATCTGTGTGTGTGTGCCTATCTGTGTGTGTGTCTATCTGTGTGTGTGTGTGTCTACGTGTGTGTGTGTGTGTCTATCTGTGTGTGTGTCTATCTGTGTGTGTGTGTGTGAGTCTATCTGTGTGTGTGTGTCTATCTGTGTGTGTGTCTATCTGTGTGTGTGTGTGTCTGTCTATCTGTGTGTGTGTGTGTGTCTATCTGTGTGTGTGTGTGTGTGTGTCTCTATCTGTGCGTGTGTGTCTATCTGTGTGTGTATCTATCTGTGTGTGTGTGTGTCTGTGTCTGTCTGTGTGTGTGTGCCTATCTGTGTGTGTGTCTATCTGTGTGTGTGTGTGTCTACGTGTGTGTGTGTGTGTCTATCTGTGTGTGTGTCTATCTGTGTGTGTGTGTGTGAGTCTATCTGTGTGTGTGTGTCTATCTGTATGTGTGTGTCTATCTGTGTGTGTGTGTGTGTTTGTGTGTGTGTCTATCTGTGTGTGTGTGTGTCTATCTGTGTGTGCGTGTCTATCTATGTGTGTGTCTATCTGTGTGTGTGTGTGTGTGTGTGTGTGTGTGTGTGTGTCTATCTGTGTGTGTGTGTCTATCTGTGTGTGTGTTTATCTGTGTGTGTGTGCGTGTGTGTGTGTGTGTCTATCTGTGTGTGTGTCTATCTGTGTGTGTGTGTGTGTCTATCTGTGTGTCTGTGTGTGAATATCTGTGTGTGTGTGTGTGTGTCTATCTGTGTGTGTGTGTCTATCTGTGTGTGTGTTTGTGTGTGTGTGTTTCATTCCGTGTGTGTGTGTCTATCTGTATGTGTGTGTCTATCTGCGTGTGTGTCTATCTGTGTGTTTATGTGTGTGTGTATGTGTCTATCTGTGTGTATGTGTGTGTGTCTATCTGTGTGTGTATGTGTGCATGTCTATCTGTGTGTGTGAGTGTGTGTCTATCTGTGTGTGTGTGTGTCTATCTGTGTGTGTGTGTCTATCTGTGTGTGTGTCTATCTGTGTGTGTGTGTGTGTCTATCTGTGTGTGTGTCTATATGTGCATGTGTGTGAGTGTCTGTGTGTGTATATCTGTGTGTATGTGTGTCTGTGTCTATCTGTGTGTGTGTGTGTCTATCTGTGTGTGTGTCTATCTGTGTGTGTGTGTCTGTGTCTATCTGTGTGTGTGTGTGTGTGTGTCTATCTGTGTGTGTGTGTGTCTATCTGTGTGTGTGTGTCTTTCTGTGTGTGTGTCAGTCTATCTGTGTGTCTGTGTGTCCATCTGTGTGTGAGTGTGTGTGTGTGTCTATCTGTGTGTGTGTGTCTATTTGTGTGTGTGTGTCTATCTGTGTCTGTGTCTATCTGTGTGTGTGTGTGTGTGTGTCTATCTGTGTGTGTGTCCGTCTATCTGTGTGTCTGTGTGTCTATCTGAGTGTGTGTGTGTGTGTGTGTGTGTCTATCTGTGTGTGTGTCTGTCTATCTGTGTGTCTGTGTATCTATCTGTCTGTGTGTGTTTGTGTGTGTGTGTCTATCTGTGTGTGTGTGTCTATCTGTGTATGTGTGTGTTTGTGTCTATCTTTGTGTGTGTGTATGTTTGTGTCTATCTGCGTGTGTGTGTGTGTGTCTATCTGTGTTTGTGTGTGTGTGTGTCTGTGTGTGCCTAGCTGTGTGTGTGTGTGCGAGTGTGTCTATCCGTGTGTGTGTGTCAATCTGTATGTGTGTGTGTCCATCTGTGTGTGTGTGTCTATCTGTGTGTGTGTCTATCTGTGTGTGTGTGTGTCTGTCTATCTGTGTGTGTGTGTGTCTATCTGTGTGTGTGTGTCTTTCTGTGTGTGTGTCAGTCTATCTATGTGTCTGTGTGTCCATCTGTGTGTGAGTGTGTGTGTGTGTCTATCTGTGTGTGTGTGTCTATTTGTGTGTGTGTGTCTATCTGTGTCTGTATCTATCTGTGTGTGTGTGTGTGTGTGTCTATCTGTGTGTGTGTCCGTCTATCTGTGTGTCTGTGTGTCTATCTGAGTGTGTGTGTGTGTGTGTGTGTGTGTGTCTATCTGTGTGTGTGTCTGTCTATCTGTGTGGCTGTGTATCTATCTGTCTGTGTGTGTTTGTGTGTGTGTCTATCTGTATGTGTGTGTGTGTGTGTGTGTGTCTATCTGTATGTGTGTGCGTGTCTATCTGTGTGTGTGTTTATGTCTGTGTGTGTGCCTGTGTGTCTATCTGTGTGTGTGTGTGTCTATCTGTGTGTGTGTGTGTGTGTGTCTATCTGTGTGTGTGTGTGTGTCCATCTGTGTGTGTGTGCGTGTGTGTGTCTATCTGTGTGTGTGTGTGTGTGTGTCTATCTGTATGTGTGTGTCTGTGTGTCTATCTGTATGTGTGTGCGTGTCTATCTGTGTGTGTGTTTATGTCTGTGTGTGTGCCTGTGTGTCTATCTGTGTGTGTGTGTGTCTATCTATCTGTGTGTGTGTGTGTGTGTCTATCTGTGTGTGTGTGTGTGTGTCCATCTGTGTGTGTGTGTGTGTGTGTGTCTATCTGTGTGTGTCTGTGTGTATCTATCTGTGTGTGTGTGTGTGTGTGTGTGTCTATCTGTGTGTGTGTCTGTCTATCTGTGTGTCTGTGTGTCTATCTGTCTGTGTGTGTTTGTGTGTGTGTGTCTATCTGTGTGTGTGTGTCTATCTGTGTATGTGTGTGTTTGTGTCTATCTTTGTGTGTGTGTATGTTTGTGTCTATCTGCGTGTGTGTGTGTGTGTCTATATGTGTTTGTGTGTGTGTGTGTCTGTGTGTGCCTAGCTGTGTGTGTGTGTGCGTGTGTGTCTATCCGTGTGTGTGTGTCTATCTGTATGTGTGTGTGTCCATCTGTGTGTGTGTGTCTATCTGTATGTGTGTCTATCTGTGTGTGTGTGTGTCTGTCTATCTGTGTGTGTGTGTGTCTATCAGTGTGTGTGTGTGTGTCTCTATCTGTGCGTGTGTGTCTATCTGTGTGTGTGTCTATCTGTGTGTGTGTGTGTCTGTGTCTATCTGTGTGTGTGTGCCTATCTGTGTGTGTGTCTATCTGTGTGTGTGTGTGTCTACGTGTGTGTGTGTGTGTCTATCTGTGTGTGTGTCTATCTGTGTGTGTGTGTGTGAGTCTATCTGTGTGTGTGTGTCTATCTGTGTGTGTGTCTATCTGTGTGTGTGTGTGTCTGTCTATCTGTGTGTGTGTGTGTCTATCTGTGTGTGTGTGTGTGTGTGTCTCTATCTGTGCGTGTGTGTCTATCTGTGTGTGTATCTATCTGTGTGTGTGTGTGTCTGTGTCTGTCTGTGTGTGTGTGCCTATCTGTGTGTGTGTCTATCTGTGTGTGTGTGTGTGTCTACGTGTGTGTGTGTGTGTCTATCTGTGTGTGTGTCTATCTGTGTGTGTGTGTGTGAGTCTATCTGTGTGTGTGTGTCTATCTGTATGTGTGTGTCTATCTGTGTGTGTGTGTGTGTTTGTGTGTGTGTCTATCTGTGTGTGTGTGTCTATCTGTGTGTGTGTTTATCTGTGTGTGTGTGCGTGTGTGTGTGTGTGTCTATCTGTGTGTGTGTCTATCTGTGTGTGTGTGTGTGTCTATCTGTGTGTCTGTGTGTGAATATCTGTGTGTGTGTGTGTGTGTCTATCTGTGTGTGTGTGTCTATCTGTGTGTGTGTTTGTGTGTGTGTGTTTCATTCCGTGTGTGTGTGTCTATCTGTATGTGTGTGTCTATCTGCGTGTGTGTCTATCTGTGTGTTTATGTGTGTGTGTATGTGTCTATCTGTGTGTATGTGTGTGTGTCTATCTGTGTGTGTATGTGTGCATGTCTATCTGTGTGTGTGAGTGTGTGTCTATCTGTGTGTGTGTGTGTCTATCTGTGTGTGTGTGTCTATCTGTGTGTGTGTCTATCTGTGTGTGTGTGTGTGTCTATCTGTGTGTGTGTCTATATGTGCATGTGTGTGAGTGTCTGTGTGTGTATATCTGTGTGTATGTGTGTCTGTGTCTATCTGTGTGTGTGTGTGTCTATCTGTGTGTGTGTCTATCTGTGTGTGTGTGTCTGTGTCTATCTGTGTGTGTGTGTGTGTGTCTATCTGTGTGTGTGTGTGTCTATCTGTGTGTGTGTGTCTATCAGTGTGTGTGTGTCTTTCTGTGTGTGTGTCAGTCTATCTGTGTGTCTGTGTGTCCATCTGTGTGTGAGTGTGTGTGTGTGTCTATCTGTGTGTGTGTGTCTATTTGTGTGTGTGTGTCTATCTGTGTCTGTGTCTATCTGTGTGTGTGTGTGTGTGTGTCTATCTGTGTGTGTGTCCGTCTATCTGTGTGTCTGTGTGTCTATCTGAGTGTGTGTGTGTGTGTGTGTGTGTGTGTGTGTCTATCTGTGTGTGTGTCTGTCTATCTGTGTGTCTGTGCATCTATATGTCTGTGTGTGTTTGTGTGTGTGTGGCTATCTGTGTGTGTGTGTCTATCTGTGTATGTGTGTGTTTGTGTCTATCTTTGTGTGTGTGTATGTTTGTGTCTATCTGCGTGTGTGTGTGTGTGTCTATCTGTGTTTGTGTGTGTGTGTGTCTGTGTGTGCCTAGCTGTGTGTGTGTGTGCGAGTGTGTCTATCCGTGTGTGTGTGTCTATCTGTATGTGTGTGTGTCCATCTGTGTGTGTGTGTCTATCTGTGTGTGTGTCTATCTGTGTGTGTGTGTGTCTGTCTATCTGTGTGTGTGTGTGTCTATCTGTGTGTGTGTGTGTGTGTCTCTATCTGTGCGTGTGTGTCTATCTGTGTGTGTGTCTATCTGTGTGTGTGTGTCTGTGTCTATCTGTGTGTGTGTGCCTATCTGTGTGTGTGTCTATCTGTGTGTGTGTGTGTCTACGTGTGTGTGTGTGTGTCTATCTGTGTGTGTGTCTATCTGTGTGTGTGTGTGTGAGTCTATTTGTGTGTGTGTGTCTATCTGTATGTGTGTGTCTGTCTGTGTGTGTGTGTGTGTGTGTGTGTGTGTGTGTGTCTATCTGTGTCTGTGTGTGTCTATCTGTGTGTAAGTGTCTATCTATGTGTGTGTCTATCTGTGTGTGTGTGTGTGTGTGTGTGTGTGTGTGTGTGTGTGTCTATCTGTGTGTGTGTCTATCTGTGTGATGTGTGCGTGTGTGTGTGTGTGTGTGTCTATCTGTGTGTGTGTCTATCTGTGTGTGTGAGAGTCTATCTGTGTGTCTGTGTGTGACTATCTGTGTGTGTGTGTGTGTGTGTCTATCTGTGTGTGTGTGTCTATCTGTGTGTGTGTTTGTGTGTGTGTGTTTCATTCCGTGTGTGTGTGTCTATCTGTATGTGTGTTTCTATCTGTGTGTGTGTGTCTATCTGTATGTGTGTGTGTCCATCTGCGTGTGTGTATGTGTGTGTTTGTGTGTCTATCTGTGTGCGTGTGTCTATCAGTCAGTGTGTGCATGTGTGTCTATCTGTGTGTGTGTGTATGTGTGCGCGTGTGTGTCTATCTGTGTGTGTGTGTGTGCATGTCTATCTGTGTGTGTGTCTATCAGTGTGTGTGTGTGTGTCTACCTGTGTGTGTATTTGTGTGTGTCTATCTGTGTATATGTGTGTGTGACTGTGTGTGTGTGTCTATCTATGTGTGTGTGTTCATCTGTGTGAATCTGTGTGTTTGGGTGTCTATCGGTGTATGTGTGTCTATCTGTGTGTGCGTCTATCTGTTTGTGCGTGTGGATGTCTATCTGTGTGTCTATCTGTGTAAGTGTATCTGTGTGTTTGTGTGTCTATCTGTGTGTGTGTGTTCATCTGTGTGAATCTGTGTGTTTGGGTGTCTATCGGTGTATGTGTGTCTATCTGTGTGTGCGTCTATCTGTTTGTGCGTGTGGATGTCTATCTGTGTGTCTATCTGTGTAAGTGTATCTGTGTGTTTGTGTGTCTACCTGTGTGTGTATTTGTGTGTGTCTATCTGTGTATGTGTCTATCTGTGTGTGTGTGTCTGTGTGTGTGTGTGTGTGCGGGTGTGTGTGTCTATCTACGTGTGTGTGTCTATCTGTGTATGTCTGTTTGTCTATCTGTGTGTGTGTGTATGTGTGTGTGTCTATCTGTGTATGTGAGTGTCTTAATCTGTGTGTGTGTATGTGTGTGTGTCTATCTGTGTGTGTGTGTGTCTATCTGTGTGTGTGTGTCTATCTGTGTGTGTGTGTGTCTATCTGTATGTGTGTGTGTGTGTGTCTATCTGTATGTGTGTGTGTGTCTATCTGTGTGTGTGTGTCTATCTGTGTGTGTGTGCGTGTGTGTCTATCTGTGTGTGTGTGTGTGTGTCAATCTGTGTGCGTGTGTGTGTCCATCTGTGTGTGTGTGTGTGTGTGTGTCTATCTGTGTGTGTGTGTGTGTGTCTATCTGTGTGTGTGTGTGTGTGTCTATCTGTGTGTGTGTCTATCAGTGTGTGTGTGTGTGTCTATCTTTATGTGTGTGTGTGTGTGTCCAACTGTGTGTGTGTGTGTCTAACTGTATGTGTGTGTCTATCTGTGTGTGTGTGCCTGTGTGTCTATCTGTGTGTGTGTGTGTGTGTGTGTGTGTGTGTCTATCTGTGTGTGTGTGTGTGTCCATCTGTGTGTGTGTGTCTGTCTATCTGTGTGTGTGTGTGAGTGTGTGTGTGTGTGTGTCTATCTGTGTGTGTGTGTGTGTCTATCTGTGTGTGTGTGTCTATTTGTGTGTGTGTGTGTGTCTATCTGTGTGTGTGTCTATCCGTGTGTGTGTGTGTCTATCTGTGTGTGTATGTGTGTGTGTCTATCCGTCTGTGTGTGTGTGTCTATCTCTGTGTGTGTTTATCTGTGTGTGTGTGTGTCCATCTGTGAGTGTGTGTGCGTGTGTGTCTATCTGTGTGTGTGTGTGTGTGTGTGTGTCTGTGTCTATCTGTGTCTGTGTGTGTGTGTGTCTATCTGTGTGTGTGTGTGTGTCTATCTTTGTGTGTGTGTGTGTCTATCTGTTTGTGTGTGTGTGTGTCTATCTGTGTGTGTGTATGTCTATCTGTGTGTGTGTGTCTATCTGAGTGTGTGTCTATCTGTGTGTGTGTGTGTGTCTATCTGTTTGTGTGTGTGTGTCTATCTGTGTGTGTGTGTGTCTATCTGTGTGTGTGTGTCTATCTGTGTGTGTGTCTGTCTGTCTATCTGTGTGTGTGTGTGTGTGTCTATCTGTGTGTGTGTGTGTGTGTGTGTCTGTGTGTGCCTAGCTGTGTGTGTGTGTGCGTGTGTGTCTATCCGTGTGTGTGTGTCTATCTGTATGTGTGTGTGTCCATCTGTGTGTGTGTATGTGTGTGTCTGTGTGTCTATCTGTGTGCGTGTGTCTATCAGTCAGTGTGTGCATGTGTGTCTATCTGTGTGTGTGCGTATGTGTGTGTGTGTCTATCCATGTGTGTCTATCTGTGTTTGTGTTTGTGTGTGTGTGTTTCTATCTGTGTGTGTGTGTCTATCTGTATGTGTGTGTGTCCATCTGTGTGTGTGTATGTGTGTGTTTGTGATTCTATCTGTGTGCGTGTGTCTATCAGTCAGTGTGTGCATGTGTGTCTATCTGTGTGTGTGTGTATGTGTGCGTGTGTATGTCTATTTGTGTGTGTGTGTGTGTGCATGTCTATCTGTGTGTGTGTCTATCAGGGTGTGTGTGTGTGTCTACCTGTGTGTGTATGTGTGTGTCTATCTGTGTGTGTGTGTGACTGTGTGTGTGTGTCTATCTGTGTGTGTGTGTCTATCTGTGTGTGTGTGTGTGTCTATCTGTATGTGTGTGTGTGTGTCTATCTGTGTGTGTGTGTGTCTATCTTTATGTGTGTGTGTGTCTATCTGTGTGTCTGTGTGTGTCTAACTGTGTGTGTGTGTGTCTATCTGTGTGTGTGTGCCTGTGTGTCTATCTGTGTGTGTGTGTGTCTATCTGTGTGTGTGTGTGTGTCCATCTGTGTGTGTGTGTCTGTCTATCTGTGTGTGTGTGTGTGTGTGTGTGTGTGTCTATCTGTGTGTGTGTGTGTGTGTCTATCTGTGTGTGTGTGTCTATTTGTGTGTGTGTTTGTGTCTATCTGTGTGTGCGTCTATCCGTGTGTGTGTGTGTCTATCTGTGTGTGTGTCTATCTGTGTGTGTATGTGTGTGTGTCTATCTGTCTGAATGTGTGTGTGTCTATCTGTGTGTGTGTCTATCTGTGTGTGTGTGTGTCTATCTGTGAGTGTGTGTGCGTGTGTGTCAATCTGTGTGTGGGTGTGTGTCTGTGTCCATCTGTGTCTGTGTGTGTGTGTGTCTATCTTTGTGTGTGTGTGTCTATCTGAGTGTGTGTCTATCTGTGTGTGTGTGTGTGTCTATCTGTTTGTGTGTGTGTGTGTGTATCTGTGTGTGTGTATGTCTATCTGTGTGTGTGTGTCTATCTGTGTGTGTGTCTGTCTGTCTATCTGTGTGTGTGTGTGTGTCTATCTGCATGTGTGTGTGTGTCTATCTGTGTTTGTGTGTGTGTGTGTGTGTCTGTGTGTGCCTAGCTGTGTGTGTGTGTGCGTGTGTGTCTATCCGTGTGTGTGTGTGTCTATCTGTATGTGTGTGTGTCCATCTGTGTGTGTGTATGTGTGTGTTTGTGATTCTAGCTGTGTGCGTGTGTCTATCAGTCAGTGTGTGCATGTGTGTCTATCTGTGTGTGTGTGTATGTGTGCGCGTGTGTCTCTAACTGTGTGTGTGTGTGTGTGTGTGTGCATGTCTATCTGTGTGTGTGTCTATCAGGGTGTGTGTGTGTGTCTACCTGTGTGCGTATTTGTGTGTGTCTATCTGTGTATGTGTGTGTGTCTATCTGTGTTTGTGTGTGTCTATCTGAGTGTATCTGTGTGTTTGGGTGTCGATCTGTGTATGTGTGTCTATCTGTATGTGTGTGTGTCTATCTGTGTGTGTGTGTGTCTATCTGTGTGTGTGTGTATGTGGGTGTCTATCAGTGTGTGTATCTGTGTATGTGTATCTGTACGTTTGTGTGTTTATCTATGTGTGTGTGTGTGTCTACCTGTGTGTGTATTTGTGTGTGTCTCTCTGTGTATGTGTGTGTGTGTCTATCTGTGTATGTGTGTCTGTGTGTGTGTGTGTGTGCACGTGTGTGTGTGTGTGTCTATCTGTGTGAGTGTGTGTGTCCATCTGTGTGTGTCTATCTATGTGTGTGTGTGTGTGTGTCTATCTGTGTGTCTATCTGTGTGTGTGTCTGTGTGTATGTGTGTGTCTATCTCTCTCTGTGTGTGTGTGTGTCTATCTGTGTGTGTGTGTGTGTCTATCTGTGTGTGTGTGTGTGGGTGTCTATCAGCGTGTCTATCTGTGCATGTGTATATGTGTGTTTGTGTGTCTGTCTGTGTGAGTTTGTTTGTGTCTACCTGTGTGTTTATTTGTGTGTGTCTATCTGTGTATGTGTGTGTGTGCCTATCTGTGTGTGTGTGTCTGTGTGTGTGTGTGTGTGCATTTGTGTGTGTCTATCTGTGTGTGTGTGTGTGTGTATGTGTGTGTCTATCTCTGTGTGTGTGTGTGTGTGTCTATCTGTGTGTGTGTGTGTCTATCTACGTGTGTGTGACTATCTGTGTATCTGTGTATGTCTATTTGTGTGTTTGTGTATGTGTGTGTGTCCATCTGTGTATGTGTGTGTGTTTGTCTATCTGTGTGTGTGTGTCTATCTGTGTGTGTGTGTGTGTGTCTATCTGTATGTGTGTGTGTGTGTGTCTATCTCTGTGTGTCTGTGTCTATCTGTATGTGTGTGTGTGTGTGTGTGCCTATCTGTGTGTGTGTGTCTGTGTGTGTGTGTGCGTGTGTGTGTGTGTGTCTATCTGTGTGTGTGTGTGTCTATCTGTGTGTGTCTATCTATGTGTGTGTGTGTGTGTGTGTGTCTATCTGTGTGTGTGTCTGTGTGTATGTGTGTGTCTATCTGTGTGCGTGTGTCTATCAGTCAGTGTGTGCATGTGTGTCTGTCTGTGTGTGTGCGTATGTGTGTGTGTGTCTATACATGTGTGTCTAACTGTGTTTGTGTTTGTGTGTATTTGTTTCTATCCGTGTGTGTGTGTCTATCTGTATGTGTGTGTGTCCATCTGTGTGTGTGTATGTGTGTGTTTGTGTGTCTATCTGTGTGCGTGTGTCTATCAGTCAGTGTTTGCATGTGTGTCTATCTGTGTGTGTGTGTATGTGTGCGTGTGTATGTCTATCTGTGTGTGTGTGTGCATGTCTATCTGTGTGTGTGTCTATCAGTGTGTGTGTGTGTGTCTACCTGTGTGTGTATGTGTGTGTCTATCTCTGTGTGTGTGTGTGTGTGTCTATCTGTGTGTGTGTCTATCTGTATGTGTGTGTGTGTGTCTATCTGTGTGTGTGTGTGTCTATCTTTATGTGTGTGTGTGTGTGTCTATCTGTGTGTCTGTGTGTGTCTAACTGTGTGTGTGTGTGTCTATCTGTGTGTGTGTGCCTGTGTGTCTATCTGTGTGTGTGTGTGTGTGTGTCTATCTGTGTGTGTGTGTGTGTACATCTGTGTGTGTGTGTCTGTCTATCTGTGTGTGTGTGTGTGTGTGTGTGTGTGTGTCTATCTGTGTGTGTGTGTGTGTGTCTATCTGTGTGTGTGTGTCTATTTGTGTGTGTGTGTGTGTGTGTCTATCTGTGTGTGCGTCTATCCGTGTGTGTGTGTGTCTATCTGTGTGTGTGTCTATCTGTGTGTGTATGTGTGTGTGTCTATCTGTCTGAATGTGTGTGTGTCTATCTGTGTGTGTGTCTATCTGTGTGTGTGTGTGTCTATCTGTGCGTGTGTGTGCGTGTGTGTCTATCTGTGTGTGGGTGTGTGTCTGTGTCCATCTGTGTCTGTGTGTGTGTGTGTCTATCTTTGTGTGTGTGTGTCTATCTGAGTGTGTGTCTATCTGTGTGTGTGTGTGTGTCTATCTGTTTGTGTGTGTGTGAGTGTATCTGTGTGTGTGTATGTCTATCTGTGTGTGTGTGTCTATCTGTGTGTGTGTCTGTCTGTCTATCTGTGTGTGTGTGTGTGTGTGTGTGTCTATCTGCGTGTGTGTGTGTCTATCTGTGTTTGTGTGTGTGTGTGTGTGTCTGTGTGTGCCTAGCTGTGTGTGTGTGTGCGTGTGTGTCCATCCGTGTGTGTGTGTGCCTATCTGTATGTGTGTGTGTCCATCTGTGTGTGTGTATGTGTGTGTTTGTGTGTCTATCTGTGTGCGTGTTTCTATCAGTCAGTGTGTAAATGTGTGTCTATCTGTGTGTGTGCATATGTGTGTGTGTGTCTATCCATGTGTGTCTATCTGTGTTTGTGTTTGTGTGTGTGTGTTTCTATCCGTGTGTGTGTGTCTATCTGTATGTGTGTGTGTCCATCTGTGTGTGTGTATGTGTGTGTTTGTGATTCTAGCAGTGTGCGTGTGTCTATCAGTCAGTGTGTGCATGTGTGTCTATCTGTGTGTGTGTGTATGTGTGCGCGTGTGTCTCTAACTGTGTGTGTGTGTGTGTGTGCATGTCTATCTGTGTGTGTGTCTATCAGGGTGTGTGTGTGTGTCAACCTGTGTGTGTATTTGTGTGTGTCTATCTGTGTATGTGTATGTGTGTCTATCTGTGTGTGTGTGTGTCTATCTGTGTGTATCTGTGTGTTTGGGTGTCGATCTGTGTATGTGTGTCTATCTGTATGTGTGTGTGTCTATCTGTGTGTGTGTGTATGTGGGTGTCTATCAGTGTGTGTATCTGTGTATGTGTATCTGTGCGATTGTGTGTTTATCTGTGTGTGTGTGTGTGTGTACCTGTGTGTGTATTTGTGTGTGTCTATCTGTGTATGTGTGTGTGTGTCTATCTGTGTATGTGTGTCTGTGTGTGTGTGTGTGTGTGCGTGTGTGTGTGTGTGTCTATCTATGTGTGTGTGTGTGTGTGTGTGTGTGTGTGTGTATGTGTGTGTCTATCTCTGTGTTTGTGTGTCTATCTGCGTGTGTGTGTCTATCTGTGTATGTGTGTATGTCTATCTGTGTGTGTGTGTATGTGTGTGTGTCCATCTGTGTATGTGTGTGTGTTTGTCTATCTGTGTGTGTGTGTCCATCTGTGTGTGTGTGTGTCTATCTGTATGTGTGTGTGTGTGTGTCTATCTCTGTGTGTCTGTGTCTATCTGTATGTGTGTGTGTGTGTGTGTCTATCTATCTGTATGTGTGCGTGTGTCTATCTGTGTGTGTGTGTCTATCTGTGTGTGTGTGTGTGTGTGTGTATGTGTGTGTCTATCTCTGTGTTTGTGTGTCTATCTGCGTGTGTGTGTCTATCTGTGTATGTGTGTATGTCTATATGTGTGTGTGTCCATCTGTGTATGTGTGTGTGTCCATCTGTGTATGTGTGTGTGTTTGTCTATCTGTGTGTGTGTGTCTATCTGTGTGTGTGTGTGTCTATCTGTATGTGTGTGTGTTTGTGTCTATCTCTGTGTGTCTGTTTCTATCTGTATGTGTGTGTGTGTGTGTGTGTGTGTCTATCTATCTGTATGTGTGCATGTGTCTATCTGTGTGTGTGTGTCTATCTGTGTGTGTGCGCGTGTGCGTCTATCTGTGTGTGTGTGTGTGTGTGTGTGTGTGTCTCTATCTGTGTGTGTGTGTGACCATCTGTGTGTGTATGTGTGTCTATCTGTGTGTGTGTGTGTGTCTATCTGTGTGTGTCTATCTAAGTGTGTGTGTGTGTGTGTGTGTCTATCTGTGTGTGTATCTGTGTGTGTGTGTCTGTGTGTATGTGTGTGTCTATCTGTGTGTGTGTGTGTGTGTCAATCTGTGTGTGTGTGTGTATGTGTGTGTCTATCTCTGTGTGTGTGTGTCTATCTGCGTGTGTGTGTCTATCTGTGTATGTGTGTATGTCTATCTGTGTGTGTGTGTATGTGTGTGTGTCTATCTGTGTATGTGTGTGTGTTTGTCTATCTGTGCGTGTGTGTCTATCTGTGTGTGTGTGTGTGTCTATCTGTATGTGTGTGTGTGTGTGTCTATCTCTGTTTGTCTGTGTCTATCTGTATGTGTGTGTGTGTGTGTGTCTATCTGTATGTGTGTGTGTGTCTATCTGTGTGTGTGTGTCTATCTGTGTGTGTGTGCGTGTGTGTCTATCTGTGTCTGTGTGTGTGTGTGTGTCTCTATCTGTGTGTGTGTGTGCGACCATCTGTGCATGTATGTGTGTCTATCTGTGTGTGTGTGTGTGTGTCTATCTGTGTGTGAGTATGTGTGTGTGTCTATCTGTGTGAGTCAATCTGTGTGAGTGTGTGTGCATGTGTGTCTATCTGTGTGTGTGTGTGTGTGTCTATCTGTGTGTGTGTGTCTATTTGTGTGTGTCTATCTGTGTGTGTGTCTATCCGTGTGTGTGTGTGTCTATCTGTGTGTGTGTCTATCTGTGTGTTTATGTGTGTGTGTCTATCTGTGTGTGTCTATCTGTCTGTGTGTCTATCTGTGTGTGTGTGTGTGTCTATCTGTGTGTGTGTGCATGTGTGTCTATCTGTGTGTGTGTGTGTGTCTATCTGTGTTTGTGTGTGTGTGTGACTATGTGTGTGTGTGTCTATCTGTGTGTGTGTGTCTATCTGTGTGTGTGTGTTTGTGTGTGTGTGTTTCATTCCGTGTGTGTGTCTCTATCTGTATGTGTGTATGTGTGTGTTTGTCTGTCTATCTGTGTGCATGTGTCTATCTGTGAATTTGTGCATGTGTGTCTATCTGTGTGTGTGTTTATGTGTGTGTCTATTAGTGTGTGTGTGTCTATCTGTGTATGTGTGTGTTTGTGTCTATCTTTGTGTGTGTGTGTTTGTGTCTATCTGTGTGTGTGTGTGTCTATCTGCGTGTGTGTGTGTGTGTGTGTGTGTGTGTCTATCTGTGTTTGTGTGTGTGTGTGTCTGTGTGTGCCTAGCTGTTTGTGTGTGTGCGTGTGTGTCTATCCGTGTGTGTGTGTCTATCTGTATGTGTGTGTGTCCATCTGTGTGCGTGTTTGTGTGTCTATCTGTGTGCGTGTGTCTATCAGTCAGTGAGTGCATGTGTGTCTATCTGTGTGTGTGCGTGTGTGTGTGTGTGTCTATCCATGTGTGTCTATCTGTGTTTGTGTTTGTGTGTGTGTGTTTCTATCCGTGTGTGTGTGTCTATCTGTATGTGTGTGTGTCCATCTGTGTGTGTGTATGTGTGTGTTTGTGTGTCTATCTGTGTGCGTGTGTCTATCAGTCAGTGTGTGCATGTGTGTCTATCTGTGTGTGTGTGTATGTGTGCGCGTGTGTGTCTATCTGTGTATGTGTGTGTGTGTCTATCTGTGTGTCTGTGTGTGTGTGCGTGTGTTTGTGTGTCTATCTGTGAGCGTGTGTCTATCAGTCAGTGTGTGCATGTGTGTCTATCTGTGTGTGTGCGTATGTGTGTGTTTGTCTATCCATGTGTGTCTATCTGTGTTTGTGTTTGTGTGTCTGTGTTTCTATCGGTGTGTGTGTCTATCTGTATGTGTGTGTGTCCATCTGTGTGTGTGTGTCTGTGTGTGCCTAGCTGTGTGTGTTTGTGTCTATCCGTGTGTGTGTCTATCTGTATGTGTGTGTGTGTCTATCTTTGTGTGTGTGTCTATCTATGTGTGTCTGTCTATCTGTGTGTATCTTTGTGTTTGGGTGTCTATCTGTATATGTGTGTCTATCTGAGTGTGTGTGTGTCTGTGTGTGTGGGTGTCTATCAGTGTGTCTATCTGTGTATGTGTATCTGTATGTTTGTGTGTCTGTCTGTGTGAGTGTGTGTGTGTCTGTCTGTATGTGTATTTGTGTGTGTCTATCTGTGTATGTGTATTTGTGTCTATCTGTGTGTGTGTGTGTCTGTGTGTGTGTGTGTGCGAGTGATTGTGTGTGTCTATCTGTGTGTGTCTATGTGTGTGTGTGTGTGTATATGTGTGTCTATCTCTGTGTGTGTGTGTGTGTGTCTATCTGAGTTTGTGTGTCTATCTGTGTATGTGTGTGTGCCTATCTGTGTGTGTGTGTATGTGTGTGTGTCTATCTGTGTATGTGTGTGTGTTAATCTGTGTGTGTGTATGTGTCTGTGTCTATCTGTGTGTGTGTGTGTCTAACTGTGTGTGTGTGAGTGTGTCTATCTGTATGTGTGTGTGTGTGTCTATCTGTGTGTGTGTGTGTCTATCTGTATGTGTGTGTTTGTGTGTGTGTCTATCTGTATGTGTGTATGTGTATCTGTATGTGTGTGTCTATTTGTGTGTGTGTGTGTGTCCATTTGTGTGTGTGTGTGTGTGTGTGTCTATCTGTGTGAGTGTGTGTGTGTGTCTATCTGTGTGTGTGTCTATCTGTGTGTGTGTGTGTGTGTCTATCTGTGTGTGTGTGTCTATCTGTGTGTGTGTGTGTGTCTATCTGTGTGTGTGTCTATCTGTGTGTGTATGTGTATGTCTATCTGTGTGCGTGTGTGTGTGTCTATCTGTGTGTGTGTGTGTGTCTATCTGTGTGAGTGTGTGTGCGTGTGTGTCTATCTGTGTGTGTGTGTGTGTCTATCTGTGTGTGTGTGTGTGTGTCTATCTGTGTGTGTGTGTGTGTGTGTCTATCTGTGTGTGTGTGTGTGTGTCTATCTGTGTGTGTGTGTCTATTTGTGTGTGTGTGTGTCTAGCTGTGTGTGTGTCTATCCGTGTGTGTGTGTGTCTATCTGAGTGTGTGTCTATCTGTGTGTGTGTGTCTATCTGTGTGAGTGTGTGTGTGTCTATCTGTGTGTGTGTGTGTGTGTGTGTCTATATGTGTGTGTGTGTGTCTATCTGTGTGTGTGTGTGTGTGTGTGTGTCTATCTTTATGTGTGTGTGTCTATCTGGGTGTGTGTCTATCTGTATGAGTGTGTGTGTGTGTGTGTGTCTATCTGTGTGCGTGTGTGTCTATCTGTGTGTGTGTGTCTATCTGTGTGTGTGTCTGTCTGTCTATCTGTGTGTGTGTGTGTCTATGTGCGTGTGTGTGTGTGTGTCTATCTGTGTTTGTGTGTGTGTGTGTGTCTGTGTGTGCCTAGCTGTGTGTGTGTGTGCGTGTGTGTCTATCCGAGTGTGTGTGTCTATCTGTATGTGTGCGTGTCCATCTGTGTGTGTGTATGTGTGTGTTTGTGTGTCTATCTGAGTGCGTGTGTCTATCAGTCAGTGTGTGCATGTGTGTCTATCTGTGTGTGTGCGTATGTGTGTGTGTGACTATCCATGTGTGTCTATCTGTGTTTGTGTTTGTGTGTGTGTGTTTCTATCCGTGTGGGTGTGTCTATCTGTATGTGTGTGTGTCCATCTGTGTGTGTGTTTGTGTGTGCTTGTGTGTCTATCTGTGTGCGTGTGTCTATCAGTCAGTGTGTGCATGTGTGTCTATCTGTGTGTGTGTGTATGTGTGTGTGTCTATCTGTGTATGTGTGTGTGTTAATCTGTGTGTGTGTATGTGTGTTTGTCTATCTGTGTGTGTGTGTGTGTCTATCTGTGTGTGTGTGTCTATCTGTGTGTGTGTCTATCTGTATGTGTGTGTGTGTGTCTAACTATGCGTGTGTGTGTGTATCTGTATGTGTGTGTGCAAGTGTGTCTATCTGTGTGTGTGTGTGTGTCCATCTGTGTGTGTGTGTGTGTCTATCTGTGTGTGTGTGTGTATGTCAATCTGTGAGTGTGTGTGTGTCTATCTGTGTGTGTGTGTCTATTTGTGTGTGTGTGTGTGTAGCTGTGTGTGTGTCTATCCATGTGCGTGTGTGTCTATCTGAGTGTGTGTCTATCTGTGTGTGTATGTGTGTGTGTCTGTCTGTGTGTGTGTGTGTGTGTGTGTCTATCAGTGTGTGTGTGTGTCTCTCTCTGTGTGAGTGTGTGTGCGTGTGTGTCTATCTGTGTATGCGTGTGTGTGTGTCTATCTGTGTGTGTGTGTGTGTGTGTGTGTATCTGTGTGTATGTGTGTGTGTGAGTCTATCTTTGTGTGTGTGTGTCTATCTGAGTTTGTGTCTGTCTGTGTGTGTGTGTGTGTGTGTGTCTATCTGTGTGTGTGTGTGTCTATTTTGTGTGTGTGTGTCTATCTGAGTGTGTGTCTATCCGTGTGTGTTTGTGTGTCTATCTGTGTGAGTGTGTGTGTGTGTGTGTCTATCTGTGTGTGTGTCTGTCTGTCTATCTGTGTGTGTGTGTGTGTGTCTATCTGCGTGTGTGTGTGTGTGCCTAGCTGTGTGTGTGTGTGCGTGTGTGTCTATCCATGTGTGTGTGTCTATCTGTATGTGTGTGTGTCCATCTGTGCGTGTGTATGTGTGTGTTTGTGTGTCTATCTGTGTGCGTGTGTCTATCAGTCAGTGTGTGCATGTGTGTCTATCTGTGTGTGTGCGTATGTGTGTGTGTGTCTATCCATGTGTGTCTATCTGTGTTTGTGTTTGAGTGCGTGTGTTTCTATCCGTGTGTGTGTGTCTATCTGTATGTGTGTGTGTCCATCTGTGTGTGTGTATGTGTGTGTTTGTGATTCTATCTGTGTGCGTGTGTCTATCAGTCAGTGTGTGCATGTGTGTCTATCTGTGTGTGTGTGTCTGTGTGTGCCTAGCTGTGTGTGTGTGTGCGTGTGTGTCTATCCGAGTGTGTGTGTCTATCTGTATGTATGCGTGTCCATCTGTGTGTGTGTATGTGTGTGTTTGCGTGTCTATCTGAGTGCGTGTGTCTATCAGTCAGTGTGTGCATGTGTGTCTATCTGTGTGTGTGCGTATGTGTGTGTGTGTCTATCCATGTGTGTCTATCTGTGTTTGTGTTTGTGTGTGTGTGTTTCTATCCGTGTGGGTGTGTCTATCTGTATGTGTGTGTGTCCATCTGTGTGTGTGTTTGTGTGTGTTTGTGTGTCTATCTGTGTGCGTGTGTCTATCAGTCAGTGTGTGCATGTGTGTCTATCTGTGTGTGTGTGTATGTGTGTGTGTCTATCTGTGTATGTGTGTGTGTTAATCTGTGTGTGTGTATGTGTGTTTGTCTATCTGTGTGTGTGTGTGTGTCTATCTGTGTGTGTGTGTCTATCTGTGTGTGTGTCTATCTGTATGTGTGTGTGTGTGTCTAACTGTGCGTGTGTGTGTGTATCTGTATGTGTGTGTATGTGTGTGTGTCTATCTGTATTTGTGTGTGTGTCTATCTGTGTGTGTTTGTGTCTATCTGTGTGTGTGTGCGTGTGTGTCTATCTGTGTGTGTGTGTGTGTGTCCATCTGTGTGTGTGTGTGTCTATCTGTGTGTGTGTGTGTGTGTCAATCGGTGAGTGTGTGTGTGTCTATCTGTGTGTGTCTATTTGTGTGTGTGTGTGTGTAGCTGTGTGTGTGTCTATCCATGTGTGTGTGTGTCTATCTGAGTGTGTGTCTATCTGTGTGTGTATGTGTGTGTGTCTGTCTGTGTGTGTATGTGTGTGTGTCTATCAGTGTGTGTGTGTGTCTCTCTCTGTGTGAGTGTGTGTGCGTGTGTGTCTATCTGTGTATGTGTGTGTGTGTGTCTATCTGTGTGTGTGTGTGTGTGTGTGTATCTGTGTGTATGTGTGTGTGTGAGTCTATCTTTGTGTGTGTGTGTCTATCTGAGTGTGTGTCTATCTGTGTGTGTGTGTGTGTGTGTCTATCTGTGTGTGTGTGTGTGTCTATCTTTGTGTGTGTGTGTCTATCTGAGTGTGTGTCTATCTGTGAGTGTGTGTGTGTCTATCTGTGTGAGTGTGTGTGTGTGTGTGTCTATCTGTGTGTGTGTCTGTCTGTCTATCTGTGTGTGTGTGTGTGTGTCTATCTGCGTGTGTGTGTGTGTGTCTATCTGTGTTTGTGTGTGTGTGTGTGACTGTGTGTGCCTAGCTGTGTGTGTGTGTGTGCGTGTGTGTCTATCCGTGTGTGTGTGTCTATCTGTATGTGTGTGTGTCCATCTGTGTGTGTGTATGTGTGTGTTTGTGTGTCTATCTGTGTGCGTGTGTCTATCAGTCAGTGTGTGCATGTGTGTCTATCTGTGTGTGTGGGTATGTGTGTGTGTGTCTATCCATGTGTGTCTATCTGTGTTTGTGTTTGAGTGCGTGTGTTTCTATCCGTGTGGGTGTGTCTATCTGTATGTGTGTGTGTCCATCTGTGTGTGTGTATGTGTGTGTTTGTGATTCTATCTGTGAGCGTGTGTCTATCAGTCAGTGTGTGCATGTGTGTCTATCTGTGTGTGTGCGTATGTGTGTGTGTGTCTATCCATGTGTGTCTATCTGTGTTTGTGTTTGAGTGCATGTGTTTCTATCCGTGTGTGTGTGTCTATCTGTATGTGTGTGTGTCCATCTGTGTGTGTGTATGTGTGTGTTTGTGATTCTATCTGTGTGCGTGTGTCTATCAGTCAGTGTGTGCATGTGTGTCTATCTGTGTGTGTGTGTCTGTGTGTGCCTAGCTGTGTGTGTGTGTGCGTGTGTGTCTATCCGAGTGTGTGTGTCTATCTGTATGTATGCGTGTCCATCTGTGTGTGTGTATGTGTGTGTTTGCGTGTCTATCTGAGTGCGTGTGTCTATCAGTCAGTGTGTGCATGTGTGTCTATCTGTGTGTGTGCGTATGTGTGTGTGTGTCTATCCATCTGTGTCTATCTGTGTTTGTGTTTGTGTGTGTGTGTTTCTATCCGTGTGGGTGTGTCTATCTGTATGTGTGTGTGTCCATCTGTGTGTGTGTTTGTGTGTGTTTGTGTGTCTATCTGTGTGCGTGTGTCTATCAGTCAGTGTGTGCATGTGTGTCTATCTGTGTGTGTGTGTATGTGTGTGTGTCTATCTGTGTATGTGTGTGTGTTAATCTGTGTGTGTGTATGTGTGTTTGTCTATCTGTGTGTGTGTGTGTGTCTATCTGTGTGTGTGTGTCTATCTGTGTGTGTGTCTATCTGTATGTGTGTGTGTGTGTCTAACTGTGCGTGTGTGTGTGTATCTGTATGTGTGTGTATGTGTGTGTGTCTATCTGTATTTGTGTGTGTGTCTATCTGTGTGTGTTTGTGTCTATCTGTGTGTGTGTGCGTGTGTGTCTATCTGTGTGTGTGTGTGTGTGTCCATCTGTGTGTGTGTGTGTCTATCTGTGTGTGTGTGTGTGTGTCAATCGGTGAGTGTGTGTGTGTCTATCTGTGTGTGTCTATTTGTGTGTGTGTGTGTGTAGCTGTGTGTGTGTCTATCCATGTGTGTGTGTGTCTATCTGAGTGTGTGTCTATCTGTGTGTGTATGTGTGTGTGTCTGTCTGTGTGTGTGTGTGTGTGTGTCTATCAGTGTGTGTGTGTGTCTCTCTCTGTGTGAGTGTGTGTGCGTGTGTGTCTATCTGTGTATGTGTGTGTGTGTGTCTATCTGTGTGTGTGTGTGTGTGTGTGTATCTGTGTGTATGTGTGTGTGTGAGTCTATCTTTGTGTGTGTGTGTCTATCTGAGTGTGTGTCTATCTGTGTGTGTGTGTGTGTGTCTATCTGTGTGTGTGTGTGTGTCTATCTTTGTGTGTGTGTGTCTATCTGAGTGTGTGTCTATCTGTGAGTGTGTGTGTGTCTATCTGTGTGAGTGTGTGTGTGTGTGTGTCTATCTGTGTGTGTGTCTGTCTGTCTATCTGTGTGTGTGTGTGTGTGTCTATCTGCGTGTGTGTGTGTGTGTCTATCTGTGTTTGTGTGTGTGTGTGTGACTGTGTGTGCCTAGCTGTGTGTGTGTGTGTGCGTGTGTGTCTATCCGTGTGTGTGTGTCTATCTGTATGTGTGTGTGTCCATCTGTGTGTGTGTATGTGTGTGTTTGTGTGTCTATCTGTGTGCGTGTGTCTATCAGTCAGTGTGTGCATGTGTGTCTATCTGTGTGTGTGGGTATGTGTGTGTGTGTCTATCCATGTGTGTCTATCTGTGTTTGTGTTTGAGTGCGTGTGTTTCTATCCGTGTGGGTGTGTCTATCTGTATGTGTGTGTGTCCATCTGTGTGTGTGTATGTGTGTGTTTGTGATTCTATCTGTGTGCGTGTGTCTATCAGTCAGTGTGTGCATGTGTGTCTATCTGTGTGTGTGTGTATGTGTGCGCGTGTGTCTCTAACTGTGTGTGTGTGTGTGTGTGTGCATGTCTATCTGTGTGTGTGTCTATCAGGGTGTGTGTGTGTGTGTCTACCTGTGTGTGTATTTGTGTGTGTCTATCTGTGTATGTGTGTGTGTGTCTATCTGTGTGTGTGTGTGTCTATCTGTGTGTATCTGTGTGTTTGGGTGTCTATCTGTGTATGTGTGTCTATCTGTGTGTGTGTGTGTCCATCTGTGTGTGTGTATGTGTGTGTTTGTGTGTCTATCTGTGTGCGTGTGTCTATCAGTCAATGTCTGCATGTGTGTCTATCTGTGTGTGTGCGCATGTATGTGTGTGTCTATCTGTGTTTTTGTTTGTGTGTCTGTGTTTCTATCCGTGTGTGTGTGTCTATCTGTATGTGTGTGTGTCCATCTGTGTGTGTATGTGTGTTTTTGTGTGCCTATCTGTGTGCGTATGTCTATCAGTCAGTGTGTGCATGTGTGTCTATCTGTGTGTGTGTGTATGTGTGCGCGTGTGTGTCTTTCTGTGTGTGTGTGTGTGTGTGTGTGTGCATGTCTGTCTGTGTGTGTGACTATCAGTGTGTGTGTGTGTGTGTACCTGTGTGTGTATTTGTGTGTGTCTATCTGTGTATGTGTGTGTGTGTCTATCTGTGTGTGTGTGTCTATCTGTGTGTATCTGTGTGTTTGGGTGTCTATCTGTGTATGTGTGTCTAACTGTATGTGTCTATCTGTGTGTGTGTGTGTCTATCTGTGTGTGTGTGTGTGTCTATCAGTGTGTCTATCTGTGTATGTGTATCTGTGTGTTTGTGTGACTATCTGTGTGTGTGTGTGTGTCTACCTGTGTGTGAATTTGTGTGTGTCTATCTGTGTATGTGTGTGTGTGTCTATCTGTGTATGTGTGTGTGTGTGTGTGTGTGCGTGTGTGTGTGTGTCTATCTGTGTGTGTGTGTGTGTCTATCTGTGTGTGTCTATCTATGTGTTTGTGTGTGTGTGTGTGTCCATCTGTGTGTCTATCTGTGTGTCCGTCTGTGTGTATGTGTGTGTCTATCTCTTTGTGTGTGTGTGTGTGTGTGTCTATCTGTGTGTGTCTATGTGTGTGTGTGCGTGTGTGTGTGTGTCCATCTGTGTGTGTGTCTGTGTGTATGTGTGTGTCTATCTGTGTGTGTGTGTGTGTGTGTGTGTCTATCTGTGTGTGTGTGTGTGTATGTGTGTGTCTATCTGTGTGTGTGTGTCTATCTGCGTGTGTGTGTCTATCTGTGTATGTGTGTATGTCAATCTGTGTGTGTGTGTATGTGTGTGTGTCTATCTGTGTATGTGTGTGTTAATCTGTGTGTGTATATGTGTGTGTGTGTATCTGTGTGTGTGTGTGTGTGTGTGTCTATCTGTGTGTGTGTGTGTGTGTCTATCTGTGTGTGTGTGTGTGTCTATCTGCATGTGTGTGTGTATCTATCTGTGTGTGTGTGTATCTATCTGTATGTGTGTGTGTGTGTGTGTCTATCTGTATGTGTGTATGTGTCTATCTGTATGTGTGTATGTGTCTATCTGTGTGTGTGTGTGTGTCTATCTGTGAATGTGTGTGTGTGTGTGACTATCTGTGTGTGTGTCTATCTGTGTGTGTGTGTCTATCTGTGTGTGTGTTTGTGTGTGTGTGTTTCATTCCGTGTGTGTGTGTCTATCTGTATGTGTGTATGTGTTTGTTTGTCTGTCTATCTGTGTGCATGTGTCTATCTGTGAATTTGTGTATGTGTGTCTATCTGTGTGTGTGTTTATGTGTGTTTGTCTATTTGTGTGTGTGTGTCTATCTGTGTATGTGTGTGTTTGTGTCTATCTGTGTGCGTGTGTCTATCAGTCAGTGTGTGCATGTGTGTCTATCTGTGTGTGTGCGTATGTGTGTGTGTGTCTATCTGTGTTTGTGTTTGTGTGTCTGTGTTTCTATCCGTGTGTGTGTCTATCTGTATGTGTGTGTGTCCATCTGTGTGTGTGTATGTGTGTGTTTGTGTGCCTATCTGTGTGCGTGTGTCTATCAGTCAGTGTGTGCATGTGTGTCTATCTGTGTGTGTGTGTGTGTGCATGTCTATCTGTGTGTGTGTCTATCAGTGTGTGTGTGTGTGTCTACCTGTGTGTGTATTTGTGTGTGTCTAACTGTGTATGTGTGTGTGTGCCTATCTGTGTGTGTGTGTCTATCTGTGTGTATCTGTGTGTTTGGGTGTCTATCTGTGTATGTGTGTCTAACTCTGCGTGTGTGTGTCTATCGGTGTGTGTGTGTGTCTGTCTGTGTGTGTGTCTATCTGTGTGTGTATGTGTGTGTGTCTATCTGTGTGTGTGTGTGTGCGTGTGTATCAGTGTGTATGTGTGTGTCTATCTGTGTGTGTGTGTCTATCTGTGTGAGTGTGTGTGCATGTGTGTCTATCTGTGTGTGTGTCTATCTGTGTGTGTATGTGTGTGTCTATCTGTGTGCGTGTGTGTGTGTCTATCTGTGTGTGTGTGTGTCTATCTGTGTGAGTGTGTGTGCGTGTGTGTCTATCTGTGTGTGTGTGTGTCTATCTGTGTGTGTGTGTGTGTGAGTGTGTGTCGATCTGTGTGTGTGTGTGTGTGTGTCTATCTGTGTGTGCGTGTCTCTATCTGAGTGTGTGTCTATCTGTGTGTGTGTGTGTGTGTGTGTGTGTGTCTATCTGTGTGAGTGTGTGTGTGTGTGTGTCTATCTGTGTGTGTGTCTATATGTGTGTGTGTGTGTCTATCTCTGTGTGTGTGTGTGTGTCGATCTGTGTGTGTGTGTCTATCTGTGTGTGTGTGTGTCTGTCTATCTGTGTGTGTGTGTGTCTATCTGCATGTGAGTGTGTGTGTCTATCTGTGTTTGTGTGTGTGTGTGTCTATCTGTGTGTGTGTGTGTGTGTGTCTATCTGTGTGTGTGTGTGTGTCTATCTCTGTGTGTGTGTGTGTCTACCTGTGTGTGTGTCTATCTGCATGTGTGTGTCTGTGTCTATCTGTGTGTGTGTGTGTGTGTGTGTGTGTCTATCTATGATTGTGTGTGTGTGTCTATCTGTGTGTGTGTTTATCTATCTTTGTGTGTGTGTGTGTGTGTGTCTACCTGTGTGTGTGTGTGTGTCTATCTGTGTGTGTGTGTCTATTTGTGTGTGTGTCTGTCTGTCTATCTGTGTGTGTGTGTGTCTGTCTATCTGTGTGTCTGTGTGTCTATCTGTGTGTGTGTGTGTGTGTGTGTGTGTGTGTGTGTCTATCTGTGTGTGTGTCTACGTGTCTGTGTGTGTGTCTATCTGTGTGTGTGTCTGTCTGTGTGTGTATGTGTGTGTCTATCTGTGTGTGTGTGTGTGTGTGTCTATCTGTGTGTGTGTGTCTATCTGTGTGTGTGTCTATCTGTGTGTGTGTGTGTATGTGTGTGTGTGTCTCTGTGTGTGTGTGTGTGTGACTATCTGTATGTGTGTCTATCTGTGTGTGTGTGTCTATCTGTGTGTGTGTTTGTGTGTGTGTGTTTCATTCCGTGTGTGTGTGTCTATCTGTATGTGTGTATGTGTGTGTTTGTCTGTCTATCTGTGTGCATGTGTCTATCTGTGAATCTGTGCATGTATGTCTATCTGTGTGTGTGTTTATGTGTGTGTGTCCATTTGTGTGTGTGTGTCTATCTGTGTATTTGTGTGTTTGTGTCTATCTTTGTGTGTGTGTGTTTGTGTCTATCGGTGTGCGTGTGTCTATCATTCAGTGTGTGCATGTGTGTCTATCTGTGTGTGTGTGTATGTGTGCGCGTGTGTGTCTATCTGTGTATGTGTGTGTGTGTCTATCTGTGTGTCTGTGTGTGTGTTTGTGTGTCTATCTGTGAGCGTGTGTCTATCAGTCAGTGTGTGCATGTGTGTCTATCTGTGTGTGTGCGTATGTGTGTGTTTGTCTATCCATGTGTGTCTATCTGTGTTTGTGTTTGTGTGTCTGTGTTTCTATCGATGTGTGTGTCCAACTGTATGTGTGTGTGTCCATCTGTGTGTGTGTGTCTGTGTGTGCCTAGCTGTGTGTGTGTGTGTGTCTATCTTTGTGTGTGTGTGTCTATCTGTATGTGTGTGTGTGTGTGTGTCTATCTGTATGTGTGTGTGTGTACCTGTGTGTGTGTGTCTATCTGTGTGTGTGTGTGTGTCCATTTGTGTGTGTGTGTGTGTCTATCTGTGTGAGTGTGTGTGTGTGTCTATCTGTGCGTGTGTGTGTCTATCTGTGTGTGTGTGTGTGTGTCTATCTGTGTGCGTGTGTCTATCAGTCAGTGTGTGCATGTGTGTCTATCTGTGTGTGTGTGTGTATGTGTGTGTGTCTATCTGTGTATGTGTGTGTGTTAATCTGTGTGTGTGTATGTGTGTGTGTCTATCTGTGTGTGTGTGTGTATCTATCTGTGTGTGTGTGTCTATCTGTGTGTGTGTCTATCTGTATGTGTGTGTGTGTCTAACTGTGAGTGTGTGTGTATCTGTATGTGTGTGTGTGTGTGTGTGTGTCTATCTGTATTTGTGTGTGTGTCTATCTGTTTGTGTTTGTGTCTATCTGTGTGTGTGTGCGTGTGTGTCTATCTGTGTGTGCGTGTGTGTTTGTCAATCTGTGAGTGTGTGTGTGTCCATCTGTGTGTGTGTGTCTATTTGTGTGTGTGTGTGTGTTTGTCTCTATCTGTGTGTGTGTGTCCATCTGTGTGTGTGTGTGTGTCTATCTGTGTGTGTGTGTGTGTGTGTCAATCTGTGAGTGTGTGTGTGTCTATCTGTGTGTGTGTGTCTATTTGTGTGTGTGTGTGTGTGTGTCTAGCTGTGTGTGTGTCTATCCATGTGTGTGTGTGTGTCTATCTGTGTGTGTATGTGTGTGTGTCTGTCTGTGTGTGTGTGTGTGTGTGTCTATCTGTGTGTGTGTGTGTGTCTACCTGTGTGAGTGTGTGTGCGTGTGTGTCTATCTTTGTATGTGTGTGTGTGTGTATCTGTGTGTATGTGTGTGTGTGAGTCTATCTTTGTGTGTGTGTGTCTATCTGAGTGTGTGTCTATCTGTGTGTGTGTGTGTGTGTGTGTGTGTGTCTATCTGTGTGTGTGTGCCTATCTTTGTGTGTGTGTGTCTATCTGAGTGTGTGTCTATCTGTGTGTGTGTGTGTGTGTGTCTATCTGTGTGAGTGTGTGTGTGTGTGTGTGTGTCTATCTGTGTGTGTGTCTGTCTGTCTATCTGTGTGTGTGTGTGTGTGTCTATCTGCGTGTATGTGTGTGTGTCTATCTGTGTTTGTGTGTGTGTGTGTGTCTGTGTGTGCCTAGCTGTGTGTGTGTGTGCGTGTGTGTCTATCCGTGTGTGTGTGTCTATCTGTATGTGTGTGTGTCCATCTGTGTGTCTGTCTGTGTGTGTATGTGTGTGTCTATCTGTGTGTGTGTGTGTGTGTGTGTCTATCTGTGTGTGTGTGTCTATCTGTGTGTGTGTCTATCTGTGTGTGTGTGTGTATGTGTGTGTGTGTCTCTGTGTGTGTGTGTGTGTGACTATCTGTATGTGTGTCTATCTGTGTGTGTGTGTCTATCTGTGTGTGTGTTTGTGTGTGTGTGTTTCATTCCGTGTGTGTGTGTCTATCTGTATGTGTGTATGTGTGTGTTTGTCTGTCTATCTGTGTGCATGTGTCTATCTGTGAATCTGTGCATGTATGTCTATCTGTGTGTGTGTTTATGTGTGTGTGTCCATTTGTGTGTGTGTGTCTATCTGTGTATTTGTGTGTTTGTGTCTATCTTTGTGTGTGTGTGTTTGTGTCTATCGGTGTGCGTGTGTCTATCATTCAGTGTGTGCATGTGTGTCTATCTGTGTGTGTGTGTATGTGTGCGCGTGTGTGTCTATCTGTGTATGTGTGTGTGTGTCTATCTGTGTGTCTGTGTGTGTGTTTGTGTGTCTATCTGTGAGCGTGTGTCTATCAGTCAGTGTGTGCATGTGTGTCTATCTGTGTGTGTGCGTATGTGTGTGTTTGTCTATCCATGTGTGTCTATCTGTGTTTGTGTTTGTGTGTCTGTGTTTCTATCGATGTGTGTGTCCAACTGTATGTGTGTGTGTCCATCTGTGTGTGTGTGTCTGTGTGTGCCTAGCTGTGTGTGTGAGTGTGTGTCTATCTTTGTGTGTGTGTGTCTATCTGTATGTGTGTGTGTGTGTGTGTGTGTGTGTGTCTATCTGTATGTGTGTGTGTGTACCTGTGTGTGTGTGTCTATCTGTGTGTGTGTGTGTGTCCATTTGTGTGTGTGTGTGTGTCTATCTGTGTGAGTGTGTGTGTGTGTCTATCTGTGCGTGTGTGTGTCTATCTGTGTGTGTGTGTGTGTCTATCTGTGTGCGTGTGTCTATCAGTCAGTGTGTGCATGTGTGTCTATCTGTGTGTGTGTGTATGTGTGTGTGTCTATCTGTGTATGTGTGTGTGTTAATCTGTGTGTGTGTATGTGTGTGTGTCTATCTGTGTGTGTGTGTGTGTCTATCTGTGTGTGTGTGTCTATCTGTGTGTGTGTCTAACTGTATGTGTGTGTGTGTGTCTAACTGTGCGTGTGTGTGTATCTGTATGTGTGTGTGTGTGTGTGTGTGTCTATCTGTATTTGTGTGTGTGTCTATCTGTGTGTGTTTGTGTCTATCTGTGTGTGTGTGCGTGTGTGTCTATCTGTGTGTGTGTGTGTGTTTGTCTCTATCTGTGTGTGTGTGTCCATCTGTGTGTGTGTGTGTGTCTATCTGTGTGAGTGTGTGTGCGTGTGTGTCTATCTGTGTATGTGTGTGTGTGTGTGTCTATCTGTGTGTGTGTGTGTGTGTGTGTGTATCTGTGTGTAAGTGTGTGTGTGAGTCTATCTTTGTGTGTGTGTGTCTATCTGAGTGTGTGTCTATCTGTGTGTGTGTGTGTGTGTGTGTGTGTCTATCTTTGTGTGTGTGTGTCTATCTGAGTGTGTGTCTATCTGTGTGTGTGTGTGTGTGTCTATCTGTGTGAGTGTGTGTGTGTGTGTGTCTATCTGTGTGTATGTCTGTCTGTCTATCTGTGTGTGTGTGTGTGTGTCTATCTGCGTGTATGTGTGTGTGTCTATCTGTGTTTGTGTGTGTGTGTGTGTCTGTGTGTGCCTAGCTGTGTGTGTGTGTGTGCGTGTGTGTCTATCCGTGTGTGTGTGTCTATCTGTATGTGTGTGTGTCCATCTGTGTGTGTGTATGTGTGTGTTTGTGTGTCTATCTGTGTGCGTGTGTCTATCAGTCAGTGTGTGCATGTGTGTCTATCTGTGTGTGTGCGTATGTGTGTGTGTGTCTATCCATGTGTGTCTATCTGTGTTTGTGTTTGTGTGTGTGTGTTTCTATCACTGTGTGTGTGTCTATCTGTATGTGTGTGTGTCCATCTGTGTGTGTTTGTGATTCTATCTGTGTGCGTGTGTCTATCAGTCAGTGTGTGCATGTGTGTCTATCTGTGTGTGTGCGTATGTGTGTGTGTGTCTATCTGTGTTTGTGTTTGTGTGTCTGTGCTTCTATCCGTGTGTGTGTCTATCTGTATGTGTGTGTGTCCATCTGTGTGTGTGTATGTGTGTTTCTGTGTGCCTATCTGTGTGCGTATGTCTATCAGTCAGTGTGTGCATGTGTGTCTATCTGTGTGTGTGTGTATGTGTGCGCGTGTGTGTCTTTCTGTGTGTGTGTGTGTGTGTGTGTGCATGTCTGTCTGTGTGTGTGACTATCAGTGTGTGTGTGTGTGTGTACCTGTGTGTGTATTTGTGTGTGTCTATCTGTGTATGTGTGTGTGTGTCTATCTGTATGTGTGTGTCTATCTGTGTGTATCTGTGTGTTTGGGTGTCTATCTGTGTATGTGTGTCTAACTGTGTGTGTCAATCTGTGTGTGAGTGTGTCTATCTGTGTGTGTGTGTGTGTGTGTGTGTCTATCAGTGTGTCTATCTGTGTATGTGTATCTGTGTGTTTGTGTGTCTATCTGTTGTGTGTGTGTGTGTCTACCTGTGTGTGAATTTGTGTGTGTCTATCTGTGTATGTGTGTGCTTGTCTATCTGTGTATGTGTGTGTCTATGTGTGTGTGTGCATGTGTGTGTGTGTCTATCTGTGTGTGTGTGTCTGTGTGTATGTGTGTGTCTATCTGTGTGTGTGTGTGTGTGTCTATCTGTGTGTGTGTGTGTATGTGTGTGTCTATCTCTGCGTGTGTGTGTGTCTATCTGCGTGTGTGTGTCTATCTGTGTATGTGTGTATGTCAATCTGTGTGTGTGTGTATGTGTGTGTGTCTATCTGTGTATGTGTGTGTTAATCTGTGTGTGTGTATGTGTGTGTGTGTATCTGTGTGTGTGTGTGTGTGTCTATCTGTGTGTGTGTGTGTGTGTGTGTGTCTATCTGTGTGTGCGTGTGTGTCTATCTGCATGTGTGTGTGTGTATCTATCTGTGTGTGTGTGTATCTATCTGTATGTGTGTGTGTGTGTGTGTCTATCTGTATGTGTGTATGTGTCTATCTGTATGTGTGTATGTGTCCATCTGTGTGTGTGTATGTGTCTATCTGTGAATGTGTGTGTGTGTGTGACTATCTGTGTGTGTGTCTATCTGTGTGTGTGTGTCTATCTGTGTGTGTGTTTGTGTGTGTGTGTTTCATTCCGTGTGTGTGTGTCTATCTGTATGTGTGTATGTGTTTGTTTGTCTGTCTATCTGTGTGCATGTGTCTATCTGTGAATTTGTGCATGTGTGTCTATCTGTGTGTGTGTTTATGTGTGTGTGTCTATTTGTGTGTGTGTGTCTATCTGTGTATTTGTGTGTTTGTGTCTATCTTTGTGTGTGTGTGTTTGTGTCTATCTGTGTGCGTGTGTCTATCATTCAGTGTGTGCATGTGTGTCTATCTGTGTGTGTGTGTATGTGTGTGTGTCTATCTGTGTATGTGTGTGTGTTAATCTGTGTGTGCGTATGTGTGTGTGTGTGTCTATCTGTGTTTGTGTTTGTGTGTCTGTGTTTCTATCCGTGTGGGTGTCTATCTGTATGTGTGTGTGTCCATCTGTGTGTGTGTATGTGTGTGTTTGTGTGCCTATCTGTGTGCGTGTGTCTATCAGTCAGTGTGTGCATGTGTGTCTATCTGTGTGTGTGTGTATATGTGCGGGTGTGTGTCTATCTGTGTGTGTGTGTGTGTGTGCATGTCTATCTGTGTATGTGTCTATCAGTGTGTGTGTGTGTGTCTACCTGTGTGTGTATTTGTGTTTGTCTAACTGTGTATGTGTGTGTGTGCCTATCTGTGTGTGTGTGTCTATCTGTGTGTATCTGTGTGTTTGGGTGTCTATCTGTGTATGTGTGTCTAACTGTGTGTGTGTGTGTGTCTATCTGTGTGTGTATGTATGTGTTTTTGTCTATCTGTGTGTGTGTGTGTGCGTGTGTATCAGTGTGTATGTGTGTGTCTATCTCTGTGTGTGTCTATCTGTGTGAGTGTGTGTGCGTGATGTGTCTATCTGTGTGTGTGTCTATCTGTGTGTGTATGTGTGTGTCTATATGTGTGCGTGTGTTTGTGTCTATCTGTGTGTGTGTGTGTCTATCTGTGTGAGTGTGTGTGCGTGTGTGTCTATCTGTGTGTGTGTGTGTGTGTGTGTCTATCTGTGTGTGTGTGTGTGTGAGTGTGTGCCTATCTCTGTGTGTGTGTGTGTGTCTATCTGTGTGTGCGTGTGTCTATCTGAGTGTGTGTCTATCTGTGTGTGTGTGTGTGTGTGTGTGTCTATCTGTGTGAGTGTGTGTGTGTGTGTCTATCTGTGTGTGTGTATGTGTGTCTATCGGTGTGTGTGTGTGTCTATCTCTGTGTGTGTGTGTGTCGATCTGTGTGTGTGTGTCTATCTCTGTGTGTGTCTGTCTGTCTATCTGTGTGTGTGTGTGTCTATCTGCGTGTGTGTGTGTGTGTGTCTATCTGTGTTTGTGAGTGTGTGTGTCTATCTGTGTGTGTGTGTGTGTGTGTGTGTCTATCTGTGTGTGTGTGTGTCTATCTCTGTGTGTGTGTCTATCTGTGTGTGTGTCTATCTGTGTGTGTGTGTCCGTGTCTATCTGTGTGTGTGGGTGTGTGTGTGTGTGTGTGTCTATCTATGATTGTGTGTGTGTGTCTATCTGTGTGTGTGTGTCTATTTGTGTGTGTGTCTGTCTGTCTATCTGTGTGTGTGTGTGTCTGTCTATCTGTGTGTCTGTGTGTCTATCTGTGTGTGTGAGTGTGTGTGTGTCTATCTGTGTGTGTGTCTATCTGTGTGTGTGTGTGTGTGTGTCTATCTGTGTGTGTGTGTGTGTGTGTGTGTCTGTGTCTATCTGTGTGTGTGTGTGTGTGTGTGTGTGTCTATCTGTGTGTGTCTATCTGTGTGTGTGTCAGTCTGTCTATCTGTGTGCTTGTGTGTCTGTCTATCTGTGTGTCTGTGTGTCTATCTGTGTGAGTGTGTGTGTGTATATCTGTGTGTGTATTTCTATCCGTGTGTGTTTGGCTATCTGTGTGTGTGTCTATCTGTGTGTGTGTGTGTGTGTGTGTGTCTATCTCTGTGTGTGTGTCTATCTGTGTGTGTGTCTAGTGTGTGTCTATCTTTGTGCTTGTGTCTATCTGTGTGTGTGTGTGTGTCTGTGCGTGTATGTGTGTCTATCTGTGTGTGTGTGTGTGTGTGTCTATCTGTTTGTGTTTGTGTGTGTCTATCTGTGTGTGTGTATGTGTGTGTGTGACTATCTGTGTGCGTGTGTGGGTGTGTGTCAATCTGTGTGTGTCTATGTGCGTGTGTGTGTGTGTGTGTGTGTGTCTATCTGTGTGTGTGTCTGTGTGTATGTGTGTGTCAATCTCTGTGTGTGTGTGTGTGTCTATCTGTGTGTGTGTGTGTATGTGTGTGTCTATCTCTGTGTGTGTGTGTGTGTCAATCTGCGCGTGTGTGTCTATCTGTGTATGTGTGTGTGCCTATCTGTGTGTGTGTATGTGTGTGTGTTCATCTGTGTATGTGTGTGTGATAATCTGTGTGTGTGTATGTGTGTGTGTCTATCTGTGTGTGTGTGTGTGTGTGTCTATCTGTGTGTGTGTGTCTAACTGTGTGTGAGTGTGTGTGTGTGTGTGTGTGTCTATCTCTGTGTGTGTGTGTGTCTGTCTGTGTGTGTGTGTCTATCTGCATGCGTGTGAGTGTGTGTCTATCTGTGTTTGTGTGTGTGTCTGTGTGTGCCTAGCTGTGTTTGTGTGTGCGTGTGTGTCTATCCGTGTGTGTGTGTCTGTCTGTATGTGTGTGTGTCCATCTGTGTGTGTGTATGTGTGTGTTTGTGTGTCTATCTGTGTGCATGTGTCTATCAGTCAGTGTGTGCATGTGTGTCTATCTGTGTGTGTGGGTATGTGTGTGTGTGTCTATCCATGTGTGTCTATCCGTGTTTGAGTTTGTGTGTCTGCGTATTTATACGTCTGTGTGTGTCTATCTGTATATGTGTGTGTCCATCTATGTGTGTGTATGCGTGTGTTTGTGTGTGTGTGTGTGTGTCTATCTGTGTGTGTGTGTGTGTCTATCTGTGTGTGTCTATGTTTGTGTGTGCGTGTGTGTGTGTGTCTATCTGTGTGTGTGTCTGTGTGTATGTGTGAGTCTATCTCTGTGTGTGTGTGTGTGTGTCTATTTGTGTGTGTATGTGTGTGTCTATCTCTGTGTGTGTGTGTGTGTCTAACTGCGTGTGTGTGTCTATCTGTGTATGTGGGTGTGCCTATCTGTGTGTGTGTGTATGTGTGTGTGTCTATCTGTGTATGTGTGTGTGTTAATCTGTGTGTGTGTGTGTGTGTGTCTATCTGTGTGTGTCTGTGTGTGTGTGTGTCTATCTGTGTGTGTGTGTCTAACTGTGTGTGTGTGTCTATCTGATGTGTGAGTGTGTGTCTATCTGTGTGTGTGTGTGCCTATCTGTATGTGTGTGTGTGTGTGTGTGTGTCTATCTATGTGTGTGTGTGTCTATCTGTATGTGTGTGTGTGTGTGTGTGTGTCTATTTGTATTTGTGTGTGTGTATCTGTGTGTGTGTGTCTATCTGTGTGGGTGTGTCCATCTGTGTGTGTGTGTGTGTGTCTATCTGTGTGAGTGTGTGTGTGTCTATCTGTGTGTGTGTGTGTGTGTGTGTGTGTCTATCTCTGTGTGTGTGTGTGTCTATCTGTGTGTGTGTCTATCTGTGTGTGTATGTGTGTGTCTATCTGTGTGTGTGTGTGTGTGTGTCTATCTGTGTGAGTGTGTGTCTATCTGTGTGAGTGTGTGTGCGTGTGTGTCTATCTGTGTGTGTCTCTCTATGTGTGTGTGTGTCTATCTGTGTGTCTATCTGTGTGTGTGTCTGTGTGTATGTGTGTGTCTGTGTGTGTGTGTGTGTGTGTGTGTGTCTGTCTGTGTGTGTGTGTGTGTGTATGTGTGTGTGTCTATCTCTGTGTGTGAGTGTCTATCTGCGTGTGTGTGTCTATCTGTGTATGTGTGTGTGTCTATCTGTGTGTGTGTGTATGTGTGTGTGTCTATCTGTGTATGTGTATGTGTCTATCTGTGTGTGTGTGTGTGTCTATCTGTGTGTGTGTGTGTCTATCTGTGTGTGTGTGTGTGCGACTATCTGTGTGTGTGTGTGTGTCTATCTG
Source organism: Cetorhinus maximus (assembly GCF_964194155.1). Classification (NCBI taxonomy): domain Eukaryota; kingdom Metazoa; phylum Chordata; class Chondrichthyes; order Lamniformes; family Cetorhinidae; genus Cetorhinus; species Cetorhinus maximus. Next base: position 36,713,173 of record NC_135883.1, read on the forward strand.
CATGTGTGTGTGTGTGTCTATCTGTGTGTGTGTCTGTCTGTGTGTGTATGTGTGTGTGTATGTGTCTATCTGTGTGTATGTGTGGGTGTCTATCTGTGTGTGTATGTGTGTGTGTCTATTTGTGTGTGTGTGAGTGCCTATCTGTGCGTGTGTGTGTGTGTCTGTGTGTGTCTATCTGTGTGTATGTATGTCTGTGTCTATCTGTGTATGTGTGTGTGTGTGTCTATCTCTGTGTGTGTCTATCTGTGTGTGTGTCTGTGTCTATCTGTGTGTGAGTGTGTGTGTGTGTGTGTGTCTCCCTGTGTGTATGTGTGTGTGTCTATCTGTGTGTGTGTGTCTATCTGTGTGTGTGTCTGTCTGTCTATCTGTGTGTGTGTGTGTCTGTCTATCTGTGTGTCTGTGTATCTATCTGTGTGAGTGTGTGTGTGTGTATCAGTGTGTGTCTATCTGTGTGTGTGTGTGTGTGTCTGTCTATCTGTGTGTCTGTGTGTCTATCTGTTTGAGTGTGTGTGTGTCTATCAGTGTGTGTGTCAATCTCTGTGTGTGTGTGTGTGTGTGTGTGTGTCTAACTGTGTGTATGTCTACGTGTGTGTGTGTGTGTGTCTATCTGTGTGTGTGTGTCTATCTGTGTGTGTGTCTGTATGTGTGTGTATGTGTGTGTCTATCTGTGTGTGTGTCTGTCTGTGTGTGTATGTGTGTCTATCTGTGTGTCTGTGTGTGTCTATCTGTGTGTGATTGTGTGTGTCTATCTGTGTGTGTGTATGTGTGTGTGTGACTATCTGTGTGGGTGTGTGTGTGTCTATCTGTGTGTGTCTATGTGTGTGTGTGCATGTGTCTGTGTGTCTATCTGTGTGTGTGTCTGTGTGTATGTGTGTGTCTATCTCTGTGTGTGTGTGTGAGTGTCTATCTGTGTGTGTGTGTGTGTATGTGTGTGTCTATCTCTGTGTGTGTGTGTGTCAATCTGCGCGTGTGTGTCTATCTGTGTATGTGTGTGTGCCAATCTGTGTGTGTGTATGTGTGTGTGTCTATCTGTGTATGTGTGTGTGTTAATCTGTGTGTGTGTATGTGTGTGTGTCTATCTGTGTGTGTGTGAGTGTGTGTCTATCTGTGTGTGTGTGTCTAACTGTGTGTGTGTGTGTCTATCTGTATGTGTGTGTGTGTCTATCTGTGTGTGTGTGTGTGTCTATCTGTATGTGTGTGTGTGTGTGTGTCTATCTGTATGTATGTGTATCTGTGTGTGTGTGTCTATCTGTGTGTGTGTGTGTGTCTATCTGCGTGTGTGTGTCTATCTGTGTATGTGTGTGTGTCTATCTGTGTGTGTGTGTATGTGTGTGTGTCTATCTGTGTATGTGTATGTGTCTACCTGTGTGTGTGTGTGTGTGTGTGTCTATCTGTGTGTGGGTGTGTGTGTCTATCTGTGTGTGTGTGTGTGTCTATCTGCATGTGTGTGTGTGTGTCTATCTGTGTGTGTGTGTCTGTGTGTGTATGTGTGTGTGTATGTGTCTATCTGTGTGTATGTGTGGGTGTCTATCTGTGTGTGTATGTGTGTGTGTCTATCTGTGTGTGTGTGTGTGTCTATCTGTGTGTGTGTGTGTGTGTCTATCTGTGTGTGTGTGTGTGCGTGTGTGTCTATCTGTGTGTGTGTGTGTGTCTATCTGTGTGTGTCTACCTATGTGTGTTTGTGTGTCTATCTGTGTGTGTGTGTCTATCTGTGTGTGTATGTGTGCGTGTCTATCTGTGCGTGTGTGTCTGTGTCTATCTGTGTGTGTGTGTGTGTGTCTATCTGTGCGTGTGTGTGCGTGTCTATCTGTATGTATGTGTGTCTGTGTCTATCTCTGTGTGTGTGTGCGTCTATCTGTGTGTTTGTCTATCTGTGTGTGTGTGTGTGTGTCTGTGTCTATCTGTGTGTGTGTGTGTGTGTGTGTCTATCTGTGTGTGTCTATCTGTGTGTGTGTCAGTCTGTCTATCTGTGTGCTTGTGTGTCTGTCTATCTGTGTGTCTGTGTGTCTATCTGTGTGAGTGTGTGTGTGTATATCTGTGTGTGTATTTCTATCCGTGTGTGTGTGGCTATCTGTGTGTGTGTCTATATGTGTGTGTGTGTGTGTGTGTCTATCTCTGTGTGTGTGTCTATCTGTGTGTGTGTCTAGTGTGTGTCTATCTGTGTGTGTGTCTAGTGTGTGTCTATCTGTGTGCTTGTGTCTATCTGTGTGTGTGTCTGTCTGTGCGTGTATGTGTGTCTATCTGTGTGTGTGTGTGTGTGTCTATCTGTTTGTGTTTGTGTGTGTCTATCTGTGTGTGTGTATGTGTGTGTGTGACTATCTGTGTGCGTGTGTGGGTGTGTGTCAATCTGTGTGTGTCTTTGTGTGTGTGTGTGTGTGTGTGTCTATCTGTGTGTGTGTCTGTGTGTATGTGTGTGTCTATCTCTGTGTGTGTGTGTGTGTGTGTGCTATCTGTGTGTGTGTGTGTATGTGTGTGTCTATCTCTGTGTGTGTGTGTGTGTCAATCTGCGCGTGTGTGTCTATCTGTGTATGTGTGTGTGCCTATCTGTGTGTGTGTATGTGTGTGTGTCTATCTGTATATGTGTGTGTGATAATCTGTGTGTGTGTATGTGTGTGTGTCTATCTGTGTGTGTGTGTGTGTGTGTGTGTCTATCTGTGTGTGTGTGTCTAACTGTGTGTGTGTGTGTGTCTATCTGTATGTGTGTGTATGTCTATATGTGTGTGTGTGTGTCTAACTGTATGTGAGTGTCTATCTGTATGTATGTGTATCTGTGTGTGTGTGTCTATCTGTGTGTGTGTGTGTGTCCATCTGTGTGTGTGTGTGTGTCTATCTGTGTGAGTGTGTGTGTGTGTCTATCTGTGTGTGTGTGTGTGTGTGTCTATCTGTGTGTGTGTGTGTGTCTATCTGTGTGTGTGTGTGTGTGTGTGTCTATCTGAGTGTGTATGTGTGTGTGTCTATCCTTGTGAGTGTGTGTGTCTATCTGTGTGTGTGTGTGTGTGTGTCTATCTGTGTGTGTGTGTGTCTATCTGTGTGTGTGTGTGTGTGTCGATCTGTGTGTGTGTCTATCTGTGTGTGTGTCTGTCTGTCTATCTGTGTTTGTGTTTGTCTATCTGCGTGTGTGTGTGTGTGTGTGTCTATCTGTGTATGTGTGTGTGTGTGTCTATCTGTGTGTGTGTGTGTGTCTATCTGTGTGTGTGTCTATCTGTGTGTGTGTGTCTGTGTCTATCTGTGTGTGTGTGTGTGTGTGTGTGTGTGTGTGTGTGTGTGTCTATCTGTGGTTGTGCATGTGTGTCTATCTGTGTGTGTGTGTCTATCTGTGTGTGTATCTGTCTGTCTATCTGTGTGTGTGTGTGTCTGTCTATCTGTGTGTCTGTGTGTCTATCTGTCTAAGTGTGTGTGTGTCTATCTGTCTGTGTGTCTATCTCGGTATGTGTGTGTGTATGTGTCTATCTGTGTGTGTGTCTACGTGTGTGTGTGTGTGTCTATCTGTGTGTGTGTCTATCTGTGTGAGTGTCTGTCTGTGTGTGTATGTGTGTGCCTATCTGTGTGTGTGTGTGTCTATCTGTGTGTGCGTGTCTATCTGTGTGTGTGTCTATCTGTGTGTGTGTGTGTATGTGTGTGTGTGTCTCTCTGTGTGTGTGTGTGACTATCTGTGTGTGTATCTATCTGTGTGTGTGTTTGTGTGTGTGTGTTTCATTCCGTGTGTGTGTGTCTATCTGTATGTGTGTATGTGTGTGTTAGTCTGTCTATCTGTGTGCGTGTGTCTATCTGTGAATTTGTGCATGTGTGTCTATCTGTGTGTGTGTTTATGTGTGTATGTCTATTTGTGTGTGTGTGTCTATCTGTGTATGTGTGTGTTTGTGTCTATCTTTGTGTGTGTGTGTGTTTGTGTCTATCTGTGTGTGTGTGTGTATCTGCATGCGTGTGAGTGTGTGTCTATCTGTGTTTGTGTGTGTGTGTGTCTGTGTGTGCCTAGCTGTGTGTGTGTGTGCGTGTGTGTCTATCCGTGTGTGTGTGTCTGTCTGTATGTGTGTGTGTCCATCTGTGTGTGTGTATGTGTGTGTTTGTGTGTCTATCTGTGTGCGTGTGTCTATCAGTCAGTGTGTGCATGTGTGTCTATCTGTGTGTGTGGGTATGTGTGTGTGTGTCTATCCATGTGTGTCTATCTGTGTTTGAGTTTGTGTGTCTGCGTATTTATCCGTCTGTGTGTGTCTATCTGTATATGTGTGTGTCCATCTATGTGTGTGTATGCGTGTGTTTGTGTGTGTGTGTGTGTGTCTATCTGTGTGTGTGTGTGTGTCTATCTGTGTGTGTCTATGTTTGTGTGTGCGTGTGTGTGTGTGTCTATCTGTGTGTGTGTCTGTGTGTAAGTGTGAGTCTATCTCTGTGTGTGTGTGTGTGTGTGTGTGTCTGTCTGTGTGTGTGTGTGTGTGTGTATGTGTGTGTGTCTATCTCTGTGTGTGAGTGTCTATCTGCGTGTGTGTGTCTATCTGTGTATGTGTGTGTGTCTATCTGTGTGTGTGTGTATGTGTGTGTGTCTATCTGTGTATGTGTATGTGTCTATCTGTGTGTGTGTGTGTGTCTATCTGTGTGTGTGTGTGTCTATCTGTGTGTGTGTGTGTGCGACTATCTGTGTGTGTGTGTGTGTCTATCTGCATGTGTGTGTGTGTGTCTATCTGTGTGTGTGTCTGTCTGTGTGTGTATGTGTGTGTGTATGTGTCTATCTGTGTGTATGTGTGGGTGTCTATCTGTGTGTGTATGTGTGTGTGTCTATTTGTGTGTGTGTGAGTGCCTATCTGTGCGTGTGTGTGTGTGTCTGTGTGTGTCTATCTGTGTGTATGTATGTCTGTGTCTATCTGTGTATGTGTGTGTGTGTGTCTATCTCTGTGTGTGTCTATCTGTGTGTGTGTCTGTGTCTATCTGTGTGTGAGTGTGTGTGTGTGTGTGTGTCTCCCTGTGTGTATGTGTGTGTGTCTATCTGTGTGTGTGTGTCTATCTGTGTGTGTGTCTGTCTGTCTATCTGTGTGTGTGTGTGTCTGTCTATCTGTGTGTCTGTGTATCTATCTGTGTGAGTGTGTGTGTGTGTATCAGTGTGTGTCTATCTGTGTGTGTGTGTGTGTGTCTGTCTATCTGTGTGTCTGTGTGTCTATCTGTTTGAGTGTGTGTGTGTCTATCAGTGTGTGTGTCAATCTCTGTGTGTGTGTGTGTGTGTGTGTGTGTCTAACTGTGTGTATGTCTACGTGTGTGTGTGTGTGTGTCTATCTGTGTGTGTGTGTCTATCTGTGTGTGTGTCTGTATGTGTGTGTATGTGTGTGTCTATCTGTGTGTGTGTCTGTCTGTGTGTGTATGTGTGTCTATCTGTGTGTCTGTGTGTGTCTATCTGTGTGTGATTGTGTGTGTCTATCTGTGTGTGTGTATGTGTGTGTGTGACTATCTGTGTGGGTGTGTGTGTGTCTATCTGTGTGTGTCTATGTGTGTGTGTGCATGTGTCTGTGTGTCTATCTGTGTGTGTGTCTGTGTGTATGTGTGTGTCTATCTCTGTGTGTGTGTGTGAGTGTCTATCTGTGTGTGTGTGTGTGTATGTGTGTGTCTATCTCTGTGTGTGTGTGTGTCAATCTGCGCGTGTGTGTCTATCTGTGTATGTGTGTGTGCCAATCTGTGTGTGTGTATGTGTGTGTGTCTATCTGTGTATGTGTGTGTGTTAATCTGTGTGTGTGTATGTGTGTGTGTCTATCTGTGTGTGTGTGAGTGTGTGTCTATCTGTGTGTGTGTGTCTAACTGTGTGTGTGTGTGTCTATCTGTATGTGTGTGTGTGTCTATCTGTGTGTGTGTGTGTGTCTATCTGTATGTGTGTGTGTGTGTGTGTCTATCTGTATGTATGTGTATCTGTGTGTGTGTGTCTATCTGTGTGTGTGTGTGTGTCTATCTGCGTGTGTGTGTCTATCTGTGTATGTGTGTGTGTCTATCTGTGTGTGTGTGTATGTGTGTGTGTCTATCTGTGTATGTGTATGTGTCTACCTGTGTGTGTGTGTGTGTGTGTGTCTATCTGTGTGTGGGTGTGTGTGTCTATCTGTGTGTGTGTGTGTGTCTATCTGCATGTGTGTGTGTGTGTCTATCTGTGTGTGTGTGTCTGTGTGTGTATGTGTGTGTGTATGTGTCTATCTGTGTGTATGTGTGGGTGTCTATCTGTGTGTGTATGTGTGTGTGTCTATCTGTGTGTGTGTGTGTGTCTATCTGTGTGTGTGTGTGTGTGTCTATCTGTGTGTGTGTGTGTGCGTGTGTGTCTATCTGTGTGTGTGTGTGTGTCTATCTGTGTGTGTCTACCTATGTGTGTTTGTGTGTCTATCTGTGTGTGTGTGTCTATCTGTGTGTGTATGTGTGCGTGTCTATCTGTGCGTGTGTGTCTGTGTCTATCTGTGTGTGTGTGTGTGTGTCTATCTGTGCGTGTGTGTGCGTGTCTATCTGTATGTATGTGTGTCTGTGTCTATCTCTGTGTGTGTGTGCGTCTATCTGTGTGTTTGTCTATCTGTGTGTGTGTGTGTGTGTCTGTGTCTATCTGTGTGTGTGTGTGTGTGTGTGTCTATCTGTGTGTGTCTATCTGTGTGTGTGTCAGTCTGTCTATCTGTGTGCTTGTGTGTCTGTCTATCTGTGTGTCTGTGTGTCTATCTGTGTGAGTGTGTGTGTGTATATCTGTGTGTGTATTTCTATCCGTGTGTGTGTGGCTATCTGTGTGTGTGTCTATATGTGTGTGTGTGTGTGTGTGTCTATCTCTGTGTGTGTGTCTATCTGTGTGTGTGTCTAGTGTGTGTCTATCTGTGTGTGTGTCTAGTGTGTGTCTATCTGTGTGCTTGTGTCTATCTGTGTGTGTGTCTGTCTGTGCGTGTATGTGTGTCTATCTGTGTGTGTGTGTGTGTGTCTATCTGTTTGTGTTTGTGTGTGTCTATCTGTGTGTGTGTATGTGTGTGTGTGACTATCTGTGTGCGTGTGTGGGTGTGTGTCAATCTGTGTGTGTCTTTGTGTGTGTGTGTGTGTGTGTGTCTATCTGTGTGTGTGTCTGTGTGTATGTGTGTGTCTATCTCTGTGTGTGTGTGTGTGTGTGTGCTATCTGTGTGTGTGTGTGTATGTGTGTGTCTATCTCTGTGTGTGTGTGTGTGTCAATCTGCGCGTGTGTGTCTATCTGTGTATGTGTGTGTGCCTATCTGTGTGTGTGTATGTGTGTGTGTCTATCTGTATATGTGTGTGTGATAATCTGTGTGTGTGTATGTGTGTGTGTCTATCTGTGTGTGTGTGTGTGTGTGTGTGTCTATCTGTGTGTGTGTGTCTAACTGTGTGTGTGTGTGTGTCTATCTGTATGTGTGTGTATGTCTATATGTGTGTGTGTGTGTCTAACTGTATGTGAGTGTCTATCTGTATGTATGTGTATCTGTGTGTGTGTGTCTATCTGTGTGTGTGTGTGTGTCCATCTGTGTGTGTGTGTGTGTCTATCTGTGTGAGTGTGTGTGTGTGTCTATCTGTGTGTGTGTGTGTGTGTGTGTCTATCTGTGTGTGTGTGTGTGTCTATCTGTGTGTGTGTGTGTGTGTGTGTCTATCTGAGTGTGTATGTGTGTGTGTCTATCCTTGTGAGTGTGTGTGTCTATCTGTGTGTGTGTGTGTGTGTGTCTATCTGTGTGTGTGTGTGTCTATCTGTGTGTGTGTGTGTGTGTCGATCTGTGTGTGTGTCTATCTGTGTGTGTGTCTGTCTGTCTATCTGTGTTTGTGTTTGTCTATCTGCGTGTGTGTGTGTGTGTGTGTCTATCTGTGTATGTGTGTGTGTGTGTCTATCTGTGTGTGTGTGTCTATCTGTGTGTGTGTCTATCTGTGTGTGTGTGTCTGTGTCTATCTGTGTGTGTGTGTGTGTGTGTGTGTGTGTGTGTGTGTGTGTCTATCTGTGGTTGTGCATGTGTGTCTATCTGTGTGTGTGTGTCTATCTGTGTGTGTATCTGTCTGTCTATCTGTGTGTGTGTGTGTCTGTCTATCTGTGTGTCTGTGTGTCTATCTGTCTAAGTGTGTGTGTGTCTATCTGTCTGTGTGTCTATCTCGGTATGTGTGTGTGTATGTGTCTATCTGTGTGTGTGTCTACGTGTGTGTGTGTGTGTCTATCTGTGTGTGTGTCTATCTGTGTGAGTGTCTGTCTGTGTGTGTATGTGTGTGCCTATCTGTGTGTGTGTGTGTCTATCTGTGTGTGCGTGTCTATCTGTGTGTGTGTCTATCTGTGTGTGTGTGTGTATGTGTGTGTGTGTCTCTCTGTGTGTGTGTGTGACTATCTGTGTGTGTATCTATCTGTGTGTGTGTTTGTGTGTGTGTGTTTCATTCCGTGTGTGTGTGTCTATCTGTATGTGTGTATGTGTGTGTTAGTCTGTCTATCTGTGTGCGTGTGTCTATCTGTGAATTTGTGCATGTGTGTCTATCTGTGTGTGTGTTTATGTGTGTATGTCTATTTGTGTGTGTGTGTCTATCTGTGTATGTGTGTGTTTGTGTCTATCTTTGTGTGTGTGTGTGTTTGTGTCTATCTGTGTGTGTGTGTGTATCTGCATGCGTGTGAGTGTGTGTCTATCTGTGTTTGTGTGTGTGTGTGTCTGTGTGTGCCTAGCTGTGTGTGTGTGTGCGTGTGTGTCTATCCGTGTGTGTGTGTCTGTCTGTATGTGTGTGTGTCCATCTGTGTGTGTGTATGTGTGTGTTTGTGTGTCTATCTGTGTGCGTGTGTCTATCAGTCAGTGTGTGCATGTGTGTCTATCTGTGTGTGTGGGTATGTGTGTGTGTGTCTATCCATGTGTGTCTATCTGTGTTTGAGTTTGTGTGTCTGCGTATTTATCCGTCTGTGTGTGTCTATCTGTATATGTGTGTGTCCATCTATGTGTGTGTATGCGTGTGTTTGTGTGTGTGTGTGTGTGTCTATCTGTGTGTGTGTGTGTGTCTATCTGTGTGTGTCTATGTTTGTGTGTGCGTGTGTGTGTGTGTCTATCTGTGTGTGTGTCTGTGTGTAAGTGTGAGTCTATCTCTGTGTGTGTGTGTGTGTGTCTATCTGTGTGTGTATGTGTGTGTCTATCTCTGTGTGTGTGTGTGTGTCTAACTGCGTGTGTGTGTCTATCTGTGTATGTGGGTGTGCCTATCTGTGTGTGTGTGTGTCTATCTGTGCATGTGTGTGTGTTAATCTGTGTGTGTGTATGTGTGTGTGTCTATCTGTGTGTGTCTGTGTGTGTGTGTGTGTCTATCTGTGTGTGTGTGTCTAACTGTGTGTGTGTGTCTATCTGATGTGTGAGTGTGTGTCTATCTGTGTGTGTGTGTCTATCTGTATGTGTGTGTGTGTGTGTGTGTCTATCTGTGTGTGTGTGTGTCTATCTGTATGTGTGTGTGTGTGTGTGTGTGTCTATTTGTATTTGTGTGTGTGTATCTGTGTGTGTGTGTCTATCTGTGTGTGTGTGTCCATCTGTGTGTGTGTGTGTGTGTCTATCTGTGTGAGTGTGTGTGTGTCTATCTGTGTGTGTGTGTGTGTGTGTGTCTATCTCTGTGTGTGTGTGTGTGTCTATCTCTGTGTGTGTGTGTGTGTGTGTCTATCTGTGTGTGTGTGTGTCTATCTGTGTGAGTGTGTGTGCGTGTGTGTCTATCTGTGTGTGTGTGTGTGTGTCTGTCTATCTGTGTGTGTGTGTGTGTCTATCTGTGTGTGTGTGTGTGTGTCTATATGTGTGTGTGTGTGTCTATCTGTGTGTGTGTGTGTGTGTGTGTGTCTATCTTTATGTGTGTGTGTCTATCTGGGTGTGTGTCTATCTGTATGAGTGTGTGTGTGTGTGTGTGTCTATCTGTGTGCGTGTGTGTCTATCTGTGTGTGTGTGTCTCTCTGTGTGTGTGTCTGTCTGTCTATCTGTGTGTGTGTGTGTCTATGTGCGTGTGTGTGTGTGTGTCTATCTGTGTTTGTGTGTGTGTGTGTGTCTGTGTGTGCCTAGCTGTGTGTGTGTGTGTGCGTGTGTGTCGATCCGAGTGTGTGTGTCTATCTGTATGTGTGCGTGTCCATCTGTGTGTGTGTATGTGTGTGTTTGTGTGTCTATCTGTGTGTGTGTGTGTGTCCATCTGTGTGTGTGTGTGTGTCTATCTGTGTGAGTGTGTGTGTGTGTCTATCTGTGTGTGTGTGTGTGTGTGTGTCTATCTGTGTGTGTGTGTGTGTCTATCTGTGTGTGTGTGTGTGTGTGTGTCTATCTGAGTGTGTATGTGTGTGTGTCTATCCTTGTGAGTGTGTGTGTCTATCTGTGTGTGTGTGTGTGTGTCTATCTGTGTGTGTGTGTGTCTATCTGTGTGTGTGTGTGTGTGTCGATCTGTGTGTGTGTCTATCTGTGTGTGTGTCTGTCTGTCTATCTGTGTTTGTGTTTGTCTATCTGCGTGTGTGTGTGTGTGTGTGTCTATCTGTGTATGTGTGTGTGTGTGTCTATCTGTGTGTGTGTGTGTGTCTATCTGTGTGTGTGTCTATCTGTGTGTGTGTGTCTGTGTCTATCTGTGTGTGTGTGTGTGTGTGTGTGTGTGTGTGTGTGTGTGTCTATCTGTGGTTGTGCATGTGTGTCTATCTGTGTGTGTGTGTCTATCTGTGTGTGTATCTGTCTGTCTATCTGTGTGTGTGTGTGTCTGTCTATCTGTGTGTCTGTGTGTCTATCTGTCTAAGTGTGTGTGTGTCTATCTGTCTGTGTGTCTATCTCGGTATGTGTGTGTGTATGTGTCTATCTGTGTGTGTGTCTACGTGTGTGTGTGTGTGTCTATCTGTGTGTGTGTCTATCTGTGTGAGTGTCTGTCTGTGTGTGTATGTGTGTGCCTATCTGTGTGTGTGTGTGTCTATCTGTGTGTGCGTGTCTATCTGTGTGTGTGTCTATCTGTGTGTGTGTGTGTATGTGTGTGTGTGTCTCTCTGTGTGTGTGTGTGACTATCTGTGTGTGTATCTATCTGTGTGTGTGTTTGTGTGTGTGTGTTTCATTCCGTGTGTGTGTGTCTATCTGTATGTGTGTATGTGTGTGTTAGTCTGTCTATCTGTGTGCGTGTGTCTATCTGTGAATTTGTGCATGTGTGTCTATCTGTGTGTGTGTTTATGTGTGTATGTCTATTTGTGTGTGTGTGTCTATCTGTGTATGTGTGTGTTTGTGTCTATCTTTGTGTGTGTGTGTGTTTGTGTCTATCTGTGTGTGTGTGTGTATCTGCATGCGTGTGAGTGTGTGTCTATCTGTGTTTGTGTGTGTGTGTGTCTGTGTGTGCCTAGCTGTGTGTGTGTGTGCGTGTGTGTCTATCCGTGTGTGTGTGTCTGTCTGTATGTGTGTGTGTCCATCTGTGTGTGTGTATGTGTGTGTTTGTGTGTCTATCTGTGTGCGTGTGTCTATCAGTCAGTGTGTGCATGTGTGTCTATCTGTGTGTGTGGGTATGTGTGTGTGTGTCTATCCATGTGTGTCTATCTGTGTTTGAGTTTGTGTGTCTGCGTATTTATCCGTCTGTGTGTGTCTATCTGTATATGTGTGTGTCCATCTATGTGTGTGTATGCGTGTGTTTGTGTGTGTGTGTGTGTGTCTATCTGTGTGTGTGTGTGTGTCTATCTGTGTGTGTCTATGTTTGTGTGTGCGTGTGTGTGTGTGTCTATCTGTGTGTGTGTCTGTGTGTAAGTGTGAGTCTATCTCTGTGTGTGTGTGTGTGTGTCTATCTGTGTGTGTATGTGTGTGTCTATCTCTGTGTGTGTGTGTGTGTCTAACTGCGTGTGTGTGTCTATCTGTGTATGTGGGTGTGCCTATCTGTGTGTGTGTGTGTCTATCTGTGCATGTGTGTGTGTTAATCTGTGTGTGTGTATGTGTGTGTGTCTATCTGTGTGTGTCTGTGTGTGTGTGTGTGTCTATCTGTGTGTGTGTGTCTAACTGTGTGTGTGTGTCTATCTGATGTGTGAGTGTGTGTCTATCTGTGTGTGTGTGTCTATCTGTATGTGTGTGTGTGTGTGTGTCTATCTGTGTGTGTGTGTGTCTATCTGTATGTGTGTGTGTGTGTGTGTGTGTGTCTATTTGTATTTGTGTGTGTGTATCTGTGTGTGTGTGTCTATCTGTGTGTGTGTGTCCATCTGTGTGTGTGTGTGTGTGTCTATCTGTGTGAGTGTGTGTGTGTCTATCTGTGTGTGTGTGTGTGTGTGTGTCTATCTCTGTGTGTGTGTGTGTCTATCTGTGTGTGTGTCTATCTGTGTGTGTATGTGTGTGTCTATCTGTGTGTGTGTGTGTGTGTGTCTATCTGTGTGTGTGTGTGTCTATCTGTGTGAGTGTGTGTGCGTGTGTGTCTATCTGTGTGTGTGTGTGTGTCTGTCTATCTGTGTGTGTGTGTGTGTCTATCTGTGTGTGTGTGTGTGTGTCTATATGTGTGTGTGTGTGTCTATCTGTGTGTGTGTGTGTGTGTGTGTGTCTATCTTTATGTGTGTGTGTCTATCTGGGTGTGTGTCTATCTGTATGAGTGTGTGTGTGTGTGTGTGTCTATCTGTGTGCGTGTGTGTCTATCTGTGTGTGTGTGTCTCTCTGTGTGTGTGTCTGTCTGTCTATCTGTGTGTGTGTGTGTCTATGTGCGTGTGTGTGTGTGTGTCTATCTGTGTTTGTGTGTGTGTGTGTGTCTGTGTGTGCCTAGCTGTGTGTGTGTGTGTGCGTGTGTGTCGATCCGAGTGTGTGTGTCTATCTGTATGTGTGCGTGTCCATCTGTGTGTGTGTATGTGTGTGTTTGTGTGTCTATCTGATTGCGTGTGTCTATCAGTCAGTGTGTGCATGTGTGTCTATCTGTGTGTGTGCGTATGTGTGTGTGTGACTATCCATGTGTGTCTATCTGTGTTTGTGTTTGTGTGTGTGTGTTTCTATCCGTGTGGGTGTGTCTATCTGTATGTGTGTGTGTCCATCTGTGTGTGTGTTTGTGTGTGCTTGTGTGTCTATCTGTGTGCGTGTGTCTATCAGTCAGTGTGTGCATGTGTGTCTATCTGTGTGTGTGTGTATGTGTGTGTGTCTATCTGTGTATGTGTGTGTTTTAATCTGTGTGTGTGTATGTGTGTTTGTCTATCTGTGTGTGTGTGTGTGTCTATCTGTGTGTGTGTGTCTATCTGTGTGTGTGTCTATCTGTATGTGTGTGTGTCTAACTGTGCGTGTGTGTGTGTATCTGTATGTGTGTGTGTGTGTGTGTCTATCTGTATTTGTGTGTGTGTCTATCTGTGTGTGTTTGTGTCTATCTGTGTGTGTGTGCGTGTGTGTCTATCTGTGTGTGTGTGTTTGTGTCCATCTGTGTGTGTGTGTGTGTCTATCTGTGTGTGTGTGTGTATGTCAATCTGTGAGTGTGTGTGTGTCTATCTGTGTGTGTGTGTCTATTTGTGTGTGTGTGTGTGTAGCTGTGTGTGTGTCTATCCATGTGCGTGTGTGTCTATCTGAGTGTGTGTCTATCTGTGTGTGTATGTGTGTGTGTCTGTCTGTGTGTGTGTGTGTGTCTATCAGTGTGTGTGTGTGTCTCTCTCTGTGTGAGTGTGTGTGCGTGTGTGTCTATCTGTGTATGCGTGTGTGTGTGTCTATCTGTGTGTGTGTGTGTGTGTGTGTATGTGTGTGTGTGAGTCTATCTTTGTGTGTGTGTGTCTATCTGAGTTTGTGTCTGTCTGTGTGTGTGTGTGTGTGTGTGTGTCTATCTGTGTGTGTGTGTGTCTATTTTGTGTGTGTGTGTCTATCTGAGTGTGTGTCTATCCGTGTGTGTGTGTGTGTCTATCTGTGTGAGTGTGTGTGTGTGTGTGTCTATCTGTGTGTGTGTCTGTCTGTCTATCTGTGTGTGTGTGTGTGTGTCTATCTGCGTGTGTGTGTCTATCTGTATGTGTGTGTGTCCATCTGTGTGTGTGTATGTGTGTGTTTGTGTGTCTATCTGTGTGCGTGTGTCTATCAGTCAGTGTGTGCATGTGTGTCTATCTGTGTGTGTGCGTATGTGTGTGTGTGTCTATCCATGTGTGTCTATCTGTGTTTGTGTTTGAGTGCTTGTGTTTCTATCCGTGTGTGTGTGTCTATCTGTATGTGTGTGTGTCCATCTGTGTGTGTGTATGTGTGTGTTTGTGATTCTATCTGTGTGCGTGTGTCTATCAGTCAGTGTGTGCATGTGTGTCTATCTGTGTGTGTGTGTCTGTGTGTGCCTAGCTGTGTGTGTGTGTGCGTGTGTGTCTATCCGAGTGTGTGTGTCTATCTGTATGTATGCGTGTCCATCTGTGTGTGTGTATGTGTGTGTTTGCGTGTCTATCTGAGTGCGTGTGTCTATCAGTCAGTGTGTGCATGTGTGTCTATCTGTGTGTGTGCGTATGTGTGTGTGTGTCTATCCATGTGTGTCTATCTGTGTTTGTGTTTGTGTGTGTGTGTTTCTATCCGTGTGGGTGTGTCTATCTGTATGTGTGTGTGTCCATCTGTGTGTGTGTTTGTGTGTGTTTGTGTGTCTATCTGTGTGCGTGTGTCTATCAGTCAGTGTGTGCATGTGTGTCTATCTGTGTGTGTGTGTATGTGTGTGCGCGTCTGTGTATGTGTGTGTGTTAATCTGTGTGTGTGTATGTGTGTTTGTCTATCTGTGTGTGTGTGTGTGTCTATCTGTGTGTGTGTGTCTATCTGTGTGTGTGTCTATCTGTATGTGTGTGTGTGTGTCTAACTGTGCGTGTGTGTGTGTATCTGTATGTGTGTGTATGTGTGTGTGTCTATCTGTATTTGTGTGTGTGTCTATCTGTGTGTGTTTGTGTCTATCTGTGTGTGTGTGCGTGTGTGTCTATCTGTGTGTGTGTGTGTGTGTCCATCTGTGTGTGTGTGTGTGTCTATCTGTGTGTGTGTGTGTGTGTCAATCGGTGAATGTGTGTGTGTCTATCTGTGTGTGTGTGTCTATTTGTGTGTGTGTGTGTGTAGCTGTGTGTGTGTCTATCCATGTGTGTGTGTGTCTATCTGAGTGTGTGTCTATCTGTGTGTGTATGTGTGTGTGTCTGTCTGTGTGTGTGTGTGTGTGTCTATCAGTGTGTGTGTGTGTCTCTCTCTGTGTGAGTGTGTGTGCGTGTGTGTCTATCTGTGTATGTGTGTGTGTGTGTCTATCTGTGTGTGTGTGTGTGTGTATCTGTGTGTATGTGTGTGTGTGAGTCTATCTTTGTGTGTGTGTGTCTATCTGAGTGTGTGTCTATCTGTGTGTGTGTGTGTGTGTGTCTATCTGTGTGTGTGTGTGTGTCTATCTTTGTGTGTGTGTGTCTATCTGAGTGTGTGTCTATCTGTGAGTGTGTGTGTGTCTATCTGTGTGAGTGTGTGTGTGTGTGTGTCTATCTGTGTGTGTGTCTGTCTGTCTATCTGTGTGTGTGTGTCTATCTGCGTGTGTGTGTGTGTGTGTCTATCTGTGTTTGTGTGTGTGTGTGTGACTGTGTGTGCCTAGCTGTGTGTGTGTGTGTGTGCGTGTGTGTCTATCCATGTGTGTGTGTCTATCTGTATGTGTGTGTGTCCATCTGTGTGTGTGTATGTGTGTGTTTGTGTGTCTATCTGTGTGCGTGTGTCTATCAGTCAGTGTGTGCATGTGTGTCTATCTGTGTGTGTGGGTATGTGTGTGTGTGTCTATCCATGTGTGTCTATCTGTGTTTGTGTTTGAGTGCGTGTGTTTCTATCCGTGTGTGTGTGTCTATCTGTATGTGTGTGTGTCCATCTGTGTGTGTGTATGTGTGTGTTTGTGATTCTATCTGTGTGCGTGTGTCTATCAGTCAGTGTGTGCATGTGTGTCTATCTGTGTGTGTGTGTATGTGTGCGCGTGTGTCTCTAACTGTGTGTGTGTGTGTGTGTGTGTGCATGTCTATCTGTGTGTGTGTCTATCAGGGTGTGTGTGTGTGTCTACCTGTGTGTGTATTTGTGTGTGTCTATCTGTGTATGTGTGTGTGTGTCTATCTGTGTGTGTGTGTGTCTATCTGTGTGTATCTGTGTGTTTGGGTGTCTATCTGTGTATGTGTGTCTATCTGTGTGTGTGTGTGTCCATCTGTGTGTGTGTATGTGTGTGTTTGTGTGTCTATCTGTGTGCGTGTGTCTATCAGTCAATGTCTGCATGTGTGTCTATCTGTGTGTGTGCGCATGTATGTGTGTGTCTATCTGTGTTTTTGTTTGTGTGTCTGTGTTTCTATCCGTGTGTGTGTGTCTATCTGTATGTGTGTGTGTCCATCTGTGTGTGTGTATGTGTGTTTTTGTGTGCCTATCTGTGTGCGTATGTCTATCAGTCAGTGTGTGCATGTGTGTCTATCTGTGTGTGTGTGTATGTGTGCGCGTGTGTGTCTTTCTGTGTGTGTGTGTGTGTGTGTGTGCATGTCTGTCGGTGTGTGTGACTATCAGTGTGTGTGTGTGTGTGTACCTGTGTGTGTATTTGTGTGTGTCTATCTGTGTATGTGTGTGTGTGTCTATCTGTGTGTGAGTGTCTATCTGTGTGTATCTGTGTGTTTGGGTGTCTATCTGTGTATGTGTGTCTAACTGTATGTGTCTATCTGTGTGTGTGTGTGTCTATCTGTGTGTGTGTGTGTGTCTATCTGTGTGTGTGTGTGTGTGTCAATCGGTGAGTGTGTGTGTGTCTATCTGTGTGTGTGTGTCTATTTGTGTGTGTGTGTGTGTAGCTGTGTGTGTGTCTATCCATGTGTGTGTGTGTCTATCTGAGTGTGTGTCTATCTGTGTGTGTATGTGTGTGTGTCTGTCTGTGTGTGTGTGTGTGTGTGTCTATCAGTGTGTGTGTGTGTCTCTCTCTGTGTGAGTGTGTGTGCGTGTGTGTCTATCTGTGTATGTGTGTGTGTGTGTCTATCTGTGTGTGTGTGTGTGTGTATCTGTGTGTATGTGTGTGTGTGAGTCTATCTTTGTGTGTGTGTGTCTATCTGAGTGTGTGTCTATCTGTGTGTGTGTGTGTGTGTGTCTATCTGTGTGTGTGTGTGTGTCTATCTTTGTGTGTGTGTGTCTATCTGAGTGTGTGTCTATCTGTGAGTGTGTGTGTGTCTATCTGTGTGAGTGTGTGTGTGTGTGTCTATCTGTGTGTGTGTCTGTCTGTCTATCTGTGTGTGTGTGTCTATCTGCGTGTGTGTGTGTGTGTGTCTATCTGTGTTTGTGTGTGTGTGTGTGACTGTGTGTGCCTAGCTGTGTGTGTGTGTGTGCGTGTGTGTCTATCCGTGTGTGTGTGTCTATCTGTATGTGTGTGTGTCCATCTGTGTGTGTGTATGTGTGTGTTTGTGTGTCTATCTGTGTGCGTGTGTCTATCAGTCAGTGTGTGCATGTGTGTCTATCTGTGTGTGTGGGTATGTGTGTGTGTGTCTATCCATGTGTGTCTATCTGTGTTTGTGTTTGAGTGCGTGTGTTTCTATCCGTGTGTGTGTGTCTATCTGTATGTGTGTGTGTCCATCTGTGTGTGTGTATGTGTGTGTTTGTGATTCTATCTGTGTGCGTGTGTCTATCAGTCAGTGTGTGCATGTGTGTCTATCTGTGTGTGTGTGTATGTGTGCGCGTGTGTCTCTAACTGTGTGTGTGTGTGTGTGTGTGTGCATGTCTATCTGTGTGTGTGTCTATCAGGGTGTGTGTGTGTGTCTACCTGTGTGTGTATTTGTGTGTGTCTATCTGTGTATGTGTGTGTGTGTCTATCTGTGTGTGTGTGTGTCTATCTGTGTGTATCTGTGTGTTTGGGTGTCTATCTGTGTATGTGTGTCTATCTGTGTGTGTGTGTGTCCATCTGTGTGTGTGTATGTGTGTGTTTGTGTGTCTATCTGTGTGCGTGTGTCTATCAGTCAATGTCTGCATGTGTGTCTATCTGTGTGTGTGCGCATGTATGTGTGTGTCTATCTGTGTTTTTGTTTGTGTGTCTGTGTTTCTATCCGTGTGTGTGTGTCTATCTGTATGTGTGTGTGTCCATCTGTGTGTGTGTATGTGTGTTTTTGTGTGCCTATCTGTGTGCGTATGTCTATCAGTCAGTGTGTGCATGTGTGTCTATCTGTGTGTGTGTGTATGTGTGCGCGTGTGTGTCTTTCTGTGTGTGTGTGTGTGTGTGTGTGCATGTCTGTCGGTGTGTGTGACTATCAGTGTGTGTGTGTGTGTGTACCTGTGTGTGTATTTGTGTGTGTCTATCTGTGTATGTGTGTGTGTGTCTATCTGTGTGTGAGTGTCTATCTGTGTGTATCTGTGTGTTTGGGTGTCTATCTGTGTATGTGTGTCTAACTGTATGTGTCTATCTGTGTGTGTGTGTGTCTATCTGTGTGTGTGTGTGTGTCTATCTGTGTGTGTGTGTGTGTGTCAATCGGTGAGTGTGTGTGTGTCTATCTGTGTGTGTGTGTCTATTTGTGTGTGTGTGTGTGTAGCTGTGTGTGTGTCTATCCATGTGTGTGTGTGTCTATCTGAGTGTGTGTCTATCTGTGTGTGTATGTGTGTGTGTCTGTCTGTGTGTGTGTGTGTGTGTGTCTATCAGTGTGTGTGTGTGTCTCTCTCTGTGTGAGTGTGTGTGCGTGTGTGTCTATCTGTGTATGTGTGTGTGTGTGTCTATCTGTGTGTGTGTGTGTGTGTATCTGTGTGTATGTGTGTGTGTGAGTCTATCTTTGTGTGTGTGTGTCTATCTGAGTGTGTGTCTATCTGTGTGTGTGTGTGTGTGTGTCTATCTGTGTGTGTGTGTGTGTCTATCTTTGTGTGTGTGTGTCTATCTGAGTGTGTGTCTATCTGTGAGTGTGTGTGTGTCTATCTGTGTGAGTGTGTGTGTGTGTGTGTCTATCTGTGTGTGTGTCTGTCTGTCTATCTGTGTGTGTGTGTCTATCTGCGTGTGTGTGTGTGTGTCTATCTGTGTTTGTGTGTGTGTGTGTGACTGTGTGTGCCTAGCTGTGTGTGTGTGTGTGCGTGTGTGTCTATCCGTGTGTGTGTGTCTATCTGTATGTGTGTGTGTCCATCTGTGTGTGTGTATGTGTGTGTTTGTGTGTCTATCTGTGTGCGTGTGTCTATCAGTCAGTGTGTGCATGTGTGTCTATCTGTGTGTGTGGGTATGTGTGTGTGTGTCTATCCATGTGTGTCTATCTGTGTTTGTGTTTGAGTGCGTGTGTTTCTATCCGTGTGTGTGTGTCTATCTGTATGTGTGTGTGTCCATCTGTGTGTGTGTATGTGTGTGTTTGTGATTCTATCTGTGTGCGTGTGTCTATCAGTCAGTGTGTGCATGTGTGTCTATCTGTGTGTGTGTGTATGTGTGCGCGTGTGTCTCTAACTGTGTGTGTGTGTGTGTGTGTGCATGTCTATCTGTGTGTGTGTCTATCAGGGTGTGTGTGTGTGTCTACCTGTGTGTGTATTTGTGTGTGTCTATCTGTGTATGTGTGTGTGTGTCTATCTGTGTGTGTGTGTGTCTATCTGTGTGTATCTGTGTGTTTGGGTGTCTATCTGTGTATGTGTGTCTATCTGTGTGTGTGTGTGTCCATCTGTGTGTGTGTATGTGTGTGTTTGTGTGTCTATCTGTGTGCGTGTGTCTATCAGTCAATGTCTGCATGTGTGTCTATCTGTGTGTGTGCGCATGTATGTGTGTGTCTATCTGTGTTTTTGTTTGTGTGTCTGTGTTTCTATCCGTGTGTGTGTGTCTATCTGTATGTGTGTGTGTCCATCTGTGTGTGTGTATGTGTGTTTTTGTGTGCCTATCTGTGTGCGTATGTCTATCAGTCAGTGTGTGCATGTGTGTCTATCTGTGTGTGTGTGTATGTGTGCGCGTGTGTGTCTTTCTGTGTGTGTGTGTGTGTGTGTGTGCATGTCTGTCGGTGTGTGTGACTATCAGTGTGTGTGTGTGTGTGTACCTGTGTGTGTATTTGTGTGTGTCTATCTGTGTATGTGTGTGTGTGTCTATCTGTGTGTGAGTGTCTATCTGTGTGTATCTGTGTGCATGTGTGTCTATCTGTGTGTGTGCGTATGTGTGTGTTTGTCTATCCATGTGTGTCTATCTGTGTTTGTGTTTGTGTGTCTGTGTTTCTATCGATGTGTGTGTCCAACTGTATGTGTGTGTGTCCATCTGTGTGTGTGTGTCTGTGTGTGCCTAGCTGTGTGTGTGAGTGTGTGTCTATCTTTGTGTGTGTGTGTCTATCTGTATGTGTGTGTGTGTGTGTGTGTGTGTCTATCTGTATGTGTGTGTGCGTACCTGTGTGTGTGTGTCCATCTGTGTGTGTGTGTGTGTCCATTTGTGTGTGTGTGTGTGTCTATCTGTGTGAGTGTGTGTGTGTGTCTATCTGTGCGTGTGTGTGTCTATCTGTGTGTGTGTGTGTCTATCTGTGTGCGTGTGTCTATCAGTCAGTGTGTGCATGTGTGTCTATCTGTGTGTGTGTGTGTATGTGTGTGTGTCCATCTGTGTATGTGTGTGTGTTAATCTGTGTGTGTGTATGTGTGTGTGTCTATCTGTGTGTGTGTGTGTCTATCTGTGTGTGTGTGTCTATCTGTGTGTGTGACTATCTGTATGTGTGTGTGTGTGTCTAACTGTGCGTGTGTGTGTATCTGTATGTGTGTGTGTGTGTGTGTGTGTCTATCTGTATTTGTGTGTGTGTCTATCTGTGTGTGTTTGTGTCTATCTGTGTGTGTGTGCGTGTGTGTCTATCTGTGTGTGTGTGTGTGTGTTTGTCTCTATCTGTGTGTGTGTGTCCATCTGTGTGTGTGTGTGTGTCTATCTGTGTGTGTGTGTGTGTGTGTGTCAATCTGTGAGTGTGTGTGTGTCTATCTGTGTGTGTGTCTATTTGTGTGTGTGTGTGTGTGTGTCTAGCTGTGTGTGTGTCTATCCATGTGTGTGTGTGTGTCTATCTGTGTGTGTATGTGTGTGTGTCTGTCTGTGTGTGTGTGTGTGTGTGTGTCTATCTGTGTGTGTGTGTGTGTCTATCTGTGTGAGTGTGTGTGCGTGTGTGTCTATCTGTGTATGTGTGTGTGTGTGTGTCTATCTGTGTGTGTGTGTGTGTGTGTGTGTATCTGTGTGTAAGTGTGTGTGTGAGTCTATCTTTGTGTGTGTGTGTCTATCTGAGTGTGTGTCTATCTGTGTGTGTGTGTGTGTGTGTGTGTGTCTATCTTTGTGTGTGTGTGTCTATCTGAGTGTGTGTCTATCTGTGTGTGTGTGTGTGTGTCTATCTGTGTGAGTGTGTGTGTGTGTGTGTCTATCTGTGTGTATGTCTGTCTGTCTATCTGTGTGTGTGTGTGTGTGTCTATCTGCGTGTATGTGTGTGTGTCTATCTGTGTTTGTGTGTGTGTGTGTGTCTGTGTGTACCTAGCTGTGTGTGTGTGTGCGTGTGTGTCTATCCGTGTGTGTGTGTCTATCTGTATGTGTGTGTGTCCATCTGTGTGTGTGTATGTGTGTGTTTGTGTGTCTATCTGTGTGCGTGTGTCTATCAGTCAGTGTGTGCATGTGTGTCTATCTGTGTGTGTGCGTATGTGTGTGTGTGTCTATCCATGTGTGTCTATCAGTGTTTGTGTTTGTGTGTGTGTGTTTCTATCACTGTGTGTGTGTCTATCTGTATGTGTGTGTGTCCATCTGTGTGTGTTTGTGATTCTATCTGTGTGCGTGTGTCTATCAGTCAGTGTGTGCATGTGTGTCTATCTGTGTGTGTGTGTATGTGTGCGCGTGTGTCTCTAACTGTGTGTGTGTGTGTGTGTGTGTGTGCATGTCTATCTGTGTGTGTGTCTATCAGGGTGTGTGTGTGTGTCTACCTGTGTGTGTATTTGTGTGTGTCTATCTGTGTATGTGTGTGTGTGTCTATCTGTGTGTGTGTGTGTCTATCTGTGTGTATCTGTGTGTTTGGGTATCTATCTGTGTATGTGTGTCTATCTGTGTGTGTGTGTGTCCATCTGTGTGTGTGTATGTGTGTGTTTGTGTGTCTATCTGTGTGCGTGTGTCTATCAGTCAGTGTGTGCATGTGTGTCTATCTGTGTGTGTGCGTATGTGTGTGTGTGTCTATCTGTGTTTGTGTTTGTGTGTCTGTGCTTCTATCCGTGTGTGTGTCTATCTGTATGTGTGTGTGTCCATCTGTGTGTGTGTATGTGTGTTTCTGTGTGCCTATCTGTGTGCGTATGTCTATCAGTCAGTGTGTGCATGTGTGTCTATCTGTGTGTGTGTGTATGTGTGCGCGTGTGTGTCTTTCTGTGTGTGTGTGTGTGTGTGTGTGTGTGTGCATGTCTGTCTGTGTGTGTGACTATCAGTGTGTATGTGTGTGTGTACCTGTGTGTGTATTTGTGTGTGTCTATCTGTGTATGTGTGTGTGTGTCTATCTGTATGTGTGTGTCTATCTGTGTGTATCTGTGTGTTTGGGTGTCTATCTGTGTATGTGTGTCTAACTGTGTGTGTCAATCTGTGTGTGAGTGTGTCTATCTGTGTGTGTGTGTGTGTGTGTGTGTCTATCAGTGTGTCTATCTGTGTATGTGTATCTGTGTGTTTGTGTGTCTATCTGTTGTGTGTGTGTTTGTCTACCTGTGTGTGAATTTGTGTGTGTCTATCTGTGTATGTGTGTGCTTGTCTATCTGTGTATGTGTGTGTCTATGTGTGTGTGTGCATGTGTGTGTGTGTCTATCTGTGTGTGTGTGTCTGTGTGTATGTGTGTGTCTATCTGTGTGTGTGTGTGTGTCTATCTGTGTGTGTGTGTGTATGTGTGTGTCTATCTCTGCATGTGTGTGTGTGTCTATCTGCGTGTGTGTGTCTATCTGTGTATGTGTGTATGTCAATCTGTGTGTGTGTGTATGTGTGTGTGTCTATCTGTGTATGTGTGTGTTAATCTGTGTGTGTGTATGTGTGTGTGTGTATCTGTGTGTGTGTGTGTGTGTCTATCTGTGTGTGTGTGTGTGTGTGTGTGTCTATCTGTGTGTGTGTGTGTGTCTATCTGCATGTGTGTGTGTGTATCTATCTGTGTGTGTGTGTATCTATCTGTATGTGTGTGTGTGTGTGTGTCTATCTGTATGTGTGTATGTGTCTATCTGTATGTGTGTATGTGTCCATCTGTGTGTGTGTATGTGTCTATCTGTGAATGTGTGTGTGTGTGTGACTATCTGTGTGTGTGTCTATCTGTGTGTGTGTGTCTATCTGTGTGTGTGTTTGTGTGTGTGTGTTTCATTCCGTGTGTGTGTGTCTATCTGTATGTGTGTATGTGTTTGTTTGTCTGTCTATCTGTGTGCATGTGTCTATCTGTGAATTTGTGCATGTGTGTCTATCTGTGTGTGTGTTTATGTGTGTGTGTCTATTTGTGTGTGTGTGTCTATCTGTGTATGTGTGTGTTTGTGTCTATCTTTGTGTGTGTGTGTTTGTGTCTATCTGTGTGCGTGTGTCTATCATTCAGTGTGTGCATGTGTGTCTATCTGTGTGTGTGTGTATGTGTGTGTTTATCTGTGTATGTGTGTGTGTTAATCTGTGTGTGCGTATGTGTGTGTGTCTATCTGTGTTTGTGTTTGTGTGTCTGTGTTTCTATCCGTGTGGGTGTCTATCTGTATGTGTGTGTGTCCATCTGTGTGTGTGTATGTGTGTGTTTGTGTGCCTATCTGTGTGCGTGTGTCTATCAGTCAGTGTGTGCATGTGTGTCTATCTGTGTGTGTGTGTATATGTGCGCGTGTGTGTCTATCTGTGTGTGTGTGTGTGTGTGTGTGCATGTCTATCTGTGTGTGTGTCTATCAGTGTGTGTGTGTGTGTCTACCTGTGTGTGTATTTGTGTTTGTCTAACTGTGTATGTGTGTGTGTGCCTATCTGTGTGTGTGTGTCTATCTGTGTGTATCTGTGTGTTTGGGTGTCTATCTGTGTATGTGTGTCTAACTGTGTGTGTGTGTGTGTGTCTATCGGTGTGTGTGTCTATCTGTGTGTGTGTCTATCTGTGTGTGTATGTATGTGTTTTTGTCTATCTGTGTGTGTGTGTGTGCGTGTGTATCAGTGTGTATGTGTGTGTCTATCTGTGTGAGTGTGTGTGCGTGATGTGTCTATCTGTGTGTGTGTCTATCTGTGTGTGTATGTGTGCGTCTATATGTGTGCGTGTGTTTGTGTCTATCTGTGTGTGTGTGTGTCTATCTGTGTGAGTGTGTGTGCGTGTGTGTCTATCTGTGTGTGTGTGTGTGTGTGTGTCTATCTGTGTGTGTGTGTGTGTGAGTGTGTGCCTATCTCTGTGTGTGTGTGTGTGTCTATCTGTGTGTGCGTGTGTCTATCTGAGTGTGTGTCTATCTGTGTGTGTGTGTGTGTGTGTGTCTATCTGTGTGAGTGTGTGTGTGTGTGTCTATCTGTGTGTGTGTGTGTGTGTCTATCTGTGTGTGTGTGTGTCTATCTCTGTGTGTGTGTGTGTCGATCTGTGTGTGTGTGTCTATCTCTGTGTGTGTCTGTCTGTCTATCTGTGTGTGTGTGTGTCTATCTGCGTGTGTGTGTGTGTGTCTATCTGTGTTTGTGAGTGTGTGTGTCTATCTGTGTGTGTGTGTGTGTGTGTCTATCTGTGTGTGTGTGTGTCTGTGTGTGTGTGTCCGTGTCTATCTGTGTGTGTGGGTGTGTGTGTGTGTGTGTGTCTATCTATGATTGTGTGTGTGTGTCTATCTGTGTGTGTGTTTATCTATCTTTGTGTGTGTGTGTGTATGTGTCTACCTGTGTGTGTGTGTGTCTATCTGTGTGTGTGTGTCTATTTGTGTGTGTGTCTGTCTGTCTATCTGTGTGTGTGTGTGTCTGTCTATCTGTGTGTCTGTGTGTCTATCTGTGTGTGTGAGTGTGTGTGTGTCTATCTGTGTGTGTGTCTATCTGTGTGTGTGTGTGTGTGTGTGTCTATCTGTGTGTGTCTACGTGTGTGTGTCTACGTGTGTGTGTGTGTGTCTATCTGTGTGTGTGTGTCTATCTGTGTGTGTGTCTTTCTGTGTGTGTATGTGTGTGTCTATCTGTGTGTGTGTGTGTGTGTGTCTATCTGTGTGTGTGTGTGTCTATCTGTGTGAGTGTGTGTGCGTGTGTGTCTATCTGTGTGTGTGTGTGTGTGTGTCTATCTGTGTGTGTGTGTGGGTCTATCTGTGTGTGTGTGTGTCTATCTGTGTGAGTGTGTGTGCGTGTGTGTCTATCTGTGTGTGTCTCTCTATGTGTGTGTGTGTCTATCTGTGTGTCTATCTGTGTGTGTGACTGTGTGTATGTGTGTGTCTCTGTGTGTGTGTGTGTGTGTGTGTGTGTGTCTGTCTGTGTGTGTGTGTGTGTGTGTGTGTGTATGTGTGTGTGTCTATCTCTGTGTGTGAGTGTCTATCTGCGTGTGTGTGTCTATCTGTGTATGTGTGTGTGTCTATCTGTGTGTGTGTGTATGTGTGTGTGTCTATCTGTGTATGTGTATGTGTCTATCTGTGTGTGTGTGTGTGTGTGTGTGTCTATCTGTGTATGTGTGTGTGCGTCTATCTGTGTGTGTGTGTGCGTCTATCTGCATGTGTGTGTGTGTGTCTATCTGTGTGTGTGTCTGTCTGTGTGTGTATGTGTGTGTGTATGTGTCTATCTGTGTGTATGTGTGGGTGTCTATCTGTGTGTGTATGTGTGTGTGTCTATTTGTGTGTGTGTAAGTGTCTATCTGTGCGTGTGTGTGTGTGTCTGTGTGTGTCTATCTGTGTGTATGTATGTCTGTGTCTATCTGTGCATGTGTGTGTGTGTGTCTATCTGTGTGTGTGTCTGTGTCTATCTGTGTGTGTGTGTGTGTGTGTGTGTGTGTGTCTACCTGTGTGTATGTGTGTGTGTCTATCTGTGTGTGTGTGTCTATCTGTGTGTGTGTCTGTCTGTCTATCTGTGTGTGTGTGTGTCTGTCTATCTGTGTGTCTGTGTATCTATCTGTGTGAGTGTGTGTGTGTGTATCTGTGTGTGTGTCTATCTGTGTGTGTGTCTATCTGTGTGTGTGTCTGTCTGTGTGTGTATGTGTGTGTCTATCTGTGTGTGTGTGTGTCTATCTGTGTGTGCGTGTCTATCTGTGTGTGTGTCTATCTGTGTGTGTGTGTGTATGTGTGTGTGTGTCTCTCTGTGTGTGTGTGTGTGTGACTATCTGTGTGTGTATCTATCTGTGTGTGTGTTTGTGTGTGTGTGTGTTTCATTCCGTGTGTGTGTGTCTATCTGTACGTGTGTATGTGTGTGTTAGTCTGTCTATCTGTGTGCGTGTGTCTATCAGTCAGTGTGTGCATGTGTGTCTATCTGTGTGTGTGGGTATGTGTGTGTGTGTCTATCCATGTGTGTCTATCTGTGTTTGAGTTAGTGTGTCTGCGTATTTATCCGTCTGTGTGTGTCTATCTGTATATGTGTGTGTCCATCTATGTGTGTGTATGCGTGTGTTTGTGTGTGTGTGTGTGTCTATCTGTGTGTGTGTGTGTGTCTATCTGTGTGTGTCTATGTATGTGTGTGCGTGTGTGTGTGTGTCTATCTGTGTGTGTGTCTGTGTGTATGTGTGAGTCTATCTCTGTGTGTGTGTGTGTGTGTCTATCTGTGTGTGTATGTGTGTGTCTATCTGTGTGTGTGTGTGTGTGTATAACTGCGTGTGTGTGTCTATCTGTGTATGTGGGTGTGCCTATCTGTGTGTGTGTGTGTATGTGTGTGTGTCTATCTGTGTATGTGTGTGTGTTAATCTGTGTGTGTGTATGTGTGTGTGTCTATCTGTGTGTGTCTGTGTGTGTGTGTGTGTCTATCTGTGTGTGTGGGTGTGCCTATCTGTGTGTGTGTGTCTATCTGTGCATGTGTGTGTGTTAATCTGTGTGTGTGTATGTGTGTGTGTCTATCTGTGTGTGTCTGTGTGTGTGTGTGTGTCTATCAGTATGTGTGTGTCTAACTGTGTGTGTGTGTCTATCTGATGTGTGAGTGTGTGTCTATCTGTGTGTGTGTGTGTCTATCTGTATGTGTGTGTGTGTGTGTGTGTGTCTATCTGTGTGTGTGTGTGTCTATCTGTATGTGTGTGTGTGTGTGTGTGTGTGTCTATTTGTATTTGTGTGTGTGTATCCGTGTGTGTGTGTCTATCTGTGTGTGTGTGTCCATCTGTGTGTGTGTGTGTGTGTCTATCTGTGTGAGTGTGTGTGTGTCTATCTGTGTGTGTGTGTGTGTGTGTGTGTCTATCTCTGTGTGTGTGTGTGTCTATCTGTGTGTGTGTCTATCTGTGTGTGTATGTGTGTGTCTATCTGTGTGTGTGTGTGTGTGTGTCTATCTGTGTGTGTGTGTGTCTATCTGTGTGAGTGTGTGTGCGTGTGTGTCTATCTGTGTGTGTGTGTGTGTGTGTCTATCTGTGTGTGTGTGTGTCTATCTGTGTGTGTGTGTGTCTATCTGTGTGTGTGTGTGCGTGTGTGTCTATCTGTGTGTGTCTCTCTATGTGTGTGTGTGTCTATCTGTGTGTCTATCTGTGTGTGTGTCTGTGTGTATGTGTGTGTCTCTGTGTGTGTGTGTGTGTGTGTGTGTCTGTCTGTGTGTGTGTGTGTGTGTGTATGTGTGTGTGTCTATCTCTGTGTGTGAGTGTCTATCTGCGTGTGTGTGTCTATCTGTGTATGTGTGTGTGTCTATCTGTGTGTGTGTGTATGTGTGTGTGTCTATCTGTGTATGTGTATGTGTCTATCTGTGTGTGTGTGTGTGTGTGTCTATCTGTGTGTGTGTGTGTGCGTCTATCTGTGTGTGTGTGTGTGTGTCTATCTGCATGTGTGTGTGTGTGTCTATCTGTGTGTGTGTCTGTCTGTGTGTGTATGTGTGTGTGTATGTGTCTATCTGTGTGTATGTGTGGGTGTCTATCTGTGTGTGTATGTGTGTGTGTCAATTTGTGTGTGTGTGAGTGTCTATCTTTGCGTGTGCGTGTGTGTCTGTGTGTGTCTATCTGTGTGTATGTATGTCTGTGTCTATCTGTGTATGTGTGTGTGTGTGTCAATCTGTCTGTGTGTCTATCTGTGTGTGTGTCTGTGTCTATCTGTGTGTGTGTGTGTGAGTGTGTGTGTGTGTGTGTGTGTCTACCTGTGTGTATGTGTGTGTGTCTATCTGTGTGTGTGTGTCTATCTGTGTGTGTGTCTGTCTGTCTATCTGTGTGTGTGTGTGTCTGTCTATCTGTGTGTCTGTGTATCTATCTGTGTGAGTGTGTGTGTGTCTATCTGTGTGTGTGTCTATCTGTGTGTGTGTGTGTGTGTGTGTGTCTGTCTATCTGTGTGTCTGTGTGTCTATCTGTTTGAGTGTGTGTGTGTCTATCTGTGTGTGTGTCTATCTCTGTGTGTGTGTGTGTGTGTGTGTGTCTAACTGTGTGTGTGTCTACGTGTGTGTGTGTGTGTCCATCTGTGTGTGTGTGTCTATCTGTGTGTGTGTCTGTATGTGTGTGTATGTGTGTGTCTATCTGTGTGTGTGTGTGTGTCTATCTGTGTGTGTGTGTCTATCTGTGTGTGTGTCTATCTGTGTGTGTGTCTATCTGTGTGTGTGTGTGTCTCTCTGTGTGTGTGTGTGACTATCTGTGTGTGTGTCTATCTGTGTGTGTGTCTATCTGTGTGTGTGTTTGCGTGTGTGTGTTTCATTCCATGTGTGCGTGTCTATCTGTATGTGTGTTTGTGTGTGTTTGTCTGTCTATCTGTGTGCGTGTGTCTATCTGTGAATTTGTGCATGTGTATCTACCTGTGTGTGTGTTTATGTGTGTATGTCTATTTGTGTGTGTGTGTCTATCTTTATATGTGTGTGTTTGTGTCTATCTTTGTGTGTGTGTGTTTGTGTCTATCTGTGTGTGTGTGTGTGTGTGTGTGTCTATCTGCATGCGTGTGAGTGTGTGTCTATCTGTGTTTGTGTGTGTGTGTGTCTGTGTGTGCCTAGCTGTGTGTGTGTGTGCGTGTGTGTCTATCCGTGTGTGTGTCTGTCTGTATGTGTGTGTGTCCATCTGTGTGTGTGTATGTGTGTGTTTGTGTGTCTATCTGTGTGCGTGTGTCTATCAGTCAGTGTGTGCATGTGTGTCTATCTGTGTGTGTGGGTATGTGTGTGTGTGTCTATCCATGTGTGTCTATCTGTGTTTGAGTTTGTGTGTCTGCGTATCTATCCGTGTGTGTGTGTCTATCTGTATATGTGTGTGTCCATCTATGTGTGTGTATGTGTGTGTTTGTGTGTCTATCTGTGTGCGTGTGTCTATCAGTCAGCGTGTGCATGTGTGTCAATCTGTGTGTGTGTGTATGTGTGCGCGTGTGTGTCTATCTGTGTATGTGTGTGTGTGTCTATCTGTGTGTCTGTGTGTGTGTGTGCGTGTGTTTGTGTGTCTATCTGTGTGCGTGTGTCTATCAGTCAGTGTGTGCATGTGTGTCTATCTGTGTGTGTGTGTATGTGTGCGCGTGTGTGTCTATCTGTGTGTGTGTGTGTGTGTGCATGTCTATCTGTGTGTGTGTCTAACAGTGTGTGTGTCTAGCTGTGTGTGTATTTGTGTGTGTCTATCTGTGTATGTGCGTGTGTGTCTATCTGTGTGTGTGTGTCTATCTGTGTGTGTGCGTCTGTGTGTGTGTGTGTGCGTGTGTGTGTGTGTCTATTTGTGTGTGTGTGTCCATCTGTGTGTGTCTATCTATGTGTGTGTGTGTGTGTGTGTCTATCTGTGTGTATGTCTGTGTGTATGTGTGTGTCTCTCTGTGTCTGCGTGTGTGTGTGTCAGTCTGTGTGTGTGCGTGTGCGTGTGTGTGTATGTGTGTGTCTCTGTGTGTGTGTGTGTGTGTGTGTGTCTGTCTGTAAGTGTGTGTGTGTGTATGTGTGTGTCTATCTCTGTGTGTGTGTGTCTATCTGCGTGTGTGTTTCTATCTGTGTATGTGTGAGTGTCTATCTGTGTGTGTGTGTATGTGTGTGTGTCTATCTGTGTGAGTGTGTGTGTCTATCTGCATGTGTGTGTGTGTGTCTATCTGTGTGTGTGTCTGTCTGTGTGTGCATGTGTGTGTGTATGTGTCTATCTGTGTGTATGTGTGGGTGTCTATCTGTGTGTGTATGTGTGTGTCTTTGTGTGTCTATCTGTGTATATGTATGTCTGTGTCTATCTGTGTGTGTGTGTGTGTGTCTATCTGTGTGTGTGTGTGTGTGTCTATCTGTGTGTGTGTGTGTGTGTCTATCTGTGGGTCTGCGTGTGTGTCTATCTGTGTGTGTGTGTGTGTCTATCTGTGTGTGTGTGTGTGTGTGTGTGTCTACCTGTGTGTGTGTGTCTATCTGTGTGTGTGTGTCTATCTGTGTGTGTGTCTGTCTGTCTATATGTGTGTGTGTGTGTCTGTCTATCTGTGTGTCTGTGTATCTATCTGTGTGAGTATGTGTGTGTGTATCTGTGTGTGTGTCTATCTGTGTGTGTGTGTGTGTGTGTGTCTACCTGTGTGTGTGTGTGTGTCTATGTGTGTGTGTGTCTATCTGTGTGTGTCTGTCTATCTGTGTGTCTGTGTGTCTATCTGTTTGAGTGTGTGTGTGTCTATCTGTGTGTGTGTCTATCTGTGTGTGTGTGTGTGTGTATGTGTCTAACTGTGTGTGTGTCTATGTGTGTGTGTGTGTGTCTATCTGTGTGTGTGTGTCGATCTGTGTGTGTGTGTGTATGTGTGTGTATGTGTGTGTCTATCTGTGTGTGTGTGTGTGTGTCTATCTGTGTGTGTGTCTATCTGTGTGTGTGTGTATGTGTGTGTGTGTCTCTGTGTGTGTGTGTGTGACTATCTGTGTGTGTGTCTATCTGTGTGTGTGTGTCTATCTGTGTGTGTGTTTGTGTGTGTGTGTTTCATTCCGTGTGTGTGTGTCTATCTGTATGTGTGTATGTGTGTGTTTGTCTGTCTATCTGTGTGCGTGTGTCTATCTGTGAATTTGTGCATGTGTATCTACCTGTGTGTGTGTTTATGTGTGTATGTCTATTTGTGTGTGTGTGTCTATCTTTGTATGTGTCTGTTTGTGTCTATCTTTGTGTGTGTGTGTTTGTGTCTATCTGTGTGTGTGTGTGTGTGTGTCTATCTGCATGCGTGTGAGTGTGTGTCTATCTGTGTTTGTGTGTGTGTGTGTCTGTGTGTGCCTAGCTGTGTGTGTGTGTGTGTGTGTCTATCCGTGTGTGTGTGTCTGTCTGTATGTGTGTGTGTCCATCTGTGTGTGTGTATGTGTGTGTTTGTGTGTCTATCTGTGTGCGTGTGTCTATCAGTCAGTGTGTGCATGTGTGTCTATCTGTGTGTGTGGGTATGTGTGTGTGTGTCTATCCATGTGTGTCTATCTGTGTTTGAGTTTGTGTGTCTGCGTATTTATCCGTGTGTGTGTGTCTATCTGTATATGTGTGTGTCCATCTATGTGTGTGTATGCATGTGTTTGTGTGTGCGTGTGTGTGTGTCTATCTGTGTGTGTGTGTGTGTCTATCTGTGTGTGTCTATGTTTGTGTGTGCGTGTGTGTGTGTGTCTATCTGTGTGTGTGTCTGTGTGTATGTGTGAGTCTATCTCTGTGTGTGTGTGTGTGTGTGTCTATCTGTATATGTGTGTGTCCATCTATGTGTGTGTATGTGTGTGTTTGTGTGTCTATCTGTGTGCATGTGTCTATCAGACAGCATGTGCATGTGTGTCAATCTGTGTGTGTGTGTATGTGTGCGCGTGTGTGTCTATCTGTGTATGTGTGTGTGTGTCTATCTGTTTGTCTGTGTGTGTGTGTGCATGTGTTTGTGTGTCTATCTGTGTGCGTGTGTCTATCAGTCAGTGTGTGCATGTGTGTCTATCTGTGTGTGTGTGTATGTGTGCGCGTGTGTGTCTATCTGTGTGTGTGTGTGTGCATGTCTATCTGTGTGTGTGTCTAACAGTGTGTGTGTCTACCTGTGTGTGTGTCTATCTGTGTGTGTGTGTGTGTGTGTGTGTGTCTCTCTGTGTGTGTGTGTGACTATCTGTGTGTGTGTCTATCTGTGTGTGTGTGTCTATCTGTGTGTGTGTTTGTGTGTGTGTGTTTCATTCCGTGTGTGTGTGTCTATCTGTATGTGTGTATGTGTGTGTTTGTCTGTCTATCTGTGTGCGTGTGTCTATCTGTGAATTTGTGCATGTGTATCTACCTGTGTGTGTGTTTATGTGTGTATGTCTATTTGTGTGTGTGTGTCTATCTTTGTATGTGTGTGTTTGTGTCTATCTTTGTGTGTGTGTGTTTGTGTCTATCTGTGTGTGTGTGTGTGTGCCTATCTGCATGCGTGTGAGTGTGTGTCTATCTGTGTTTGTGTGTGTGTGTGTCTGTGTGTGCCTAGCTGTGTGTGTGTGTGTGTGTGTGTGTCTATCCGTGTGTGTGTGTCTGTCTGTGTGTGTGTATGTGTGTGTTTGTGTGTCTATCTGTGTGCGTGTGTCTATCAGTCAGTGTGTGCATGTGTGTCTATCTGTGTGTGTGCGTATGTGTGTGTGTGTCTATCCATGTGTGTCTATCTGTGTTTGAGTTTGTGTGTCTGCGTATTTATCCGTGTGTGTGTGTCTATCTGTATATGTGTGTGTCCATCTATGTGTGTGTATGCGTGTGTTTGTGTGTGTGTGTGTGTGTGTCTATCTGTGTGTGTGTGTGTGTCTATCTGTGTGTGTGTCTGTGTGTATGTGTGAGTCTATCTCTGTGTGTGTGTGTGTGTGTCTATCTGTGTGTGTATGTGTGTGTCTATCTCTGTGTGTGTGTGTGTGTGTCTAACTGCGTGTGTGTGTCTATCTGTGTATGTCTGTGTGCCTATCTGTGTGTGTGTGAATGTGTGTGTGTCTATCTGTGTATGTGTGTGTGTGCATGTCTATCTGTGTGTGTGTCTAACAGTGTGTGTGTCTAGCTGTGTGTGTATTTGTGTGTGTCTATCTGTGTATGTGCGTGTGTGTCTATCTGTGTGTGTGTGTCTATCTGTGTGTGTGTTTGTGTGTGTGTGTGTTTCATTCCGTGTGTGTGTGTCTATCTGTACGTGTGTATGTGTGTGTTAGTCTGTCTATCTGTGTGCGTGTGTCTATCAGTCAGTGTGTGCATGTGTGTCTATCTGTGTGTGTGGGTATGTGTGTGTGTGTCTATCCATGTGTGTCTATCTGTGTTTGAGTTAGTGTGTCTGCGTATTTATCCGTCTGTGTGTGTCTATCTGTATATGTGTGTGTCCATCTATGTGTGTGTATGCGTGTGTTTGTGTGTGTGTGTGTGTCTATCTGTGTGTGTGTGTGTGTCTATCTGTGTGTGTCTATGTATGTGTGTGCGTGTGTGTGTGTGTCTATCTGTGTGTGTGTCTGTGTGTATGTGTGAGTCTATCTCTGTGTGTGTGTGTGTGTGTCTATCTGTGTGTGTATGTGTGTGTCTATCTGTGTGTGTGTGTGTGTGTCTAACTGCGTGTGTGTGTCTATCTGTGTATGTGGGTGTGCCTATCTGTGTGTGTGTGTGTATGTGTGTGTGTCTATCTGTGTATGTGTGTGTGTTAATCTGTGTGTGTGTATGTGTGTGTGTCTATCTGTGTGTGTCTGTGTGTGTGTGTGTGTCTATCTGTGTGTGTGGGTGTGCCTATCTGTGTGTGTGTGTCTATCTGTGCATGTGTGTGTGTTAATCTGTGTGTGTGTATGTGTGTGTGTCTATCTGTGTGTGTCTGTGTGTGTGTGTGTGTCTATCAGTATGTGTGTGTCTAACTGTGTGTGTGTGTCTATCTGATGTGTGAGTGTGTGTCTATCTGTGTGTGTGTGTGTCTATCTGTATGTGTGTGTGTGTGTGTGTGTGTCTATCTGTGTGTGTGTGTGTCTATCTGTATGTGTGTGTGTGTGTGTGTGTGTGTCTATTTGTATTTGTGTGTGTGTATCCGTGTGTGTGTGTCTATCTGTGTGTGTGTGTCCATCTGTGTGTGTGTGTCTATCTGTGTGAGTGTGTGTGTGTCTATCTGTGTGTGTGTGTGTGTGTGTGTGTCTATCTCTGTGTGTGTGTGTGTCTATCTGTGTGTGTGTCTATCTGTGTGTGTATGTGTGTGTCTATCTGTGTGTGTGTGTGTGTGTGTCTATCTGTGTGTGTGTGTGTCTATCTGTGTGAGTGTGTGTGCGTGTGTGTCTATCTGTGTGTGTGTGTGTGTGTGTCTATCTGTGTGTGTGTGTGTCTATCTGTGTGTGTGTGTGTCTATCTGTGTGTGTGTGTGCGTGTGTGTCTATCTGTGTGTGTCTCTCTATGTGTGTGTGTGTCTATCTGTGTGTCTATCTGTGTGTGTGTCTGTGTGTATGTGTGTGTCTGTGTGTGTGTGTGTGTGTGTGTGTGTGTCTGTCTGTGTGTGTGTGTGTGTGTGTATGTGTGTGTGTCTATCTCTGTGTGTGAGTGTCTATCTGCGTGTGTGTGTCTATCTGTGTATGTGTGTGTGTCTATCTGTGTGTGTGTGTATGTGTGTGTGTCTATCTGTGTATGTGTATGTGTCTATCTGTGTGTGTGTGTGTGTGTGTGTCTATCTGTGTGTGTGTGTGTGCGTCTATCTGTGTGTGTGTGTGTGTGTCTATCTGCATGTGTGTGTGTGTGTCTATCTGTGTGTGTGTCTGTCTGTGTGTGTATGTGTGTGTGTATGTGTCTATCTGTGTGTATGTGTGGGTGTCTATCTGTGTGTGTATGTGTGTGTGTCAATTTGTGTGTGTGTGAGTGTCTATCTTTGCGTGTGCGTGTGTGTCTGTGTGTGTCTATCTGTGTGTATGTATGTCTGTGTCTATCTGTGTATGTGTGTGTGTGTGTCAATCTGTCTGTGTGTCTATCTGTGTGTGTGTCTGTGTCTATCTGTGTGTGTGTGTGTGAGTGTGTGTGTGTGTGTGTGTGTCTACCTGTGTGTATGTGTGTGTGTCTATCTGTGTGTGTGTGTCTATCTGTGTGTGTGTCTGTCTGTCTATCTGTGTGTGTGTGTGTCTGTCTATCTGTGTGTCTGTGTATCTATCTGTGTGAGTGTGTGTGTGTCTATCTGTGTGTGTGTCTATCTGTGTGTGTGTGTGTGTGTGTGTGTCTGTCTATCTGTGTGTCTGTGTGTCTATCTGTTTGAGTGTGTGTGTGTCTATCTGTGTGTGTGTCTATCTCTGTGTGTGTGTGTGTGTGTGTGTGTCTAACTGTGTGTGTGTCTACGTGTGTGTGTGTGTGTCCATCTGTGTGTGTGTGTCTATCTGTGTGTGTGTCTGTATGTGTGTGTATGTGTGTGTCTATCTGTGTGTGTGTGTGTGTCTATCTGTGTGTGTGTGTCTATCTGTGTGTGTGTCTATCTGTGTGTGTGTCTATCTGTGTGTGTGTGTGTCTCTCTGTGTGTGTGTGTGACTATCTGTGTGTGTGTCTATCTGTGTGTGTGTCTATCTGTGTGTGTGTTTGCGTGTGTGTGTTTCATTCCATGTGTGCGTGTCTATCTGTATGTGTGTTTGTGTGTGTTTGTCTGTCTATCTGTGTGCGTGTGTCTATCTGTGAATTTGTGCATGTGTATCTACCTGTGTGTGTGTTTATGTGTGTATGTCTATTTGTGTGTGTGTGTCTATCTTTATATGTGTGTGTTTGTGTCTATCTTTGTGTGTGTGTGTTTGTGTCTATCTGTGTGTGTGTGTGTGTGTGTGTGTCTATCTGCATGCGTGTGAGTGTGTGTCTATCTGTGTTTGTGTGTGTGTGTGTCTGTGTGTGCCTAGCTGTGTGTGTGTGTGCGTGTGTGTCTATCCGTGTGTGTGTCTGTCTGTATGTGTGTGTGTCCATCTGTGTGTGTGTATGTGTGTGTTTGTGTGTCTATCTGTGTGCGTGTGTCTATCAGTCAGTGTGTGCATGTGTGTCTATCTGTGTGTGTGGGTATGTGTGTGTGTGTCTATCCATGTGTGTCTATCTGTGTTTGAGTTTGTGTGTCTGCGTATCTATCCGTGTGTGTGTGTCTATCTGTATATGTGTGTGTCCATCTATGTGTGTGTATGTGTGTGTTTGTGTGTCTATCTGTGTGCGTGTGTCTATCAGTCAGCGTGTGCATGTGTGTCAATCTGTGTGTGTGTGTATGTGTGCGCGTGTGTGTCTATCTGTGTATGTGTGTGTGTGTCTATCTGTGTGTCTGTGTGTGTGTGTGCGTGTGTTTGTGTGTCTATCTGTGTGCGTGTGTCTATCAGTCAGTGTGTGCATGTGTGTCTATCTGTGTGTGTGTGTATGTGTGCGCGTGTGTGTCTATCTGTGTGTGTGTGTGTGTGTGCATGTCTATCTGTGTGTGTGTCTAACAGTGTGTGTGTCTAGCTGTGTGTGTATTTGTGTGTGTCTATCTGTGTATGTGCGTGTGTGTCTATCTGTGTGTGTGTGTCTATCTGTGTGTGTGCGTCTGTGTGTGTGTGTGTGCGTGTGTGTGTGTGTCTATTTGTGTGTGTGTGTGTCCATCTGTGTGTGTCTATCTATGTGTGTGTGTGTGTGTGTGTCTATCTGTGTGTATGTCTGTGTGTATGTGTGTGTCTCTCTGTGTCTGCGTGTGTGTGTGTCAGTCTGTGTGTGTGCGTGTGCGTGTGTGTGTATGTGTGTGTCTCTGTGTGTGTGTGTGTGTGTGTGTCTGTCTGTAAGTGTGTGTGTGTGTATGTGTGTGTCTATCTCTGTGTGTGTGTGTCTATCTGCGTGTGTGTTTCTATCTGTGTATGTGTGAGTGTCTATCTGTGTGTGTGTGTATGTGTGTGTGTCTATCTGTGTGAGTGTGTGTGTCTATCTGCATGTGTGTGTGTGTGTCTATCTGTGTGTGTGTCTGTCTGTGTGTGCATGTGTGTGTGTATGTGTCTATCTGTGTGTATGTGTGGGTGTCTATCTGTGTGTGTATGTGTGTGTCTTTGTGTGTCTATCTGTGTATATGTATGTCTGTGTCTATCTGTGTGTGTGTGTGTGTGTCTATCTGTGTGTGTGTGTCTGTGTCTATCTGTGTGTGTGTGTGTGTGTCTATCTGTGGGTCTGCGTGTGTGTCTATCTGTGTGTGTGTGTGTGTCTATCTGTGTGTGTGTGTGTGTGTGTGTGTCTACCTGTGTGTGTGTGTCTATCTGTGTGTGTGTGTCTATCTGTGTGTGTGTCTGTCTGTCTATATGTGTGTGTGTGTGTCTGTCTATCTGTGTGTCTGTGTATCTATCTGTGTGAGTATGTGTGTGTGTATCTGTGTGTGTGTCTATCTGTGTGTGTGTGTGTGTGTGTCTACCTGTGTGTGTGTGTGTGTGTCTATGTGTGTGTGTGTCTATCTGTGTGTGTCTGTCTATCTGTGTGTCTGTGTGTCTATCTGTTTGAGTGTGTGTGTGTCTATCTGTGTGTGTGTCTATCTGTGTGTGTGTGTGTGTGTATGTGTCTAACTGTGTGTGTGTCTATGTGTGTGTGTGTGTGTCTATCTGTGTGTGTGTGTCGATCTGTGTGTGTGTGTGTATGTGTGTGTATGTGTGTGTCTATCTGTGTGTGTGTGTGTGTGTCTATCTGTGTGTGTGTCTATCTGTGTGTGTGTGTATGTGTGTGTGTGTCTCTGTGTGTGTGTGTGTGACTATCTGTGTGTGTGTCTATCTCTGTGTGTGTGTGTGTGTGTGTGTCTAACTGTGTGTGTGTCTACGTGTGTGTGTGTGTGTCCATCTGTGTGTGTGTGTCTATCTGTGTGTGTGTCTGTATGTGTGTGTATGTGTGTGTCTATCTGTGTGTGTGTGTGTGTCTATCTGTGTGTGTGTGTCTATCTGTGTGTGTGTCTATCTGTGTGTGTGTCTATCTGTGTGTGTGTGTGTCTCTCTGTGTGTGTGTGTGACTATCTGTGTGTGTGTCTATCTGTGTGTGTGTCTATCTGTGTGTGTGTTTGCGTGTGTGTGTTTCATTCCATGTGTGCGTGTCTATCTGTATGTGTGTTTGTGTGTGTTTGTCTGTCTATCTGTGTGCGTGTGTCTATCTGTGAATTTGTGCATGTGTATCTACCTGTGTGTGTGTTTATGTGTGTATGTCTATTTGTGTGTGTGTGTCTATCTTTATATGTGTGTGTTTGTGTCTATCTTTGTGTGTGTGTGTTTGTGTCTATCTGTGTGTGTGTGTGTGTGTGTGTGTCTATCTGCATGCGTGTGAGTGTGTGTCTATCTGTGTTTGTGTGTGTGTGTGTCTGTGTGTGCCTAGCTGTGTGTGTGTGTGCGTGTGTGTCTATCCGTGTGTGTGTCTGTCTGTATGTGTGTGTGTCCATCTGTGTGTGTGTATGTGTGTGTTTGTGTGTCTATCTGTGTGCGTGTGTCTATCAGTCAGTGTGTGCATGTGTGTCTATCTGTGTGTGTGGGTATGTGTGTGTGTGTCTATCCATGTGTGTCTATCTGTGTTTGAGTTTGTGTGTCTGCGTATCTATCCGTGTGTGTGTGTCTATCTGTATATGTGTGTGTCCATCTATGTGTGTGTATGTGTGTGTTTGTGTGTCTATCTGTGTGCGTGTGTCTATCAGTCAGCGTGTGCATGTGTGTCAATCTGTGTGTGTGTGTATGTGTGCGCGTGTGTGTCTATCTGTGTATGTGTGTGTGTGTCTATCTGTGTGTCTGTGTGTGTGTGTGCGTGTGTTTGTGTGTCTATCTGTGTGCGTGTGTCTATCAGTCAGTGTGTGCATGTGTGTCTATCTGTGTGTGTGTGTATGTGTGCGCGTGTGTGTCTATCTGTGTGTGTGTGTGTGTGTGCATGTCTATCTGTGTGTGTGTCTAACAGTGTGTGTGTCTAGTTGTGTGTGTATTTGTGTGTGTCTATCTGTGTATGTGCGTGTGTGTCTATCTGTGTGTGTGTGTCTATCTGTGTGTGTGCGTCTGTGTGTGTGTGTGTGCGTGTGTGTGTGTGTCTATTTGTGTGTGTGTGTGTCCATCTGTGTGTGTCTATCTATGTGTGTGTGTGTGTGTGTGTCTATCTGTGTGTATGTCTGTGTGTATGTGTGTGTCTCTCTGTGTCTGCGTGTGTGTGTGTCAGTCTGTGTGTGTGCGTGTGCGTGTGTGTGTATGTGTGTGTCTCTGTGTGTGTGTGTGTGTGTCTGTCTGTCTGTAAGTGTGTGTGTGTGTATGTGTGTGTCTATCTCTGTGTGTGTGTGTCTATCTGCGTGTGTGTTTCTATCTGTGTATGTGTGAGTGTCTATCTGTGTGTGTGTGTATGTGTGTGTGTCTATCTGTGTGAGTGTGTGTGTCTATCTGCATGTGTGTGTGTGTGTCTATCTGTGTGTGTGTCTGTCTGTGTGTGCATGTGTGTGTGTATGTGTCTATCTGTGTGTATGTGTGGGTGTCTATCTGTGTGTGTATGTGTGTGTCTTTGTGTGTCTATCTGTGTATATGTATGTCTGTGTCTATCTGTGTGTGTGTGTGTGTGTCTATCTGTGTGTGTGTGTGTGTGTCTATCTGTGTGTGTGTGTGTGTGTCTATCTGTGGGTCTGCGTGTGTGTCTATCTGTGTGTGTGTGTGTGTCTATCTGTGTGTGTGTGTGTGTGTGTGTGTCTACCTGTGTGTGTGTGTCTATCTGTGTGTGTGTGTCTATCTGTGTGTGTGTCTGTCTGTCTATATGTGTGTGTGTGTGTCTGTCTATCTGTGTGTCTGTGTATCTATCTGTGTGAGTATGTGTGTGTGTATCTGTGTGTGTGTCTATCTGTGTGTGTGTGTGTGTGTGTGTCTACCTGTGTGTGTGTGTGTGTGTCTATGTGTGTGTGTGTCTATCTGTGTGTGTCTGTCTATCTGTGTGTCTGTGTGTCTATCTGTTTGAGTGTGTGTGTGTCTATCTGTGTGTGTGTCTATCTGTGTGTGTGTGTGTGTGTATGTGTCTAACTGTGTGTGTGTCTATGTGTGTGTGTGTGTGTCTATCTGTGTGTGTGTGTCGATCTGTGTGTGTGTGTGTATGTGTGTGTATGTGTGTGTCTATCTGTGTGTGTGTGTGTGTGTCTATCTGTGTGTGTGTCTATCTGTGTGTGTGTGTATGTGTGTGTGTGTCTCTGTGTGTGTGTGTGTGACTATCTGTGTGTGTGTCTATCTGTGTGTGTGTGTCTATCTGTGTGTGTGTTTGTGTGTGTGTGTTTCATTCCGTGTGTGTGTGTCTATCTGTATGTGTGTATGTGTGTGTTTGTCTGTCTATCTGTGTGCGTGTGTCTATCTGTGAATTTGTGCATGTGTATCTACCTGTGTGTGTGTTTATGTGTGTATGTCTATTTGTGTGTGTGTGTCTATCTTTGTATGTGTCTGTTTGTGTCTATCTTTGTGTGTGTGTGTTTGTGTCTATCTGTGTGTGTGTGTGTGTGTGTCTATCTGCATGCGTGTGAGTGTGTGTCTATCTGTGTTTGTGTGTGTGTGTGTCTGTGTGTGCCTAGCTGTGTGTGTGTGTGTGTGTGTCTATCCGTGTGTGTGTGTCTGTCTGTATGTGTGTGTGTCCATCTGTGTGTGTGTATGTGTGTGTTTGTGTGTCTATCTGTGTGCGTGTGTCTATCAGTCAGTGTGTGCATGTGTGTCTATCTGTGTGTGTGGGTATGTGTGTGTGTGTCTATCCATGTGTGTCTATCTGTGTTTGAGTTTGTGTGTCTGCGTATTTATCCGTGTGTGTGTGTCTATCTGTATATGTGTGTGTCCATCTATGTGTGTGTATGCGTGTGTTTGTGTGTGCGTGTGTGTGTGTCTATCTGTGTGTGTGTGTGTGTCTATCTGTGTGTGTCTATGTTTGTGTGTGCGTGTGTGTGTGTGTCTATCTGTGTGTGTGTCTGTGTGTATGTGTGAGTCTATCTCTGTGTGTGTGTGTGTGTGTGTGTCTATCTGTATATGTGTGTGTCCATCTATGTGTGTGTATGTGTGTGTTTGTGTGTCTATCTGTGTGCGTGTGTCTATCAGACAGCATGTGCATGTGTGTCAATCTGTGTGTGTGTGTATGTGTGCGCGTGTGTGTCTATCTGTGTATGTGTGTGTGTGTCTATCTGTTTGTCTGTGTGTGTGTGTGCATGTGTTTGTGTGTCTATCTGTGTGCGTGTGTCTATCAGTCAGTGTGTGCATGTGTGTCTATCTGTG
>NC_135883.1:36759005-36796505 GCF_964194155.1 Cetorhinus maximus
GTGTGTCTCTCTGTGTGTGTGTGTGACTATCTGTGTGTGTGTCTATCTGTGTGTGTGTGTCTATCTGTGTGTGTGTTTGTGTGTGTGTGTTTCATTCCGTGTGTGTGTGTCTATCTGTATGTGTGTATGTGTGTGTTTGTCTGTCTATCTGTGTGCGTGTGTCTATCTGTGAATTTGTGCATGTGTATCTACCTGTGTGTGTGTTTATGTGTGTATGTCTATTTGTGTGTGTGTGTCTATCTTTGTATGTGTGTGTTTGTGTCTATCTTTGTGTGTGTGTGTTTGTGTCTATCTGTGTGTGTGTGTGTGTGTGCCTATCTGCATGCGTGTGAGTGTGTGTCTATCTGTGTTTGTGTGTGTGTGTGTCTGTGTGTGCCTAGCTGTGTGTGTGTGTGTGTGTGTGTGTCTATCCGTGTGTGTGTGTCTGTCTGTGTGTGTGTATGTGTGTGTTTGTGTGTCTATCTGTGTGCGTGTGTCTATCAGTCAGTGTGTGCATGTGTGTCTATCTGTGTGTGTGCGTATGTGTGTGTGTGTCTATCCATGTGTGTCTATCTGTGTTTGAGTTTGTGTGTCTGCGTATTTATCCGTGTGTGTGTGTCTATCTGTATATGTGTGTGTCCATCTATGTGTGTGTATGCGTGTGTTTGTGTGTGTGTGTGTGTGTGTCTATCTGTGTGTGTGTGTGTGTCTATCTGTGTGTGTGTCTGTGTGTATGTGTGAGTCTATCTCTGTGTGTGTGTGTGTGTGTCTATCTGTGTGTGTATGTGTGTGTCTATCTCTGTGTGTGTGTGTGTGTCTAACTGCGTGTGTGTGTCTATCTGTGTATGTCTGTGTGCCTATCTGTGTGTGTGTGAATGTGTGTGTGTCTATCTGTGTATGTGTGTGTGTGCATGTCTATCTGTGTGTGTGTCTAACAGTGTGTGTGTCTAGCTGTGTGTGTATTTGTG
Source organism: Cetorhinus maximus (assembly GCF_964194155.1). Classification (NCBI taxonomy): domain Eukaryota; kingdom Metazoa; phylum Chordata; class Chondrichthyes; order Lamniformes; family Cetorhinidae; genus Cetorhinus; species Cetorhinus maximus. Next base: position 36,759,953 of record NC_135883.1, read on the forward strand.
TGTGTCTATCTGTGTATGTGCGTGTGTGTCTATCTGTGTGTGTGTGTCTATCTGTGTGTGTGCGTCTGTGTGTGTGTGTGTGCGTGTGTCTGCGTATCTATCCGTGTGTGTGTGTCTATCTGTATATGTGTGTGTCCATCTATATGTGTGTATGTGTGTGTTTGTGTGTCTATCTGTGTGCGTGTGTCTATCAGTCAGCGTGTGCATGTGTGTCAATCTGTGTGTGTGTGTATGTGTGCGCGTGTGTGTCTATCTGTGTATGTGTGTGTGTGTCTATCTGTGTGTCTGTGTGTGTGTGTGCGTGTGTTTGTGTGTCTATCTGTGTGCGTGTGTCTATCAGTCAGTGTGTGCATGTGTGTCTATCTGTGTGTGTGTGTATGTGTGCGCGTGTGTGTCTATCTGTGTGTGTGTGTGTGTGTGCATGTCTATCTGTGTGTGTGTCTATCAGTGTGTGTGTCTACCTGTGTGTGCATTTGTGTGTGTCTCTCTGTGTATGTGACTATCTGTGTGCGTGTGTCTGTGTGTGTGTGTGACTGTCTGTCTATCTGTGTGTGTGTGTGTCTGTCTATCTGTGTGTCTGTGTATCTATCTGTGTGAGTATGTGTGTGTGTATCTGTGTGTGTGTCTATCTGTGTGTGTGTGTGTGTGTGTCTACCTGTGTGTGTGTGTGTGTCTATGTGTGTGTGTGTCTATCTGTGTGTGTGTGTGTCTGTCTATCTGTGTGTGTGTCTATCTCTGTGTGTGTGTGTGTGTATGTGTCTAACTGTGTGTGTGTCTATGTGTGTGTGTGTGTGTCTATCTGTGTGTGTGTGTCGATCTGTGTGTGTGTCTGTATGTGTGTGTCTATCTGTGTGTGTGTGTGTGTCTATCTGTGTGTGTGTCTATCTGTGTGTGTGTGTATGTGTGTGTGTGTCTCTGTGTGTGTGTGTGTGACTATCTGTGTGTGTGTCTATCTGTGTGTGTGTGTCTATCTGTGTGTGTGTATTGTGTGTGTGTGTTTCATTCCGTGTGTGTGTGTCTATCTGTATGTGTGTATGTGTGTGTTTGTCTGTCTATCTGTGTGCGTGTGTCTATCTGTGAATTTGTGCATGTGTATCTACCTGTGTGTGTGTTTATGTGTGTATGTCTATTTGTGTGTGTGTGTCTATCTTTGTATGTGTGTGTTTGTGTCTATCTTTGTGTGTGTGTGTTTGTGTCTATCTGTGTGTGTGTGTGTGTGTGTCTATCTGCATGCGTGTGAGTGTGTGTCTATCTGTGTTTGTGTGTGTGTGTGTCTGTGTGTGCCTAGCTGTGTGTGTGTGTGCGTGTGTGTCTATCCGTGTGTGTGTGTCTGTCTGTATGTGTGTGTGTCCATCTGTGTGTGTCTATGTGTGTGTTTGTGTGTCTATCTGTGTGCGTGTGTCTATCAGTCAGTGTGTGCATGTGTGTCTATCTGTGTGTGTGGGTATGTGTGTGTGTGTCTATCCATGTGTGTCTATCTGTGTTTGAGTTTGTGTGTCTGCGTATCTATCCGTGTGTGTGTGTCTATCTGTATATGTGTGTGTCCATCTATGTGTGTGTATGTGTGTGTTTGTGTGTCTATCTGTGTGCGTGTGTCTATCAGTCAGCGTGTGCATGTGTGTCAATCTGTGTGTGTGTGTATGTGTGCACGTGTGTGTCTATCTGTGTATGTGTGTGTGTGTCTATCTGTGTGTCTGTGTGTGTGTGTGTGCATGTGTTTGTGTGTCTATCTGTGTGCGTGTGTCTATCAGTCAGTGTGTGCATGTGTGTCTATCTGTGTGTGTGTGTATATGTGTGCATGTGTGTCTATCTGTGTGTGTGTGTGTGTGTGCATGTCTATCTGTGTGTGTGTCTAACAGTGTGTGTGTCTAGCTGTGTGTGTATTTGTGTGTGTCTATCTGTGTATGTGCGTGTGTGTCTATCTGTGTGTGTGTCTATCTGTGTGTGTGCGTCTGTGTGTGTGTGTGTGTGTGTGTGTGTGTGTGTGTATCTGTGTGTGTGTGTGTCTATCTGTGTGTGTCTATCTATGTGTGTGTATGTGTGTGTGTGTGTCTATCTGTGTGTGTGTGTGTGTGTCTGTCTGTGTGTGTGCGTGTGTGTGTGTGTGTGTCTATCTGTGTGTGTGTGTGTCTATCTGCATGTGTGTGTCTATCTGTGTATGTGTGTGTGTCTATCTGTGTGTGTGTGTATGTGTGTGTGTCTATCTGTGTACTTGTGTGTTTGTGTCTATCTTTGTGTGTGTGTGTTTGTGTCTATCTGTGTGCCTGTGTCTATCAGTCAGTGTGTGCATGTGTGTCTATCTGTGTGAGTGGGTATGTGTGTGTGTGTCTATCCATGTGTGTCTATCTGTGTTTGAGTTTGTGTGTCTGCGTATATATCCGTGTGTGTGTGTCTATCTGTATATGTGTGTGTCCACCTATGTGTGTGTATGTGTGTGTTTGTGTGTCTATCTGTGTGCGTGTGTCTATCAGTCAGCGTGTGCATGTGTGTCAATCTGTGTGTGTGTGTATGTGTGCGCGTGTGTGTCTATCTGTGTATGTGTGTGTGTGTCTATCTGTGTGTCTGTGTGTGTGTGTGTGTGTGTTTGTGTGTCTATCTGTGTGCGTGTGTCTATCAGTCAGTGTGTGCATGTGTGTCTATCTGTGTGTGTGTGTATGTGTGCGCATGTGTGTCTATCTGTGTGTGTGTGTGTGCGTGTCTATCTGTGTGTGTGTCTAACAGTGTGTGTGTCTAGCTGTGTGTGTATTTGTGTGTGTCTATCTGTGTATGTGCGTGTGTGTCTATCTGTGTGTGTGTGTCTATCTGTGTGTGTGCGTCTGTGTGTGTGTGTGTGCGTGTGTGTGTGTGTCTATCTGTGTGTGTGTGTGTCTATCTGTGTGTGTCTATCTATGTGTGTGTGTGTGTGTGTGTCTATCTGTGTGTCTATCTGTGTGTATGTCTGTGTGTATGTGTGTGTCTCTCTGTGTCTGCGTGTGTGTGTGTCAGTCTGTGTGTGTGTGTGTGCGTGTGTGTGTATGTGTGTGTCTCTGTGTGTGTGTGTGTGTGTGTGTGTGTGTGTGTCTGTCTGTAAGTGTGTGTGTGTGTATGTGTGTGTCTATCTCTGTGTGTGTGTGTCTATCTGCGTGTGTGTGTATGTGTGTGTGTCTATCTGTGTACTTGTGTCTATCAGTCAGTGTGTGCATGTGTGTCTATCTGTGTGTGTGGGTATGTGTGTGTGTGTCTATCCATGTGTGTCTATCTGTGTTTGAGTTTGTGTGTCTGCGTATCTATCCGTGTGTGTGTGTCTATCTGTATATGTGTGTGTCCATCTATGTGTGTGTATGTGTGTGTTTGTGTGTCTATCTGTGTGCGTGTGTCTATCAGTCAGCGTGTGCATGTGTGTCAATCTGTGTGTGTGTGTATGTGTGCGCGTGTGTGTCTATCTGTGTATGTGTGTGTGTGTCTATCTGTGTGTCTGTGTGTGTGTGTGCATGTGTTTGTGTGTCTATCTGTGTGCGTGTGTCTATCAGTCAGTGTGTGCATGTGTGTCTATCTGTGTGTGTGTGTATGTGTGTGCGTGTGTGTCTATCTGTGTGTGTGTGTGTGTGTGCATGTCTATCTGTGTGTGTGTCTAACAGTGTGTGTGTCTAGCTGTGTGTGTATTTGTGTGTGTCTATCTGTGTATGTGCGTGTGTGTCTATCTGTGTGTGTGTGTCTATCTGTGTGTGTGCGTCTGTGTGTGTGTGTGTGTGTGTGTGTGTGTGTGTGTGTATCTGTGTGTGTGTGTGTCTATCTGTGTGTGTCTATCTATGTGTGTGTGTGTGTGTGTGTGTGTCTATCTGTGTGTGTGTGTGTGTGTCTGTCTGTGTGTGTGCGTGTGTGTGTGTGTGTGTCTATCTGTGTGTGTGTGTGTCTATCTGCATGTGTGTGTCTATCTGTGTATGTGTGTGTGTCTATCTGTGTGTGTGTGTATGTGTGTGTGTCTATCTGTGTACTTGTGTGTTTGTGTCTATCTTTGTGTGTGTGTGTTTGTGTCTATCTGTGTGCCTGTGTCTATCAGTCAGTGTGTGCATGTGTGTCTATCTGTGTGAGTGGGTATGTGTGTGTGTGTCTATCCATGTGTGTCTATCTGTGTTTGAGTTTGTGTGTCTGCGTATATATCCGTGTGTGTGTGTCTATCTGTATATGTGTGTGTCCACCTATGTGTGTGTATGTGTGTGTTTGTGTGTCTATCTGTGTGCGTGTGTCTATCAGTCAGCGTGTGCATGTGTGTCAATCTGTGTGTGTGTGTATGTGTGCGCGTGTGTGTCTATCTGTGTATGTGTGTGTGTGTCTATCTGTGTGTCTGTGTGTGTGTGTGTGTGTGTTTGTGTGTCTATCTGTGTGCGTGTGTCTATCAGTCAGTGTGTGCATGTGTGTCTATCTGTGTGTGTGTGTATGTGTGCGCATGTGTGTCTATCTGTGTGTGTGTGTGTGCGTGTCTATCTGTGTGTGTGTCTAACAGTGTGTGTGTCTAGCTGTGTGTGTATTTGTGTGTGTCTATCTGTGTATGTGCGTGTGTGTCTATCTGTGTGTGTGTGTCTATCTGTGTGTGTGCGTCTGTGTGTGTGTGTGTGCGTGTGTGTGTGTGTCTATCTGTGTGTGTGTGTGTCTATCTGTGTGTGTCTATCTATGTGTGTGTGTGTGTGTGTGTGTGTCTATCTGTGTGTATGTCTGTGTGTATGTGTGTGTCTCTCTGTGTCTGCGTGTGTGTGTGTCAGTCTGTGTGTGTGTGTGTGCGTGTGTGTGTATGTGTGTGTCTCTGTGTGTGTGTGTGTGTGTGTGTGTGTGTCTGTCTGTAAGTGTGTGTGTGTGTATGTGTGTGTCTATCTCTGTGTGTGTGTCTCTATCTGCGTGTGTGTTTCTATCTGTGTATGTGTGAGTGTCTATCTGTGTGTGTGTGTATGTGTGTGTGTCTATCTGTGTGAGTGTGTGTGTCTATCTGCATGTGTGTGTGTGTGTCTATCTGTGTGTGTGTCTGTCTGTGTGTGCATGTGTGTGTGTATGTGTCTATCTGTGTGTATGTGTGGGTGTCTATCTGTGTGTGTATGTGTGTGTCTTTGTGTGTCTATCTGTGTATATGTATGTCTGTGTCTATCTGTGTGTGTGTCTATCTGTGTGTGTGTGTGTGTGTGTGTGTGTGTCTATCTGTGGGTCTGCGTGTGTGTCTATCTGTGTGTGTGTGTGTGTCTATCTGTGTGTGTGTGTGTGTGTGTGTCTACCTGTGTGTGTGTGTGTCTATCTGTGTGTGTGTGTCTATCTGTGTGTGTGTCTGTCTGTCTATCTGTGTGTGTGTGTGTCTGTCTATCTGTGTATCTGTGTATCTATCTGTGTGAGTATGTGTGTGTGTATCTGTGTGTGTGTCTATCTGTGTGTGTGTGTGTGTCTACCTGTGTGTGTGTGTGTGTCTATCTGTGTGTGTGTCTGTCTGTGTGTGCATGTGTGTGTGTATGTGTCTATCTGTGTGTATGTGTGGGTGTCTATCTGTGTGTGTATGTGTGTGTCTTTGTGTGTCTATCTGTGTATATGTATGTCTGTGTCTATCTGTGTGTGTGTCTATCTGTGTGTGTGTGTCTGTGTCTATCTGTGTGTGTGTGTGTGTGTGTGTGTGTGTGTCTATCTGTGGGTCTGCGTGTGTGTCTATCTGTGTGTGTGTGTGTGTCTATCTGTGTGTGTGTGTGTGTGTGTGTGTGTGTGTCTACCTGTGTGTGTGTGTGTGTGTCTATCTGTGTGTGTGTGTCTATCTGTGTGTGTGTCTGTCTGTCTATCTGTGTGTGTGTGTGTCTGTCTATCTGTGTGTCTGTGTATCTGTCTGTGTGAGTATGTGTGTGTGTATCTGTGTGTGTGTCTATCTGTGTGTGTGTGTGTGTGTGTGTGTGTGTCTACCTGTGTGTGTGTGTGTGTCTATGTGTGTGTGTGTCTATCCGTGTGTGTGTGTGTCTGTCTATCTGTGTGTCTGTGTGTCTATCTGTTTGAGTGTGTGTGTGTCTATCTGTGTGTGTGTCTATCTCTGTGTGTGTGTGTGTGTGTATGTGTCTAACTGTGTGTGTGTCTATGTGTGTGTGTGTGTGTCTATCTGTGTGTGTGTGTCGATCTGTGTGTGTGTCTGTATGTGTGTGTATGTGTGTGTCTATCTGTGTGTGTGTGTGTGTGTCTATCTGTGTGTGTGTCTATCTGTGTGTGTGTGTATGTGTGTGTGTGTCTGTGTGTGTGTGTGTGTGACTATCTGTGTGTGTGTCTATCTGTGTGTGTGTGTCTATCTGTGTGTGTATTTGTGTGTGTGTGTTTCATTCCGTGTGTGTGTGTCTATCTGTATGTGTGTATGTGTGTGTTTGTTTGTCTATCTGTGTGCGTGTGTCTATCTGTGAATTTGTGCATGTGTATCTACCTGTGTGTGTGTTTATGTGTGTATGTCTATTTGTGTGTGTGTGTCTATCTTTGTATGTGTTTGTTTGTGTCTATCTTTGTGTGTGTGTGTTTGTGTCTATCTGTGTGTGTGTGTGTGTGTGTGTGTCTATCTGCATGCGTGTGAGTGTGTGTCTATCTGTGTTTGTGTGTGTGTGTGTCTGTGTGTGCCTAGCTGTGTGTGTGTGTGTGTGTGTGTGTCTATCCGTGTGTGTGTGTCTGTCTGTGTGTGTGTATGTGTGTGTTTGTGTGTCTATCTGTGTGCGTGTGTCTATCAGTCAGTGTGTGCATGTGTGTCTATCTGTGTGTGTGCGTATGTGTGTGTGTGTCTATCCATGTGTGTCTATCTGTGTTTGAGTTTGTGTGTCTGCGTATTTATCCGTGTGTGTGTGTCTATCTGTATATGTGTGTGTCCATCTATGTGTGTGTATGCGTGTGTTTGTGTGTGTGTGTGTGTGTGTCTATCTGTGTGTGTGTGTGTGTCTATCTGTGTGCGTGTGTCTATCAGTCAGTGTGTGCATGTGTGTCTATCTGTGTGTGTGTGTATGTGTGCGCATGTGTGTCTATCTGTGTGTGTGTGTGTGCGTGTCTATCTGTGTGTGTGTCTAACAGTGTGTGTGTCTAGCTGTGTGTGTATTTGTGTGTGTCTATCTGTGTATGTGCGTGTGTGTCTATCTGTGTGTGTGTGTCTATCTGTGTGTGTGCGTCTGTGTGTGTGTGTGTGCGTGTGTGTGTGTGTCTATCTGTGTGTGTGTGTGTCTATCTGTGTGTGTCTATCTATGTGTGTGTGTGTGTGTGTGTGTGTCTATCTGTGTGTATGTCTGTGTGTATGTGTGTGTCTCTCTGTGTCTGCGTGTGTGTGTGTCAGTCTGTGTGTGTGTGTGTGCGTGTGTGTGTATGTGTGTGTCTCTGTGTGTGTGTGTGTGTGTGTGTGTGTGTGTCTGTCTGTAAGTGTGTGTGTGTGTATGTGTGTGTCTATCTCTGTGTGTGTGTGTCTATCTGCGTGTGTGTGTATGTGTGTGTGTCTATCTGTGTACTTGTGTCAATCAGTCAGTGTGTGCATGTGTGTCTATCTGTGTGTGTGGGTATGTGTGTGTGTGTCTATCCATGTGTGTCTATCTGTGTTTGAGTTTGTGTGTCTGCGTATCTATCCGTGTGTGTGTGTCTATCTGTATATGTGTGTGTCCATCTATGTGTGTGTATGTGTGTGTCTGTGTGTCTATCTGTGTGCGTGTGTCTATCAGTCAGCGTGTGCATGTGTGTCAATCTGTGTGTGTGTGTATGTGTGCGCGTGTGTGTCTATCTGTGTATGTGTGTGTGTGTCTATCTGTGTGTCTGTGTGTGTGTGTGCATGTGTTTGTGTGTCTATCTGTGTGCGTGTGTCTATCAGTCAGTGTGTGCATGTGTGTCTATCTGTGTGTGTGTGTATGTGTGTGCATGTGTGTCTATCTGTGTGTGTGTGTGTGTGTGCATGTCTATCTGTGTGTGTGTCTAACAGTGTGTGTGTCTAGCTGTGTGTGTATTTGTGTGTGTCTATCTGTGTATGTGCGTGTGTGTCTATCTGTGCGTGTGTGTCTATCTGTGTGTGTGCATCTGTGTGTGTGTGTGTGTGTGTGTGTGTGTGTGTATCTGTGTGTGTGTGTGTCTATCTGTGTGTGTCTATCTATGTGTGTGTGTGTGTGTGTGTGTCTATCTGTGTGTGTGTGTGTGTGTCTGTCTGTGTGTGTGCGTGTGTGTGTGTGTGTGTCTATCTGTGTGTGTGTGTGTCTATCTGCATGTGTGTGTCTATCTGTGTATGTGTGTGTGTCTATCTGTGTGTGTGTGTATGTGTGTGTGTCTATCTGTGTACTTGTGTGTTTGTGTCTATCTTTGTGTGTGTGTGTTTGTGTCTATCTGTGTGCGTGTGTCTATCAGTCAGTGTGTGCATGTGTGTCTATCTGTGTGAGTGGGTATGTGTGTGTGTGTCTATCCATGTGTGTCTATCTGTGTTTGAGTTTGTGTGTCTGCGTATATATCCGTGTGTGTGTGTCTATCTGTATATGTGTGTGTCCACCTATGTGTGTGTATGTGTGTGTTTGTGTGTCTATCTGTGTGCGTGTGTCTATCAGTCAGCGTGTGCATGTGTGTCAATCTGTGTGTGTGTGTATGTGTGCGCGTGTGTGTCTATCTGTGTATGTGTGTGTGTGTCTATCTGTGTGTCTGTGTGTGTGTGTGTGTGTGTTTGTGTGTCTATCTGTGTGCGTGTGTCTATCAGTCAGTGTGTGCATGTGTGTCTATCTGTGTGTGTGTGTATGTGTGCGCATGTGTGTCTATCTGTGTGTGTGTGTGTGCGTGTCTATCTGTGTGTGTGTCTAACAGTGTGTGTGTCTAGCTGTGTGTGTATTTGTGTGTGTCTATCTGTGTATGTGCGTGTGTGTCTATCTGTGTGTGTGTGTCTATCTGTGTGTGTGCGTCTGTGTGTGTGTGTGTGCGTGTGTGTGTGTGTCTATCTGTGTGTGTGTGTGTCTATCTGTGTGTGTCTATCTATGTGTGTGTGTGTGTGTGTGTGTGTCTATCTGTGTGTATGTCTGTGTGTATGTGTGTGTCTCTCTGTGTCTGCGTGTGTGTGTGTCAGTCTGTGTGTGTGTGTGTGCGTGTGTGTGTATGTGTGTGTCTCTGTGTGTGTGTGTGTGTGTGTGTCTGTCTGTAAGTGTGTGTGTGTGTATGTGTGTGTCTATCTCTGTGTGTGTGTCTCTATCTGCGTGTGTGTTTCTATCTGTGTATGTGTGAGTGTCTATCTGTGTGTGTGTGTATGTGTGTGTGTCTATCTGTGTGAGTGTGTGTGTCTATCTGCATGTGTGTGTGTGTGTCTATCTGTGTGTGTGTCTGTCTGTGTGTGCATGTGTGTGTGTATGTGTCTATCTGTGTGTATGTGTGGGTGTCTATCTGTGTGTGTATGTGTGTGTCTTTGTGTGTCTATCTGTGTATATGTATGTCTGTGTCTATCTGTGTGTGTGTCTATCTGTGTGTGTGTGTGTGTGTGTGTGTGTCTATCTGTGGGTCTGCGTGTGTGTCTATCTGTGTGTGTGTGTGTGTCTATCTGTGTGTGTGTGTGTGTGTGTGTGTCTACCTGTGTGTGTGTGTGTCTATCTGTGTGTGTGTGTCTATCTGTGTGTGTGTCTGTCTGTCTATCTGTGTGTGTGTGTGTCTGTCTATCTGTGTGTCTGTGTATCTATCTGTGTGAGTATGTGTGTGTGTATCTGTGTGTGTGTCTATCTGTGTGTGTGTGTGTGTGTGTGTGTGTCTACCTGTGTGTGTGTGTGTGTCTATCTGTGTGTGTGTCTGTCTGTGTGTGCATGTGTGTGTGTATGTGTCTATCTGTGTGTATGTGTGGGTGTCTATCTGTGTGTGTATGTGTGTGTCTTTGTGTGTCTATCTGTGTATATGTATGTCTGTGTCTATCTGTGTGTGTGTCTATCTGTGTGTGTGTGTCTGTGTCTATCTGTGTGTGTGTGTGTGTGTGTGTGTGTGTGTCTATCTGTGGGTCTGCGTGTGTGTCTATCTGTGTGTGTGTGTGTCTATCTGTGTGTGTGTGTGTGTGTGTGTCTACCTGTGTGTGTGTGTGTGTGTCTATCTGTGTGTGTGTGTCTATCTGTGTGTGTGTCTGTCTGTCTATCTGTGTGTGTGTGTGTCTGTCTATCTGTGTGTCTGTGTATCTGTCTGTGTGAGTATGTGTGTGTGTATCTGTGTGTGTGTCTATCTGTGTGTGTGTGTGTGTGTGTGTGTGTGTCTACCTGTGTGTGTGTGTGTCTATGTGTGTGTGTGTCTATCTGTGTGTGTGTGTGTCTGTCTATCTGTGTGTCTGTGTGTCTATCTGTTTGAGTGTGTGTGTGTCTATCTGTGTGTGTGTCTATCTCTGTGTGTGTGTGTGTGTATGTGTCTAACTGTGTGTGTGTCTATGTGTGTGTGTGTGTGTCTATCTGTGTGTGTGTGTCGATCTGTGTGTGTGTCTGTATGTGTGTGTATGTGTGTGTCTATCTGTGTGTGTGTGTGTGTGTCTATCTGTGTGTGTGTCTATCTGTGTGTGTGTGTATGTGTGTGTGTGTCTCTGTGTGTGTGTGTGTGACTATCTGTGTGTGTGTCTATCTGTGTGTGTGTGTCTATCTGTGTGTGTATTTGTGTGTGTGTGTTTCATTCCGTGTGTGTGTGTCTATCTGTATGTGTGTATGTGTGTGTTTGTCTGTCTATCTGTGTGCGTGTGTCTATCTGTGAATTTGTGCATGTGTATCTACCTGTGTGTGTGTTTATGTGTGTATGTCTATTTGTGTGTGTGTGTCTATCTTTGTATGTGTGTGTTTGTGTCTATCTTTGTGTGTGTGTGTTTGTGTCTATCTGTGTGTGTGTGTGTGTGTGTCTATCTGCATGCATGTGAGTGTGTGTCTATCTGTGTTTGTGTGTGTGTGTGTCTGTGTGTGCCTAGCTGTGTGTGTGTGTGTCTATCCGTGTGTGTGTGTCTGTCTGTATGTGTGTGTGTCCATCTGTGTGTGTGTATGTGTGTGTTTGTGTGTCTATCTGTGTGCGTGTGTCTATCAGTCAGTGTGTGCATGTGTGTCTATCTGTGTGTGTGGGTATGTGTGTGTGTGTCTATCCATGTGTGTCTATCTGTGTTTGAGTTTGTGTGTCTGCGTATTTATCCGTGTGTGTGTGTCTATCTGTATATGTGTGTGTCCATCTATGTGTGTGTATGCGTGTGTTTGTGTGTGCGTGTGTGTGTGTCTATCTGTGTGTGTGTGTGTGTCTATCTGTGTGTGTCTATGTTTGTGTGTGCGTGTGTGTGTGTGTCTATCTGTGTGTGTGTCTGTGTGTATGTGTGAGTCTATCTCTGTGTGTGTGTGTGTGTGTGTCTATCTGTATATGTGTGTGTCCATCTATGTGTGTGTATGTGTGTGTTTGTGTGTCTATCTGTGTGCGTGTGTCTATCAGTCAGCATGTGCATGTGTGTCAATCTGTGTGTGTGTGTATGTGTGCGCGTGTGTGTCTATCTGTGTATGTGTGTGTGTGTCTATCTGTGTGTCTGTGTGTGTGTGTGCGTGTGTTTGTGTGTCTATCTGTGTGCATGTGTCTATCAGTCAGTGTGTGCATGTGTGTCTATCTGTGTGTGTGTGTATGTGTGCGCGTGTGTGTCTATCTGTGTGTGTGTGTGTGCATGTCTATCTGTGTGTGTGTCTAACAGTGTGTGTGTCTACCTGTGTGTGTGTGTGTGTGTGTGTGTGTCTCTCTGTGTGTGTGTGTGACTATCTGTGTGTGTGTCTATCTGTGTGTGTGTGTCTATCTGTGTGTGTGTTTGTGTGTGTGTGTTTCATTCCGTGTGTGTGTGTCTATCTGTATGTGTGTATGTGTGTGTTTGTCTGTCTATCTGTGTGCGTGTGTCTATCTGTGAATTTGTGCATGTGTATCTACCTGTGTGTGTGTTTATGTGTGTATGTCTATTTGTGTGTGTGTGTCTATCTTTGTATGTGTGTGTTTGTGTCTATCTTTGTGTGTGTGTGTTTGTGTCTATCTGTGTGTGTGTGTGTGTGTCTATCTGCATGTGTGTGAGTGTGTGTCTATCTGTGTTTGTGTGTGTGTGTCTGTGTGTGCCTAGCTGTGTGTGTGTGTGTGTGTGTGTGTGTCTATCCGTGTGTGTGTGTCTGTCTGTGTGTGTGTATGTGTGTGTTTGTGTGTCTATCTGTGTGCGTGTGTCTATCAGTCAGTGTGTGCATGTGTGTCTATCTGTGTGTGTGCGTATGTGTGTGTGTGTCTATCCATGTGTGTCTATCTGTGTTTGAGTTTGTGTGTCTGCGTATTTATCCGTGTGTGTGTGTCTATCTGTATATGTGTGTGTCCATCTATGTGTGTGTATGCGTGTGTTTGTGTGTGTGTGTGTGTGTCTATCTGTGTGTGTGTGTGTGTCTATCTGTGTGTGTCTATGTTTGTGTGTGCGTGTGTGTGTGTGTCTATCTGTGTGTGTGTCTGTGTGTATGTGTGAGTCTATCTCTGTGTGTGTGTGTGTGTGTCTATCTGTGTGTGTATGTGTGTGTCTATCTCTGTGTGTGTGTGTGTGTGTCTAACTGCGTGTGTGTGTCTATCTGTGTATGTCTGTGTGCCTATCTGTGTGTGTGTGAATGTGTGTGTGTCTATCTGTGTATGTGTGTGTGTGCATGTCTATCTGTGTGTGTGTCTAACAGTGTGTGTGTCTAGCTGTGTGTGTATTTGTGTGTGTCTATCTGTGTATGTGCGTGTGTGTCTATCTGTGTGTGTGTGTCTATCTGTGTGTGTGCGTCTGTGTGTGTGTGTGTGCGTGTGTCTGCGTATCTATCCGTGTGTGTGTGTCTATCTGTATATGTGTGTGTCCATCTATGTGTGTGTATGTGTGTGTTTGTGTGTCTATCTGTGTGCGTGTGTCTATCAGTCAGCGTGTGCATGTGTGTCAATCTGTGTGTGTGTGTATGTGTGCGCGTGTGTGTCTATCTGTGTATGTGTGTGTGTGTCTATCTGTGTGTCTGTGTGTGTGTGTGCGTGTGTTTGTGTGTCTATCTGTGTGCGTGTGTCTATCAGTCAGTGTGTGCATGTGTGTCTATCTGTGTGTGTGTGTATGTGTGCGCGTGTGAGTCTATCTGTGTGTGTGTGTGTGTGTGCATGTCTATCTGTGTGTGTGTCTATCAGTGTGTGTGTCTACCTGTGTGTGCATTTGTGTGTGTCTCTCTGTGTATGTGACTATCTGTGTGCATGTGTCTGTGTGTGTGTGTGACTGTCTGTCTATCTGTGTGTGTGTGTGTCTGTCTATCTGTGTGTCTGTGTATCTATCTGTGTGAGTATGTGTGTGTGTATCTGTGTGTGTGTCTATCTGTGTGTGTGTGTGTCTACCTGTGTGTGTGTGTGTGTCTATGTGTGTGTGTGTCTATCTGTGTGTGTGTGTGTGTGTCTATCTGTGTGTCTGTGTGTCTATCTGTTTGAGTGTGTGTGTGTCTATCTGTGTGTGTGTCTATCTCTGTGTGTGTGTGTGTGTATGTGTCTAACTGTGTGTGTGTCTATGTGTGTGTGTGTGTGTCTATCTGTGTGTGTGTGTCGATCTGTGTGTGTGTCTGTATGTGTGTGTATGTGTGTGTCTATCTGTGTGTGTGTGTGTGTCTATCTGTGTGTGTGTCTATCTGTGTGTGTGTGTATGTGTGTGTGTGTCTCTGTGTGTGTGTGTGTGACTATCTGTGTGTGTGTCTATCTGTGTGTGTGTGTCTATCTGTGTGTGTGTTTGTGTGTGTGTGTTTCATTCCGTGTGTGTGTGTCTATCTGTATGTGTGTATGTGTGTGTTTGTTTGTCTATCTGTGTGCGTGTGTCTATCTGTGAATTTGTGCATGTGTATCTACCTGTGTGTGTGTTTATGTGTGTATGTCTATTTGTGTGTGTGTGTCTATCTTTGTATGTGTGTGTTTGTGTCTATCTTTGTGTGTGTGTGTTTGTGTCTATCTGTGTGTGTGTGTGTGTGTGTGTGTCTATCTGCATGCGTGTGAGTGTGTGTCTATCTGTGTTTGTGTGTGTGTGTGTCTGTGTGTGCCTAGCTGTGTGTGTGTGTGTGTGTGTGTCTATCCATGTGTGTGTGTCTGTCTGTATGTGTGTGTGTCCATCTGTGTGTGTGTATGTGTGTGTTTGTGTGTCTATCTGTGTGCGTGTGTCTATCAGTCAGTGTGTGCATGTGTGTCTATCTGTGTGTGTGGGTATGTGTGTGTGTGTCTATCCATGTGTGTCTATCTGTGTTTGAGTTTGTGTGTCTGCGTATTTATCCGTGTGTGTGTGTCTATCTGTATATGTGTGTGTCCATCTATGTGTGTGTATGCGTGTGTTTGTGTGTGCGTGTGTGTGTGTCTATCTGTGTGTGTGTGTGTGTCTATCTGTGTGTGTCTATGTTTGTGTGTGCGTGTGTGTGTGTGTCTATCTGTGTGTGTGTCTGTGTGTATGTGTGAGTCTATCTCTGTGTGTGTGTGTGTGTGTGTCTATCTGTATATGTGTGTGTCCATCTATGTGTGTGTATGTGTGTGTTTGTGTGTCTATCTGTGTGCGTGTGTCTATCAGTCAGCATGTGCATGTGTGTCAATCTGTGTGTGTGTGTATGTGTGCGCGTGTGTGTCTATCTGTGTATGTGTGTGTGTGTCTATCTGTGTGTCTGTGTGTGTGTGTGCGTGTGTTTGTGTGTCTATCTGTGTGCATGTGTCTATCAGTCAGTGTGTGCATGTGTGTCTATCTGTGTGTGTGTGTATGTGTGCGCGTGTGTGTCTATCTGTGTGTGTGTGTGTGCATGTCTATCTGTGTGTGTGTCTAACAGTGTGTGTGTCTACCTGTGTGTGTGTGTGTGTGTGTGTGTGTCTCTCTGTGTGTGTGTGTGACTATCTGTGTGTGTGTCTATCTGTGTGTGTGTGTCTATCTGTGTGTGTGTTTGTGTGTGTGTGTTTCATTCCGTGTGTGTGTGTCTATCTGTATGTGTGTATGTGTGTGTTTGTCTGTCTATCTGTGTGCGTGTGTCTATCTGTGAATTTGTGCATGTGTATCTACCTGTGTGTGTGTTTATGTGTGTATGTCTATTTGTGTGTGTGTGTCTATCTTTGTATGTGTGTGTTTGTGTCTATCTTTGTGTGTGTGTGTTTGTGTCTATCTGTGTGTGTGTGTGTGTGTCTATCTGCATGTGTGTGAGTGTGTGTCTATCTGTGTTTGTGTGTGTGTGTCTGTGTGTGCCTAGCTGTGTGTGTGTGTGTGTGTGTGTGTGTCTATCCGTGTGTGTGTGTCTGTCTGTATGTGTGTGTGTCCATCTGTGTGTGTGTATGTGTGTGTTTGTGTGTCTATCTGTGTGCGTGTGTCTATCAGTCAGTGTGTGCATGTGTGTCTATCTGTGTGTGTGCGTATGTGTGTGTGTGTCTATCCATGTGTGTCTATCTGTGTTTGAGTTTGTGTGTCTGCGTATTTATCCGTGTGTGTGTGTCTATCTGTATATGTGTGTGTCCATCTATGTGTGTGTATGCGTGTGTTTGTGTGTGTGTGTGTGTGTCTATCTGTGTGTGTGTGTGTGTCTATCTGTGTGTGTCTATGTTTGTGTGTGCGTGTGTGTGTGTGTCTATCTGTGTGTGTGTCTGTGTGTATGTGTGAGTCTATCTGTGTGTGTGTGTGTGTGTCTAACTGCGTGTGTGTGTCTATCTGTGTATGTCTGTGTGCCTATCTGTGTGTGTGTGAATGTGTGTGTGTCTATCTGTGTATGTGTGTGTGTGCATGTCTATCTGTGTGTGTGTCTAACAGTGTGTGTGTCTAGCTGTGTGTGTATTTGTGTGTGTCTATCTGTGTATGTGCGTGTGTGTCTATCTGTGTGTGTGTGTCTATCTGTGTGTGTGCGTCTGTGTGTGTGTGTGTGCGTGTGTCTGCGTATCTATCCGTGTGTGTGTGTCTATCTGTATATGTGTGTGTCCATCTATGTGTGTGTATGTGTGTGTTTGTGTGTCTATCTGTGTGCGTGTGTCTATCAGTCAGCGTGTGCATGTGTGTCAATCTGTGTGTGTGTGTATGTGTGCGCGTGTGTGTCTATCTGTGTATGTGTGTGTGTGTCTATCTGTGTGTCTGTGTGTGTGTGTGCGTGTGTTTGTGTGTCTATCTGTGTGCGTGTGTCTATCAGTCAGTGTGTGCATGTGTGTCTATCTGTGTGTGTGTGTATGTGTGCGCGTGTGTGTCTATCTGTGTGTGTGTGTGTGTGTGCATGTCTATCTGTGTGTGTGTCTATCAGTGTGTGTGTCTACCTGTGTGTGCATTTGTGTGTGTCTCTCTGTGTATGTGACTATCTGTGTGCGTGTGTCTGTGTGTGTGTGTGACTGTCTGTCTATCTGTGTGTGTGTGTGTCTGTCTATCTGTGTGTCTGTGTATCTATCTGTGTGAGTATGTGTGTGTGTATCTGTGTGTGTGTCTATCTGTGTGTGTGTGTGTCTACCTGTGTGTGTGTGTGTGTCTATGTGTGTGTGTGTCTATCTGTGTGTGTGTGTGTGTGTCTATCTGTGTGTCTGTGTGTCTATCTGTTTGAGTGTGTGTGTGTCTATCTGTGTGTGTGTCTATCTCTGTGTGTGTGTGTGTGTATGTGTCTAACTGTGTGTGTGTCTATGTGTGTGTGTGTGTGTCTATCTGTGTGTGTGTGTCGATCTGTGTGTGTGTCTGTATGTGTGTGTATGTGTGTGTCTATCTGTGTGTGTGTGTGTGTCTATCTGTGTGTGTGTCTATCTGTGTGTGTGTGTATGTGTGTGTGTGTCTCTGTGTGTGTGTGTGTGACTATCTGTGTGTGTGTCTATCTGTGTGTGTGTGTCTATCTGTGTGTGTGTTTGTGTGTGTGTGTTTCATTCCGTGTGTGTGTGTCTATCTGTATGTGTGTATGTGTGTGTTTGTTTGTCTATCTGTGTGCGTGTGTCTATCTGTGAATTTGTGCATGTGTATCTACCTGTGTGTGTGTTTATGTGTGTATGTCTATTTGTGTGTGTGTGTCTATCTTTGTATGTGTGTGTTTGTGTCTATCTTTGTGTGTGTGTGTTTGTGTCTATCTGTGTGTGTGTGTGTGTGTGTGTGTCTATCTGCATGCGTGTGAGTGTGTGTCTATCTGTGTTTGTGTGTGTGTGTGTCTGTGTGTGCCTAGCTGTGTGTGTGTGTGTGTGTGTGTCTATCCGTGTGTGTGTGTCTGTCTGTATGTGTGTGTGTCCATCTGTGTGTGTGTATGTGTGTGTTTGTGTGTCTATCTGTGTGCGTGTGTCTATCAGTCAGTGTGTGCATGTGTGTCTATCTGTGTGTGTGGGTATGTGTGTGTGTGTCTATCCATGTGTGTCTATCTGTGTTTGAGTTTGTGTGTCTGCGTATTTATCCGTGTGTGTGTGTCTATCTGTATATGTGTGTGTCCATCTATGTGTGTGTATGTGTGTGTTTGTGTGTCTATCTGTGTGCGTGTGTCTATCAGTCAGCGTGTGCATGTGTGTCAATCTGTGTGTGTGTGTATGTGTGCGCGTGTGTGTCTATCTGTGTATGTGTGTGTGTGTCTATCTGTGTGTCTGTGTGTGTGTGTGCGTGTGTTTGTGTGTCTATCTGTGTGCGTGTGTCTATCAGTCAGTGTGTGCATGTGTGTCTATCTGTGTGTGTGTGTATGTGTGCGCGTGTGTGTCTATCTGTGTGTGTGTGTGTGTGCATGTCTATCTGTGTGTCTGTGTGTGTGTGTGCGTGTGTTTGTGTGTCTATCTGTGTGCGTGTGTCTATCAGTCAGTGTGTGCATGTGTGTCTAACTGTGTGTGCGTGTATGTGTGCGCGTGTGTGTCTATCTGTGTGTGTGTGTGTGTGCATGTCTATCTGTGTGTGTGTCTATCAGTGTGTGTGTCTACCTGTGTGTATATTTGTGTGTGTCTATCTGTGTATGTGCGTGTGTGTCTATCTGTGTGTGTGTGTCTATCTGTGTGTGTGTGTCTCTGTGTGTGTGTGCGCGTGTGTGTGTGTGTCTATCTGCGTGTTTGTGTGTGTCTATCTGTGTGTGTCTATCTATGTGTGTGTGTGTGTGTGTGTGTGTCTATCTGTGTGTCTATCTGTGTGTGTGTGTGTGTGTATGTGTGTGTCTATCTCTGTGTGTGTGTGTGTGTGTCTGTCTGTCTGTGTGTGTGCGTGTGTGTGTGTGTGTGTTTATCTCTGTGTGTGTGTGTCTATCTGCGTGTGTGTGTGTGTGTGTGTGTGTCTATCTGTGTGTGTGTGCGCGTGTGTGTCTATCCGTGTGTGTGTGTTTCTGTCTGTATGTGTGAGTGTCCATCTGTGTGTGTGTATGTGTGTGTTTGTGTGTCTATCTGTGTGCGTGTGTCTATCAGTCAGTGTGTGTATGTGTGTCTATCTGTGTGTGTGGGTATGAGTGTGTGTGTCTATCCATGTGTGTCTATCTGTGTTTGAGTTTGTGTGTCTGCGTATTTATCCGTGTGTGTGTGTCTATCTGTATATGTGTGTGTCCATCTATGTGTGTGTATGCGTGTGTTTGTGTGTGTGTGTGTGTGTCTATCTGTGTGTGTGTGTGTGTCTATCTGTGTGTGTCTATGCTTGTGTGTGCGTGTGTGTGTGTGTCTATCAGTGTGTGTGTCTGTGTGTATGTGTGAGTCTATCTCTGTGTGTGTGTGTGTCTATCTGTGTGTGTGTGTGTGTGTGTGTGTGTCTATCTGTGTGTGTGTGTGTGTCTATCTGTGTGTATCTATCTATGTGTGTGTGTGTGTGTGTGTGTGTGTGTGTGTCTATCAGTGGGTCTATCTGTGTGTGTGTCTGTGTGTATGTGTGTGTCTATCTCTGTGTGTGTGTGTGTGTGTGTGTGTCTGTGTGTGTGTGTGTGTGTATGTGTGTGTCTATCTCTGTGTGTGTGTGTCTGTCTGCGTGTGTGTGTCTATCTGTGTATGTGTGTGTGTCTATCTGTGTGTGTGTGTGTCTGTGTGTGTCTATTTGTGTGCGTGTGTGTGTGTCTATCTGTGTGTGTGTGTTTGTCAATCTGCATGTGTGTGTGTGTCTATCTGTGTGTGTGTCTGTCTGTGTGTGTATGTGTGTGTGTATGTGTCTATCTGTGTTTATGTGTTTGTGTCTATCAGTGTGTGTATGTGTGCATGTCTATCTGTGTGTGTGTGTCAATCTGTGTGTGTGTGTGTGTGTCTATCTGTGTGTGTGTATGTGTCTAACTGTGTGTGTGTCTATGTGTGTGTGTGCGTGTCTATCTGTGTGTGTGTGTCGATCTGTGTGTGTGTCTGTATGTGTGTGTATGTGTGTGTCTATCTGTGTGTGTGTGTGTGTCTATCTGTGTGTGTGTCTATCTGTGTGTGTGTGCATGTGTGTGTGTGTCTGTGTGTGTGTGTGTGTGACTATCTGTGTGTGTGTCTATCTGTGTGTGTGTGTCTATCTGTGTGTGTATTTGTGTGTGTGTGTTTCATTCCGTGTGTGTGTGTCTATCTGTATGTGTGTATGTGTGTGTTTGTTTGTCTATCTGTGTGCGTGTGTCTATCTGTGAATTTGTGCATGTGTATCTACCTGTGTGTGTGTTTATGTGTGTATGTCTATTTGTGTGTGTGTGTCTATCTTTGTATGTGTTTGTTTGTGTCTATCTTTGTGTGTGTGTGTTTGTGTCTATCTGTATGTGTGTGTGTGTGTGTGTGTCTATCTGCATGCGTGTGAGTGTGTGTCTATCTGTGTTTGTGTGTGTGTGTGTCTGTGTGTGCCTAGCTGTGTGTGTGTGTGTGTGTGTGTGTCTATCCGTGTGTGTGTGTCTGTCTGTGTGTGTGTATGTGTGTGTTTGTGTGTCTATCTGTGTGCGTGTGTCTATCAGTCAGTGTGTGCATGTGTGTCTATCTGTGTGTGTGCGTATGTGTGTGTGTGTCTATCCATGTGTGTCTATCTGTGTTTGAGTTTGTGTGTCTGCGTATTTATCCGTGTGTGTGTGTCTATCTGTATATGTGTGTGTCCATCTATGTGTGTGTATGCGTGTGTTTGTGTGTGTGTGTGTGTGTGTCTATCTGTGTGTGTGTGTGTGTCTATCTGTGTGCGTGTGTCTATCAGTCAGTGTGTGCATGTGTGTCTATCTGTGTGTGTGTGTATGTGTGCGCATGTGTGTCTATCTGTGTGTGTGTGTGTGCGTGTCTATCTGTGTGTGTGTCTAACAGTGTGTGTGTCTAGCTGTGTGTGTATTTGTGTGTGTCTATCTGTGTATGTGCGTGTGTGTCTATCTGTGTGTGTGTGTCTATCTGTGTGTGTGCGTCTGTGTGTGTGTGTGTGCGTGTGTGTGTGTGTCTATCTGTGTGTGTGTGTGTCTATCTGTGTGTGTCTATCTATGTGTGTGTGTGTGTGTGTGTGTGTCTATCTGTGTGTATGTCTGTGTGTATGTGTGTGTCTCTCTGTGTCTGCGTGTGTGTGTGTCAGTCTGTGTGTGTGTGTGTGCGTGTGTGTGTATGTGTGTGTCTCTGTGTGTGTGTGTGTGTGTGTGTGTCTGTCTGTAAGTGTGTGTGTGTGTATGTGTGTGTCTATCTCTGTGTGTGTGTGTCTATCTGCGTGTGTGTGTATGTGTGTGTGTCTATCTGTGTACTTGTGTCTATCAGTCAGTGTGTGCATGTGTGTCTATCTGTGTGTGTGGGTATGTGTGTGTGTGTCTATCCATGTGTGTCTATCTGTGTTTGAGTTTGTGTGTCTGCGTATCTATCCGTGTGTGTGTGTCTATCTGTATATGTGTGTGTCCATCTATGTGTGTGTATGTGTGTGTTTGTGTGTCTATCTGTGTGCGTGTGTCTATCAGTCAGCGTGTGCATGTGTGTCAATCTGTGTGTGTGTGTATGTGTGCGCGTGTGTGTCTATCTGTGTATGTGTGTGTGTGTCTATCTGTGTGTCTGTGTGTGTGTGTGCATGTGTTTGTGTGTCTATCTGTGTGCGTGTGTCTATCAGTCAGTGTGTGCATGTGTGTCTATCTGTGTGTGTGTGTATGTGTGTGCATGTGTGTCTATCTGTGTGTGTGTGTGTGTGTGCATGTCTATCTGTGTGTGTGTCTAACAGTGTGTGTGTCTAGCTGTGTGTGTATTTGTGTGTGTCTATCTGTGTATGTGCGTGTGTGTCTATCTGTGTGTGTGTGTCTATCTGTGTGTGTGCGTCTGTGTGTGTGTGTGTGTGTGTGTGTGTGTATCTGTGTGTGTGTGTGTCTATCTGTGTGTGTCTATCTATGTGTGTGTGTGTGTGTGTGTGTGTCTATCTGTGTGTGTGTGTGTGTGTCTGTCTGTGTGTGTGCGTGTGTGTGTGTGTGTGTCTATCTGTGTGTGTGTGTGTCTATCTGCATGTGTGTGTCTATCTGTGTATGTGTGTGTGTCTATCTGTGTGTGTGTGTATGTGTGTGTGTCTATCTGTGTACTTGTGTGTTTGTGTCTATCTTTGTGTGTGTGTGTTTGTGTCTATCTGTGTGCGTGTGTCTATCAGTCAGTGTGTGCATGTGTGTCTATCTGTGTGAGTGGGTATGTGTGTGTGTGTCTATCCATGTGTGTCTATCTGTGTTTGAGTTTGTGTGTCTGCGTATATATCCGTGTGTGTGTGTCTATCTGTATATGTGTGTGTCCACCTATGTGTGTGTATGTGTGTGTTTGTGTGTCTATCTGTGTGCGTGTGTCTATCAGTCAGCGTGTGCATGTGTGTCAATCTGTGTGTGTGTGTATGTGTGCGCGTGTGTGTCTATCTGTGTATGTGTGTGTGTGTCTATCTGTGTGTCTGTGTGTGTGTGTGTGTGTGTTTGTGTGTCTATCTGTGTGCGTGTGTCTATCAGTCAGTGTGTGCATGTGTGTCTATCTGTGTGTGTGTGTATGTGTGCGCATGTGTGTCTATCTGTGTGTGTGTGTGTGCGTGTCTATCTGTGTGTGTGTCTAACAGTGTGTGTGTCTAGCTGTGTGTGTATTTGTGTGTGTCTATCTGTGTATGTGCGTGTGTGTCTATCTGTGTGTGTGTGTCTATCTGTGTGTGTGCGTCTGTGTGTGTGTGTGTGCGTGTGTGTGTGTGTCTATCTGTGTGTGTGTGTGTCTATCTGTGTGTGTCTATCTATGTGTGTGTGTGTGTGTGTGTGTGTCTATCTGTGTGTATGTCTGTGTGTATGTGTGTGTCTCTCTGTGTCTGCGTGTGTGTGTGTCAGTCTGTGTGTGTGTGTGTGCGTGTGTGTGTATGTGTGTGTCTCTGTGTGTGTGTGTGTGTGTGTGTGTGTGTCTGTCTGTAAGTGTGTGTGTGTGTATGTGTGTGTCTATCTCTGTGTGTGTGTCTCTATCTGCGTGTGTGTTTCTATCTGTGTATGTGTGAGTGTCTATCTGTGTGTGTGTATGTGTGTGTGTCTATCTGTGTGAGTGTGTGTGTCTATCTGCATGTGTGTGTGTGTGTCTATCTGTGTGTGTGTCTGTCTGTGTGTGCATGTGTGTGTGTATGTGTCTATCTGTGTGTATGTGTGGGTGTCTATCTGTGTGTGTATGTGTGTGTCTTTGTGTGTCTATCTGTGTATATGTATGTCTGTGTCTATCTGTGTGTGTGTCTATCTGTGTGTGTGTGTGTGTGTGTGTGTGTCTATCTGTGGGTCTGCGTGTGTGTCTATCTGTGTGTGTGTGTGTGTCTATCTGTGTGTGTGTGTGTGTGTGTGTCTACCTGTGTGTGTGTGTGTCTATCTGTGTGTGTGTGTCTATCTGTGTGTGTGTCTGTCTGTCTATCTGTGTGTGTGTGTGTCTGTCTATCTGTGTGTCTGTGTATCTATCTGTGTGAGTATGTGTGTGTGTATCTGTGTGTGTGTCTATCTGTGTGTGTGTGTGTGTGTGTGTGTCTACCTGTGTGTGTGTGTGTGTCTATCTGTGTGTGTGTCTGTCTGTGTGTGCATGTGTGTGTGTATGTGTCTATCTGTGTGTATGTGTGGGTGTCTATCTGTGTGTGTATGTGTGTGTCTTTGTGTGTCTATCTGTGTATATGTATGTCTGTGTCTATCTGTGTGTGTGTCTATCTGTGTGTGTGTGTCTGTGTCTATCTGTGTGTGTGTGTGTGTGTGTCTATCTGTGGGTCTGCGTGTGTGTCTATCTGTGTGTGTGTGTGTGTCTATCTGTGTGTGTGTGTGTGTGTGTGTCTACCTGTGTGTGTGTGTGTGTGTCTATCTGTGTGTGTGTGTCTATCTGTGTGTGTGTCTGTCTGTCTATCTGTGTGTGTGTGTGTCTGTCTATCTGTGTGTCTGTGTATCTGTCTGTGTGAGTATGTGTGTGTGTATCTGTGTGTGTGTCTATCTGTGTGTGTGTGTGTGTGTGTGTGTGTCTACCTGTGTGTGTGTGTGTCTATGTGTGTGTGTGTCTATCTGTGTGTGTGTGTGTCTGTCTATCTGTGTGTCTGTGTGTCTATCTGTTTGAGTGTGTGTGTGTCTATCTGTGTGTGTGTCTATCTCTGTGTGTGTGTGTGTGTATGTGTCTAACTGTGTGTGTGTCTATGTGTGTGTGTGTGTGTCTATCTGTGTGTGTGTGTCGATCTGTGTGTGTGTCTGTATGTGTGTGTATGTGTGTGTCTATCTGTGTGTGTGTGTGTGTGTGTCTATCTGTGTGTGTGTCTATCTGTGTGTGTGTGTATGTGTGTGTGTGTCTCTGTGTGTGTGTGTGTGACTATCTGTGTGTGTGTCTATCTGTGTGTGTGTGTCTATCTGTGTGTGTATTTGTGTGTGTGTGTTTCATTCCGTGTGTGTGTGTCTATCTGTATGTGTGTATGTGTGTGTTTGTCTGTCTATCTGTGTGCGTGTGTCTATCTGTGAATTTGTGCATGTGTATCTACCTGTGTGTGTGTTTATGTGTGTATGTCTATTTGTGTGTGTGTGTCTATCTTTGTATGTGTGTGTTTGTGTCTATCTTTGTGTGTGTGTGTTTGTGTCTATCTGTGTGTGTGTGTGTGTGTGTCTATCTGCATGCATGTGAGTGTGTGTCTATCTGTGTTTGTGTGTGTGTGTGTCTGTGTGTGCCTAGCTGTGTGTGTGTGTGTGTGTGTGTCTATCCGTGTGTGTGTGTCTGTCTGTATGTGTGTGTGTCCATCTGTGTGTGTGTATGTGTGTGTTTGTGTGTCTATCTGTGTGCGTGTGTCTATCAGTCAGTGTGTGCATGTGTGTCTATCTGTGTGTGTGGGTATGTGTGTGTGTGTCTATCCATGTGTGTCTATCTGTGTTTGAGTTTGTGTGTCTGCGTATTTATCCGTGTGTGTGTGTCTATCTGTGTATGTGTGTGTCCATCTATGTGTGTGTATGCGTGTGTTTGTGTGTGCGTGTGTGTGTGTCTATCTGTGTGTGTGTGTGTGTCTATCTGTGTGTGTCTATGTTTGTGTGTGCGTGTGTGTGTGTGTCTATCTGTGTGTGTGTCTGTGTGTATGTGTGAGTCTATCTCTGTGTGTGTGTGTGTGTGTGTCTATCTGTATATGTGTGTGTCCATCTATGTGTGTGTATGTGTGTGTTTGTGTGTCTATCTGTGTGCGTGTGTCTATCAGTCAGCATGTGCATGTGTGTCAATCTGTGTGTGTGTGTATGTGTGCGCGTGTGTGTCTATCTGTGTATGTGTGTGTGTGTGTCTATCTGTGTGTCTGTGTGTGTGTGTGCGTGTGTTTGTGTGTCTATCTGTGTGCATGTGTCTATCAGTCAGTGTGTGCATGTGTGTCTATCTGTGTGTGTGTGTATGTGTGCGCGTGTGTGTCTATCTGTGTGTGTGTGTGTGCATGTCTATCTGTGTGTGTGTCTAACAGTGTGTGTGTCTACCTGTGTGTGTGTGTGTGTGTGTGTGTGTCTCTCTGTGTGTGTGTGTGACTATCTGTGTGTGTGTCTATCTGTGTGTGTGTGTCTATCTGTGTGTGTGTTTGTGTGTGTGTGTTTCATTCCGTGTGTGTGTGTCTATCTGTATGTGTGTATGTGTGTGTTTGTCTGTCTATCTGTGTGCGTGTGTCTATCTGTGAATTTGTGCATGTGTATCTACCTGTGTGTGTGTTTATGTGTGTATGTCTATTTGTGTGTGTGTGTCTATCTTTGTATGTGTGTGTTTGTGTCTATCTTTGTGTGTGTGTGTTTGTGTCTATCTGTGTGTGTGTGTGTGTGTCTATCTGCATGTGTGTGAGTGTGTGTCTATCTGTGTTTGTGTGTGTGTGTCTGTGTGTGCCTAGCTGTGTGTGTGTGTGTGTGTGTGTGTGTGTCTATCCGTGTGTGTGTGTCTGTCTGTATGTGTGTGTGTCCATCTGTGTGTGTGTATGTGTGTGTTTGTGTGTCTATCTGTGTGCGTGTGTCTATCAGTCAGTGTGTGCATGTGTGTCTATCTGTGTGTGTGCGTATGTGTGTGTGTGTCTATCCATGTGTGTCTATCTGTGTTTGAGTTTGTGTGTCTGCGTATTTATCCGTGTGTGTGTGTCTATCTGTATATGTGTGTGTCCATCTATGTGTGTGTATGCGTGTGTTTGTGTGTGTGTGTGTGTGTCTATCTGTGTGTGTGTGTGTGTCTATCTGTGTGTGTCTATGTTTGTGTGTGCGTGTGTGTGTGTGTCTATCTGTGTGTGTGTCTGTGTGTATGTGTGAGTCTATCTCTGTGTGTGTGTGTGTGTGTCTATCTGTGTGTGTATGTGTGTGTCTATCTCTGTGTGTGTGTGTGTGTCTAACTGCGTGTGTGTGTCTATCTGTGTATGTCTGTGTGCCTATCTGTGTGTGTGTGAATGTGTGTGTGTCTATCTGTGTATGTGTGTGTGTGCATGTCTATCTGTGTGTGTGTCTAACAGTGTGTGTGTCTAGCTGTGTGTGTATTTGTGTGTGTCTATCTGTGTATGTGCGTGTGTGTCTATCTGTGTGTGTGTGTCTATCTGTGTGTGTGCGTCTGTGTGTGTGTGTGTGCGTGTGTCTGCGTATCTATCCGTGTGTGTGTGTCTATCTGTATATGTGTGTGTCCATCTATGTGTGTGTATGTGTGTGTTTGTGTGTCTATCTGTGTGCGTGTGTCTATCAGTCAGCGTGTGCATGTGTGTCAATCTGTGTGTGTGTGTATGTGTGCGCGTGTGTGTCTATCTGTGTATGTGTGTGTGTGTCTATCTGTGTGTCTGTGTGTGTGTGTGCGTGTGTTTGTGTGTCTATCTGTGTGCGTGTGTCTATCAGTCAGTGTGTGCATGTGTGTCTATCTGTGTGTGTGTGTATGTGTGCGCGTGTGTGTCTATCTGTGTGTGTGTGTGTGTGTGCATGTCTATCTGTGTGTGTGTCTATCAGTGTGTGTGTCTACCTGTGTGTGCATTTGTGTGTGTCTCTCTGTGTATGTGACTATCTGTGTGCGTGTGTCTGTGTGTGTGTGTGACTGTCTGTCTATCTGTGTGTGTGTGTGTCTGTCTATCTGTGTGTCTGTGTATCTATCTGTGTGAGTATGTGTGTGTGTATCTGTGTGTGTGTCTATCTGTGTGTGTGTGTGTCTACCTGTGTGTGTGTGTGTGTCTATGTGTGTGTGTGTCTATCTGTGTGTGTGTGTGTGTGTCTATCTGTGTGTCTGTGTGTCTATCTGTTTGAGTGTGTGTGTGTCTATCTGTGTGTGTGTCTATCTCTGTGTGTGTGTGTGTGTATGTGTCTAACTGTGTGTGTGTCTATGTGTGTGTGTGTGTGTCTATCTGTGTGTGTGTGTCGATCTGTGTGTGTGTCTGTATGTGTGTGTATGTGTGTGTCTATCTGTGTGTGTGTGTGTGTCTATCTGTGTGTGTGTCTATCTGTGTGTGTGTGTATGTGTGTGTGTGTCTCTGTGTGTGTGTGTGTGACTATCTGTGTGTGTGTCTATCTGTGTGTGTGTGTCTATCTGTGTGTGTGTTTGTGTGTGTGTGTTTCATTCCGTGTGTGTGTGTCTATCTGTATGTGTGTATGTGTGTGTTTGTTTGTCTATCTGTGTGCGTGTGTCTATCTGTGAATTTGTGCATGTGTATCTACCTGTGTGTGTGTTTATGTGTGTATGTCTATTTGTGTGTGTGTGTCTATCTTTGTATGTGTGTGTTTGTGTCTATCTTTGTGTGTGTGTGTTTGTGTCTATCTGTGTGTGTGTGTGTGTGTGTGTGTCTATCTGCATGCGTGTGAGTGTGTGTCTATCTGTGTTTGTGTGTGTGTGTGTCTGTGTGTGCCTAGCTGTGTGTGTGTGTGTGTGTGTGTCTATCCGTGTGTGTGTGTCTGTCTGTATGTGTGTGTGTCCATCTGTGTGTGTGTATGTGTGTGTTTGTGTGTCTATCTGTGTGCGTGTGTCTATCAGTCAGTGTGTGCATGTGTGTCTATCTGTGTGTGTGGGTATGTGTGTGTGTGTCTATCCATGTGTGTCTATCTGTGTTTGAGTTTGTGTGTCTGCGTATTTATCCGTGTGTGTGTGTCTATCTGTATATGTGTGTGTCCATCTATGTGTGTGTATGTGTGTGTTTGTGTGTCTATCTGTGTGCGTGTGTCTATCAGTCAGCGTGTGCATGTGTGTCAATCTGTGTGTGTGTGTATGTGTGCGCGTGTGTGTCTATCTGTGTATGTGTGTGTGTGTCTATCTGTGTGTCTGTGTGTGTGTGTGCGTGTGTTTGTGTGTCTATCTGTGTGCGTGTGTCTATCAGTCAGTGTGTGCATGTGTGTCTATCTGTGTGTGTGTGTATGTGTGCGCGTGTGTGTCTATCTGTGTGTGTGTGTGTGTGCATGTCTATCTGTGTGTCTGTGTGTGTGTGTGCGTGTGTTTGTGTGTCTATCTGTGTGCGTGTGTCTATCAGTCAGTGTGTGCATGTGTGTCTAACTGTGTGTGCGTGTATGTGTGCGCGTGTGTGTCTATCTGTGTGTGTGTGTGTGTGCATGTCTATCTGTGTGTGTGTCTATCAGTGTGTGTGTCTACCTGTGTGTATATTTGTGTGTGTCTATCTGTGTATGTGCGTGTGTGTCTATCTGTGTGTGTGTGTCTATCTGTGTGTGTGTGTCTCTGTGTGTGTGTGCGCGTGTGTGTGTGTGTCTATCTGCGTGTTTGTGTGTGTCTATCTGTGTGTGTCTATCTATGTGTGTGTGTGTGTGTGTGTGTGTCTATCTGTGTGTCTATCTGTGTGTGTGTGTGTGTGTATGTGTGTGTCTATCTCTGTGTGTGTGTGTGTGTGTCTGTCTGTCTGTGTGTGTGCGTGTGTGTGTGTGTGTTTATCTCTGTGTGTGTGTGTCTATCTGCGTGTGTGTGTGTGTGTGTGTGTCTATCTGTGTGTGTGTGCGCGTGTGTGTCTATCCGTGTGTGTGTGTTTCTGTCTGTATGTGTGAGTGTCCATCTGTGTGTGTGTATGTGTGTGTTTGTGTGTCTATCTGTGTGCGTGTGTCTATCAGTCAGTGTGTGTATGTGTGTCTATCTGTGTGTGTGGGTATGAGTGTGTGTGTCTATCCATGTGTGTCTATCTGTGTTTGAGTTTGTGTGTCTGCGTATTTATCCGTGTGTGTGTGTCTATCTGTATATGTGTGTGTCCATCTATGTGTGTGTATGCGTGTGTTTGTGTGTGTGTGTGTGTGTCTATCTGTGTGTGTGTGTGTGTCTATCTGTGTGTGTCTATGCTTGTGTGTGCGTGTGTGTGTGTGTCTATCAGTGTGTGTGTCTGTGTGTATGTGTGAGTCTATCTCTGTGTGTGTGTGTGTGTCTATCTGTGTGTGTGTGTGTGTGTGTGTGTCTATCTGTGTGTGTGTGTGTGTCTATCTGTGTGTATCTATCTATGTGTGTGTGTGTGTGTGTGTGTCTATCAGTGGGTCTATCTGTGTGTGTGTCTGTGTGTATGTGTGTGTCTATCTCTGTGTGTGTGTGTGTGTGTGTGTGTCTGTGTGTGTGTGTGTGTGTATGTGTGTGTCTATCTCTGTGTGTGTGTGTCTGTCTGCGTGTGTGTGTCTATCTGTGTATGTGTGTGTGTCTATCTGTGTGTGTGTGTGTCTGTGTGTGTCTATTTGTGTGCGTGTGTGTGTGTCTATCTGTGTGTGTGTGTTTGTCAATCTGCATGTGTGTGTGTGTCTATCTGTGTGTGTGTCTGTCTGTGTGTGTATGTGTGTGTGTATGTGTCTATCTGTGTTTATGTGTTTGTGTCTATCAGTGTGTGTATGTGTGCATGTCTATCTGTGTGTGTGTGTCAATCTGTGTGTGTGTGTGTGTGTCTATCTGTGTGTGTGTGTCTATCTGTGTGTGTGTGTCTGTGTGTGTGTGTGTGCGTGTATGTGTGTGTCTATCTGTGTGTGTGTGTGTGTGTGTGTGTGTGTGTGTCTATCTGTGTGTGTGTGTTTATCTGTGTGTGCGTGTGTGTATGTGTGTGTCTATCTCTGTGTGCGTGTGTGTGTGTCTGTCTGTGTGTGTGTGTGTATATGTGTGTGTCTATCTCTGTGTGTGTGTGTCTATCTGCGTGTGTGTGTCTATCTGAGTATGTGTGTGTGTCTATCTGTGTGTGTGTGTATGTGTGTGTGTCTATCTGTGTATGTGTCTATCTGTGTGTGTGTGTGTGTGTGTGTGTCTATCTGTGTGTGTGTGTGTGTGTGTGTATCTGTGTGTCTATCTGCATGTGTGTGTGTGTGTCTATCTGTGTGTGTGTCTGTCTGTGTGTGTGTATGTGTGTGTGTATATGTGTCTATCTGTGTGTATGTGTGTGTGTCTATCTGTGTGTGTATGTGTGCGTGTCTATCTGTGTGTGTGTGTGTGTGTCTATCTGTGTGTGTGTGTGTGTCTATCTGTGTGTGAGTGTGTGTGTCTATCTGTGTGTGTGTGTCTATCTGTGTGTGTGTGTGTGTCTATCTGTGCGTGTGTGTGTGTCTATCTGTGTGTATGTGTGTCTGTGTCTATCTCTGTGTGTGTGTGTGTCTATCTGTGTGTTTGTCTATCTGTGTGTGTGTGTGTGTCTGTGTGTCTGTGTCTATCTGTGTGTGTATGTCTGTGTGTGTCTATCTGTGGGTGTGCGTGTGTGTTTATCTGTGTGTGTGTGTGTCTATGTGTGTGTCAATCTGTGTGTGTGTCTACGTGCGTGTGTGTGTGTCTATCTGTGTGCTTGTGTCTATCTGTGTGTGTGTCTGTCTGTGTGTGTGAGCGTGTCTATCTGTGTGTGCGTGTGTGTGTGTCTATCTGTGTGCTTGTGTCTATCTGTTTGTGTGTCTATCTGTGTGTGTGTGTGTGTTTGTGTCTACCTGTGTGTGTGTGTGTCTGTCTATCTGTGTGTCTGTGTGTCTATCTGTTTGAGTGTGTGTGTGTCTATCTGTGTGTGTGTCTATCTCTGTGTGTGTGTGTGTGTCTATCTGTGTGTGTGTCTATCTCTGTGTGTGTGTGTGTGTCTATCTGTGTGTGTGTCTACATGTGTGTGTGTGTGTCTATCTGTGTGTGTGTGTCTATCTGTGTGTGTGTCTGTATGTGTGTGTATGTGTGTGTCTATCTGTGTGTGTGTGTGTGTGTCTATCTGTGTGTGTGTGTCTATCTGTGTGTGTGTCTATCGGTGTGTGTGTGTGTCTCTCTGTGTGTGTGTGTGACTATCTGTGTGTGAGTCTATCTGTGTGTGTGTGTCTATCTGTGTGTGTGTTTGTGTGTGTGTGTTTCATTCCGTGTGTGTGTGTCTATCTGTATGTGTGTCTGTGTGTGTTTGTCTGTCTATCTGTGTGCGTGTGTCTAATTGTGAATTTGTGCATGTGTGTCTATCTGTGTGTGTGTTTATGTGTGTATGTCTATTTGTGTGTGTGTGTCTATCTGTGTATGTGTGTGTTTGTGTCTATCTTTATGTGTGTGTGTTTGTGTATATCTGTGTGTGTGTGTGTCTATCTGCATGCGTGTGAGTGTGTGTCTATCTGTGTTTGTGTGTGTGTGTGTCTGTGTGTGCCTAGCTGTGTGTGTGTGTGCGTGTGTGTCTATCCGTGTGTGTGTGTCTGTCTGTATGTGTGAGTGTCCATCTGTGTGTGTGTATGTGTGTGTTTGTGTGTCTATCTGTGTGCGTGTGTCTATCAGTCAGTGTGTGCATGTGTGTCTATCTGTGTGTGTGGGTATGTGTGTGTGTGTCTATCCATGTGTGTCTATCTGTGTTTGAGTTTGTGTGTCTGCGTATCTATCCGTGTGTGTGTGTCTATCTGTATATGTGTGTGTCCATCTATGTGTGTGTATGTGTGTGTTTGTGTGTCTATCTGTGTGCGTGTGTCTATCAGTCAGCATGTGCATGTGTGTCAATCTGTGTGTGTGTGTATGTGTGCGCGTGTGTGTCTATCTGTGTATGTGTGTGTGTGTCTATCTGTGTGTCTGTGTGTGTGTGTGCGTGTGTTTGTGTGTCTATCTGTGTGCGTGTGTCTATCAGTCAGTGTGTGCATGTGTGTCTATCTGTGTGTGTGTGTATGTGTGCGCGTGTGTGTCTATCTGTGTGTGTGTGTGTGTGCATGTCTATCTGTGTGTGTGTCTATCAGTGTGTGTGTCTAGCTGTGTGTGTATTTGTGTGTGTCTATCTGTGTATGTGTCTGTCTGTGTGTGTGTGTCTGTGTGTGTGTGTGCGGGTGTGTGTGTCTATCTGTGTGTGTGAGTGTCTATCTGTGTATGTCTATCTATGTGTGTGTGTGTGTGTGTGTGTGTGTCTATCTGTGTGTGTGTGTGCATGTGTGTGTCTATCTGTGTGTGTGTCTGTGGTTCTATCGGTGTGTGTGTGTCTATCTGTGTGTGTGTGTGTGCATGTCTATCTGTGTGTGTGTCTATCAGTGTGTGTGTCTACCTGTGTGTGTATTTGTGTGTGTCTATCTGTGTATGTGCGTGTGTGTCTATCTGTGTGTGTGTGTCTATCTGTGTGTGTGTGTGTGTGCATGTCTATCTGTGTGTGTGTCTATCAGTGTGTGTGTCTACCTGTGTGTGTATTTGTGTGTGTCTATCTGTGTATGTGCGTGTGTGTCTATCTGTGTGTGTGTGTCTATCTGTGTGTGTGTGTCTATCTGTGTGTGTGTGTCTCTGTGTGTGTGTGCGCGTGTGTGTGTGTGTCTATCTGTGTGTGTGTGTGTGTGTCTATCTGTGTGTGTCTATCTATGTGTGTGTGTGTGTGTGTGTGTGTGTGTGTGTATGTGTGTGTCTATCTGTGTGACTATCTGTGTGTGAGTCAGTGTGTATGTGTGTGTCTATCTGTGTATGTGTGTGTGTGTCTGTCTGTGTGTGTGCGTGTATGTGTGTGTGTGTCTATCTCTGTGTGTGTGTGTCTATCTGCGTGTGTGTGTCTATCTGTGTATGTGTGTGTGTCTATCTGTGTGTGTGTGTATGTGTGTGTGTCTATCTGTGTACTTGTGTCTATCAGTCAGTGTGTGCATGTGTGTCTATCTGTGTGTGTGGGTATGTGTGTGTGTGTCTATCCATGTGTGTCTATCTGTGTTTGAGTTTGTGTGTCTGCGTATCTATCCGTGTGTGTGTGTCTATCTGTATATGTGTGTGTCCATCTATGTGTGTGTATGTGTGTGTTTGTGTGTCTATCTGTGTGCGTGTGTCTATCAGTCAGCGTGTGCATGTGTGTCAATCTGTGTGTGTGTGTATGTGTGCGCGTGTGTGTCTATCTGTGTATGTGTGTGTGTGTCTATCTGTGTGTCTGTGTATGTGTGTGTGTCTATCTGTGTATGTGTCTATCTGTGTGTGTGTGTGTGTGTGTGTCTATCTGTGTGTGTGTGTGTGTGTGTGTGTATCTGTGTGTCTATCTGCATGTGTGTGTGTGTCTATCTGTGCGTGTGTCTGTCTGTGTGTGTGTATGTGTGTGTGTATGTGTCTATCTGTGTGTATGTGTGTGTGTCTATCTGTGTGTGTATGTGTGCGTGTCTATCTGTGTGTGTGTGTGTGTCTCTGTGTGTGTGTGTGACTATCTGTGTGTGTGTCTATCTGTGTGTGTGTGTCTATCTGTGTGTGTGTTTGTGTGTGTGTGTTTCATTCCGTGTGTGTGTGTCTATCTGTATGTGTGTATGTGTGTGTTTGTCTGTCTATCTGTGTGCGTGTGTCTAATTGTGAATTTGTGCATGTGTGTCTATCTGTGTGTGTGCTTATGTGTGTATGTCTATTTGTGTGTGTGTGTCTAACTGTGTATGTGTGTGTTTGTGTCTATCTTTATGTGTGTGTGTTTGTGTATATCTGTGTGTGTGTGTGTCTATCTGCATGCATGTGAGTGTGTGTCTATCTGTGTTTGTGTGTGTGTGTGTCTGTGTGTGCCTAGCTGTGTGTGTGTGTGCGTGTGTGTCTATCCGTGTGTGTGTGTCTGTCTGTATGTGTGAGTGTCCATCTGTGTGTGTGTATGTGTGTGTTTGTGTGTCTATCTGTGTGCGTGTGTCTATCAGTCAGTGTGTGCATGTGTGTCTATCTGTGTGTGTGGGTATGTGTGTGTGTGTCTATCCATGTGTGTCTATCTGTGTTTGAGTTTGTGTGTCTGCGTATCTATCCGTGTGTGTGTGTCTATCTGTATATGTGTGTGTCCATCTATGTGTGTGTATGTGTGTGTTTGTGTGTCTATCTGTGTGCGTGTGTCTATCAGTCAGCATGTGCATGTGTGTCAATCTGTGTGTGTGTGTATGTGTGCGCGTGTGTGTCTATCTGTGTATGTGTGTGTGTGTCTATCTGTGTGTCTGTGTGTGTGTGTGCGTGTGTTTGTGTGTCTATCTGTGTGCGTGTGTCTATCAGTCAGTGTGTGCATGTGTGTCTATCTGTGTGTGTGTGTATGTGTGCGCGTGTGTGTCTATCTGTGTGTGTGTGTGTGTGCATGTCTATCTGTGTGTGTGTCTATCAGTGTGTGTGTCTAGCTGTGTGTGTATTTGTGTGTGTCTATCTGTGTATGTGTCTGTCTGTGTGTGTGTGTCTGTGTGTGTGTGTGCGGGTGTGTGTGTCTATCTGTGTGTGTGAGTGTCTATCTGTGTATGTCTATCTATGTGTGTGTGTGTGTGTGTGTGTGTGTCTATCTGTGTGTGTGTGTGCATGTGTGTGTCTATCTGTGTGTGTGTCTGTGTGTCTATTGGTGTGTGTGTGTCTATCTGTGTGTGTGTGTGTGCATGTCTATCTGTGTGTGTGTCTATCAGTGTGTGTGTCTACCTGTGTGTGTATTTGTGTGTGTCTATCTGTGTATGTGCGTGTGTGTCTATCTGTGTGTGTGTGTCTATCTGTGTGTGTGTGTGTGTGTGCATGTCTATCTGTGTGTGTGTCTATCAGTGTGTGTGTCTACCTGTGTGTGTATTTGTGTGTGTCTATCTGTGTATGTGCGTGTGTGTCTATCTGTGTGTGTGTGTCTATCTGTCTGTGTGTGTCTATCTGTGTGTGTGTGTCTCTGTGTGTGTGTGCGTGTGTGTGTGTGTCTATCTGTGTGTGTGTGTGTGTGTCTATCTGTGTGTGTCTATCTATGTGTGTGTGTGTGTGTGTGTGTGTGTGTGTATGTGTGTGTCTATCTGTGTGACTATCTGTGTGTGAGTCAGTGTGTATGTGTGTGTCTATCTGTGTATATGTGTGTGTGTCTGTCTGTGTGTGTGCGTGTGTGTGTGTGTGTGTCTATCTCTGTGTGTGTGTGTCTATCTGCGTGTGTGTGTCTATCTGTGTATGTGTGTGTGTCTATCTGTGTGTGTGTGTATGTGTGTGTGTCTATCTGTGTACTTGTGTCTATCAGTTAGTGTGTGCATGTGTGTCTATCTGTGTGTGTGGGTATGTGTGTGTGTGTCTATCCATGTGTGTCTATCTGTGTTTGAGTTTGTGTGTCTGCGTATCTATCCGTTTGTGTGTGTCTATCTGTATATGTGTGTGTCCATCTATGTGTGTGTATGTGTGTGTTTGTGTGTCTATCTGTGTGCGTGTGTCTATCAGTCAGCGTGTGCATGTGTGTCAATCTGTGTGTGTGTGTATGTGTGCGTGTGTGTGTCTATCTGAGTATGTGTGTGTGTCTATCTGTGTGTGTGTGTATGTGTGTGTGTCTATCTGTGTATGTGTCTATCTGTGTGTGTGTGTGTGTCTGTGTCTATCTGTGTGTGTGTGTGTGTGTGTGTATCTGTGTGTCTATCTGCATGTGTGTGTGTGTCTATCTGTGTGTGTGTCAGTCTGTGTGTGTGTATGTGTGTGTGTATGTGTCTATCTGTGTGTATGTGTGTGTGTCTATCTGTGTGTGTATGTGTGCGTGTCTATCTGTGTGTGTGTGTATATCTGTATGTGTGTGTGTCTATCTGTGTACTTGTGTCTATCAGTCAGTGTGTGCATGTGTGTCTATCTGTGTGTGTGGGTATGTGTGTGTGTGTCTATCCATGTGTGTCTATCTGTGTTTGAGTTTGTGTGTCTACCTGTGTGTGTATTTGTGTGTGTCTATCTGTGTATGTGCGTGTGTGTCTATCTGTGTGTGTGTGTGTCTATCTGTGTGTGTGTGTCTATCTGTGTGTGTGTGTGTGTCTATCTGTGTGTGTCCATCTATATGTGTGTGTGTGTGTGTGTGTCTATCTGTGTGTGTGTATGTGTCTATCTGTGTGTGAGTGTGTGTGTCTATCTGTGTGTGTGTGTCTATCTGTGTGTGTGTCTATCTGTGTGTGTGTGTGTGTGTGTGTGTCTATCTGTGTGTGTGTGTGTGTCTATCTGTGCGTGTGTGTGTGTCTATCTGTGTGTATGTGTGTCTGTGTCTATCTCTGTGTGTGTGTGTGTGTCTATCTGTGTGTTTGTCTATCTGTGTGTGTGTGTGTGTGTGTGTGTGTGTGTCTGTGTCTATCTGTGTGTGTGTGTCTGTGTGTGTCTATCTGTGGGTGTGCGTGTGTGTTTATCTGTGTGTGTGTGTGTCTATGTGTGTGTCAATCTGTGTGTGTGTCTACGTGCGTGTGTGTGTGTCTATCTGTGTGCTTGTGTCTATCTGTGTGTGTGTCTGTCTGTGTGTGTGAGCGTGTCTATCTGTGTGTGCGTGTGTGTGTGTCTATCTGTGTGCTTGTGTCTATCTGTTTGTGTGTCTATCTGTGTATGTGTGTGTGTGTCTGTCTGTGTGTGTGCGTGTGTGTGTGTGTGTGTCTATCTCTGTGTGTGTGTGTCTATATGCGTGTGTGTGTCTATCTGTGTATGTGTGTGTGTCTATCTGTGTGTGTGTGTATGTGTGTGTGTCTATCTGTGTACTTGTGTCTATCAGTCAGTGTGTGCATGTGTGTCTATCTGTGTGTGTGGGTATGTGTGTGTGTGTCTATCCATGTGTGTCTATCTGTGTTTGAGTTTGTGTGTCTGCGTATCTATCCGTGCGTGTGTGTCTATCTGTATATGTGTGTGTCCATCTATATGTGTGTATGTGTGTGTTTGTGTGTCTATCTGTGTGCGTGTGTCTATCAGTCAGCGTGTGCATGTGTGTCAATCTGTGTGTGTGTATGTGTGCGCGTGTGTGTCTATCTGTGTATGTGTGTGTGTGTCTATCTGTGTGTCTGTGTTTGTGTGTGCGTGTGTTTGTGTGTCTATCTGTGTGCGTGTGTCTATCAGTCAGTGTGTGCATGTGTGTCTATCTGTGTGTGTGTGTATGTGTGCGCGTGTGTGTCTATCTGTGTGTGTGTGTGTGTGTGCATGTCTATCTGTGTGTGTGTCTATCAGTGTGTGTGTCTACCTGTGTGTGCATTTGTGTGTGTCTCTCTGTGTATGTGTCTATCTGTGTGCGTGTGTCTGTGTG
>NC_135883.1:36801505-36859005 GCF_964194155.1 Cetorhinus maximus
GTGTGTCTATCTCTGTGTGTGTGTCTGTCTGCGTGTGTGTGTCTATCTGTGTATGTGTGTGTGTCTATCTGTGTGTGTGTGTGTCTGTGTGTGTCGATCTGTGTGCGTGTGTGTGTGTCTATCTGTGTGTGTGTGTTTGTCAATCTGCATGTGTGTGTGTGTCTATCTGTGTGTGTGCCTGTCTGTGTGTGTATGTGTCTGTGTATGTGTCTATCTGTGTTTATGTGTGTGTGTCTATCTGTGCGTGTATGTGTGTGTGTCTATCTGTGTGTGTGTGTGTGTGTGTCAATCTGTGTGTGTGTGTGTCTATCTGTGTGTGTGTGTCTATCTGTGTGTGTGTGTCTGTGTGTGTGTGTGTGCGTGTATGTGTGTGTCTATCTGTGTGTGTGTGTGTGTGTCTATCTGTGTGTGTGTGTTTATCTGTGTGTGTGCGTGTGTGTATGTGTGTGTCTATCTCCATGTGCGTGTGTGTGTGTCCATCTGTGTGTGTGTATGTGTGTGTTTGTGGGTCTATCTGTGTGCATGTGTCTATCAGTCAGTCTGTGCATGTGTGTCTATCTGTGTGTGCGCGTATGTGTGTGTGTGTCTATCCATGTGTGTCTATCTGTGTTTGTGTTTGTGTGTCTGTGTTTCTATCCGTGTGTGTATCTATCTGTACGTGTGTGTGTCCATCTGTGTGTGTGTATGTGTGTGTTTGTGTGCCTATCTGTGTGCGTGTGTCTATCAGTCAGTGTGTGCATGTGTGTCTATCTGTGTGTGTGTGTATGTGTGCGCGTGTGTGTCTATCTGTGTGTGTGTGTGTGTGTGCATGTCTATCTGTGTGTGTGTCTATCAGTGTGTGAGTCTACCTGTGTGTGTATTTGTGTGTGTCTATCTGTGTATGTGTCTATCTGTGTGTGTGTGTCTGTGTGTGTGTGTGCGTGCGGGTGTGTGTGTCTATCTGTGTGTGTGAGTGTCTATCTGTGTATGTCTATCTATGGGTGTGTGTGTGTGTGTGTGTGTCTATCTGTGTGTGTGTGTGCATGTGTGTGCCTATCTGTGTGTGTGTGTGTGTCTATCGGTGTGTGTGTGTCTATCTGTGTGTGTGTGTGTGTGTGCATGTCTATCTGTGTGTGTGTCTATCAGTGTGTGTGTCTACCTGTGTGTGTGTTTGTGTGTGTCTATCTGTGTATGTGCGTGTGTGTCTATCTGTGTGTGTGTGTCTATCTGTGTGTGTGTGTCTCTGTGTGTGTGTGCGCGTGTGTGTGTGTGTCTATCTGTGTGTGTGTGTGTGTCTATCTGTGTGTGTCTATCTATGTGTGTGTGTGTGTGTGTGTGTGTGTATGTGTGTGTCTATCTGTGTGACTATCTGTGTGTGTGTCAGTGTGTATGTGTGTGTCTATCTGTGTGTGTGTGTCTGTCTGTCTGTGTGTGTGCGTGTGTGTGTGTGTGTGTCTATCTCTGTGTGTGTGTGTCTATCTGCGTGTGTGTGTCTATCTGTGTATGTGTGTGTGTCTATCTGTGTGTGTGTGTATTTGTGTGTGTCTATCTGTGTACTTGTGTGTTTGTGTCTATCTTTCTGTGTGTGTGTTTGTGTCTATCTGTGTGCGTGTGTCTATCAGTCAGTGTGTGCATGTGTGTCTATCTGTGAGTGTGGGTATGTGTGTGTGTGTCTATCCATGTGTGTCTATCTGTGTTTGAGTTTGTGTGTCTGCGTATCTATCCGTGTGTGTGTGTCTATCTGTATATGTGTGTGTCCATCTATGTGTGTGTATGTGTGTGTTTGTGTGTCTATCTGTGTGCGTGTGTCTATCAGTCAGCGTGTGCATGTGTGTCAATCTGTGTGTGTGTGTATGTGTGCGCGTGTGTGTCTATCTGTGTATGTGTGTGTGTGTCTATCTGTGTGTCTGTGTGTGTGTGTGCGTGTGTTTGTGTGTCTATCTGTGTGCGTGTGTCTATCAGTCAGCGTGTGCATGTGTGTCTAACTGTGTATGTGTGCGTGTGTGTGTCTATCTGTGTATGTGTGTGTGTGTCTATCTGTGTGTCTGTGTGTGTCTGTGAGTGTGTTTGTGTGTCTATCTGTGTGCGTGTGTCTATCAGTCAGTGTGTGCATGTGTGTCTATCTGTGTGTGTGCGTGTATGTGTGCGCGTGTGTGTCTATCTGTGTGTGTGTGTGTGTGCATGTCTATCTGTGTGTGTGTCTATCAGTGTGTGTGTCTACCTGTGTGTATATTTGTGCGTGTCTATCTGTGTATGTGCGTGTGTGTCTATCTGTGTGTGTGTGTCTATCTGTGTGTGTGCGTCTCTGTGTGTGTGTGCGTGTGTGTGTGTGTGTGTCTATCTGTGTGTGTGTGTGTGTCTATCTGTGTGTGTCTATCTATGTGTGTGTGTGTGTGTGTGTGTGTGTGTGTGTCTATCTGTGTGTCTATCTGTGTGTGTGTCTGTGTGTATGTGTGTGTCTATCTCTGTGTGTGTGTGTGTGTCTGTCTGTCTGTGTGTGTGCGTGTGTGTGTGTGTGTGTCTATCTCTGTGTGTGTGTGTCTATTTGCGTGTGTGTGTCTATCTGTGTATGTGTGTGTGTCTATCTTTGTGTGTGTGTATGTGTGTGTGTCTATCTGTGTATGTGTATGTGTCTAACTGTGTGTGTGTGTGTGTGTGTCTATCTGTGTGTGTGTGTGTGCGTGTGTGTCTATCCGTGTGTGTGTGTCTGTCTGTATGTGTGTGTGTCCATCTGTGTGTGTGTATGTGTGTGTTTGTGTGTCTATCTGTGTGCGTGTGTCTGTCAGTCAGTGTGTGCATGTGTGTCTATCTGTGTGTGTGGGTATGTGTGTGTGTGTCTATCCATGTGTGTCTATCTGTGTTTGAGTTTGTGTGTCTGCGTATTTATCCGTGTGTGTGTGTCTATCTGTATATGTGTGTGTCCATCTATGTGTGTGTATGCGTGTGTTTGTGTGTGTGTGTGTGTCTATCTGTGTGTGTGTGTGTGTCTATCTGTGTGTGTCTATGCTTGTGTGTGCGTGTGTGTGTGTGTCTATCTGTGTGTGTGTCTGTGTGTATGTGTGAGTCTATCTCTGTGTGTGTGTGTGTGTGTCTATCTGTGTGTGTGTGTCTATCTGTGTGTGTGTGTGCCTATCTGTGTGTGTGTGTGTGTCTATCTGTGTGTGTCTATCTATGTGTGTGTGTGTGTGTGTGTGTGTGTCTATCAGAGGGTCTATCTGTGTGTGTGTCTGTGTGTATGTGTGTGTCTATCTCTGTGTTTGTCTGTGTGTGTGTCTGTGTGTGTGTGTGTGTGTGTGTGTATGTGTGTGTCTATCTCTGTGTGTGTGTGTGTCTGTCTGCGTGTGTGTGTCTATCTGTGTATGTGTGTGTGTCTATCTGTGTGTGTGTGTGTCTGTGTGTGTCGATCTGTGTGCGTGTGTGTGTGTCTATCTGTGTGTGTGTGTTTGTCAATCTGCATGTGTGTGTGTGTCTATCTGTGTGTGTGCCTGTCTGTGTGTGTATGTGTCTGTGTATGTGTCTATCTGTGTTTATGTGTGTGTGTCTATCTGTGCGTGTATGTGTGTGTGTCTATCTGTGTGTGTGTGTGTGTGTGTCAATCTGTGTGTGTGTGTGTCTATCTGTGTGTGTGTGTCTATCTGTGTGTGTGTGTCTGTGTGTGTGTGTGTGCGTGTATGTGTGTGTCTATCTGTGTGTGTGTGTGTGTGTCTATCTGTGTGTGTGTGTTTATCTGTGTGTGTGCGTGTGTGTATGTGTGTGTCTATCTCCATGTGCGTGTGTGTGTGTCCATCTGTGTGTGTGTATGTGTGTGTTTGTGGGTCTATCTGTGTGCATGTGTCTATCAGTCAGTCTGTGCATGTGTGTCTATCTGTGTGTGCGCGTATGTGTGTGTGTGTCTATCCATGTGTGTCTATCTGTGTTTGTGTTTGTGTGTCTGTGTTTCTATCCGTGTGTGTATCTATCTGTACGTGTGTGTGTCCATCTGTGTGTGTGTATGTGTGTGTTTGTGTGCCTATCTGTGTGCGTGTGTCTATCAGTCAGTGTGTGCATGTGTGTCTATCTGTGTGTGTGTGTATGTGTGCGCGTGTGTGTCTATCTGTGTGTGTGTGTGTGTGTGCATGTCTATCTGTGTGTGTGTCTATCAGTGTGTGAGTCTACCTGTGTGTGTATTTGTGTGTGTCTATCTGTGTATGTGTCTATCTGTGTGTGTGTGTCTGTGTGTGTGTGTGCGTGCGGGTGTGTGTGTCTATCTGTGTGTGTGAGTGTCTATCTGTGTATGTCTATCTATGGGTGTGTGTGTGTGTGTGTGTGTCTATCTGTGTGTGTGTGTGCATGTGTGTGCCTATCTGTGTGTGTGTGTGTGTCTATCGGTGTGTGTGTGTCTATCTGTGTGTGTGTGTGTGTGTGCATGTCTATCTGTGTGTGTGTCTATCAGTGTGTGTGTCTACCTGTGTGTGTGTTTGTGTGTGTCTATCTGTGTATGTGCGTGTGTGTCTATCTGTGTGTGTGTGTCTATCTGTGTGTGTGTGTCTCTGTGTGTGTGTGCGCGTGTGTGTGTGTGTCTATCTGTGTGTGTGTGTGTCTATCTGTGTGTGTCTATCTATGTGTGTGTGTGTGTGTGTATGTGTGTGTCTATCTGTGTGACTATCTGTGTGTGTGTCAGTGTGTATGTGTGTGTCTATCTGTGTGTGTGTGTGTGTCTGTCTGTGTGTGTGCGTGTGTGTGTGTGTGTCTATCTCTGTGTGTGTGTGTCTATCTGCGTGTGTGTGTCTATCTGTGTATGTGTGTGTGTCTATCTGTGTGTGTGTGTATTTGTGTGTGTCTATCTGTGTACTTGTGTGTTTGTGTCTATCTTTCTGTGTGTGTGTTTGTGTCTATCTGTGTGCGTGTGTCTATCAGTCAGTGTGTGCATGTGTGTCTATCTGTGAGTGTGGGTATGTGTGTGTGTGTCTATCCATGTGTGTCTATCTGTGTTTGAGTTTGTGTGTCTGCGTATCTATCCGTGTGTGTGTGTCTATCTGTATATGTGTGTGTCCATCTATGTGTGTGTATGTGTGTGTTTGTGTGTCTATCTGTGTGCGTGTGTCTATCAGTCAGCGTGTGCATGTGTGTCAATCTGTGTGTGTGTGTATGTGTGCGCGTGTGTGTCTATCTGTGTATGTGTGTGTGTGTCTATCTGTGTGTCTGTGTGTGTGTGTGCGTGTGTTTGTGTGTCTATCTGTGTGCGTGTGTCTATCAGTCAGCGTGTGCATGTGTGTCTAACTGTGTATGTGTGCGTGTGTGTGTCTATCTGTGTATGTGTGTGTGTGTCTATCTGTGTGTCTGTGTGTGTCTGTGAGTGTGTTTGTGTGTCTATCTGTGTGCGTGTGTCTATCAGTCAGTGTGTGCATGTGTGTCTATCTGTGTGTGTGCGTGTATGTGTGCGCGTGTGTGTCTATCTGTGTGTGTGTGTGTGTGCATGTCTATCTGTGTGTGTGTCTATCAGTGTGTGTGTCTACCTGTGTGTATATTTGTGCGTGTCTATCTGTGTATGTGCGTGTGTGTCTATCTGTGTGTGTGTGTCTATCTGTGTGTGTGCGTCTCTGTGTGTGTGTGCGTGTGTGTGTGTGTGTGTCTATCTGTGTGTGTGTGTGTGTCTATCTGTGTGTGTCTATCTATGTGTGTGTGTGTGTGTGTGTGTGTGTGTGTCTATCTGTGTGTCTATCTGTGTGTGTGTCTGTGTGTATGTGTGTGTCTATCTGTGTGTGTGTGTGTGTGTGTCTGTCTGTGTGTGTGCGTGTGTGTGTGTGTGTGTCTATCTCTGTGTGTGTGTGTCTATCTGCGTGTGTGTGTCTATCTGTGTATGTGTGTGTGTCTATCTGTGTGTGTGTGTCTATCTATGTGTGTGTGTCTATCTATGTGTGTGTGTCTATCTGTGTGTATCTGTGTTTTTGGGTGTCTATCTGTTTGTGTTTGTGTGTATGTGTTCTATCCGTGTGTGTGTGTCTGTCTGTATGTGTGAGTGTCCATCTGTGTGTGTGTATGTGTGTGTTTGTGTGTCAATCTGTGTGCGTGTGTCTATCAGTCAGTGTACGCATGTGTGTCTATCTGTGTGTGTGTGTATGTGTGCACGTGTGTGTCTATCTGTGTGTGTGTGTGTGTGCATGTCCATCTGTGTGTGTGTCTATGAGTGTGTGTGTGTCTACCTGTGTGTTTATTTGTGTGTGTCTATCTGTGTATGCGTGTGTGTGTCTATCTGTGTGTGTGTGTGTCTATCTATGTGTGTGTGTCTATCTGTGTGTATCTGTGTGTTTGGGTGTCTATCTGTGTATGTGTGTCTATCTGTGTGTGTGTGTGTCCATCTGTGTGTGTGTGTGTGTCTATCTGTGTGTTTGTGTGTGGGTGTCCATCAGTCTGTCTATCTGTGTAAGTGTATCTGTGTGTTTGTGTGTCTATCTGTGTGTGTGTGTGTGTCTACCTGTGTGTGTATTTGTGTGTTTCTATGTGTGTATGTGTGTGTGTGTCTATCTGTG
Organism: Cetorhinus maximus; assembly: GCF_964194155.1. Taxonomy (NCBI): domain Eukaryota; kingdom Metazoa; phylum Chordata; class Chondrichthyes; order Lamniformes; family Cetorhinidae; genus Cetorhinus; species Cetorhinus maximus. The sequence continues at coordinate 36,807,994 of NC_135883.1, forward strand.
TGTGTGTGTCTGTGTGTGTGCGTGTGTGTGTGCATGTGTGTGTGTTTATCTGTGTGTGTGTGTGTGTCTATCTGTGTGTGTCTATCTATGTGTGTGTGTGTGTGTCTATCTGTGTGTTTATCTGTGTGTGTGTTTTTCTGTATGTGTGTGTCTATCTCTGTGTGTGTGTGTGTGTGTGTCTATCTGTGTGTGTGTGTGTGTGTCTATCTGCGTGTGTGTGTCTATCTGTGTATGTGTGTGTGCCTATCTGTGTGTGTGTGTATGTGTGTGTGTCTATCTGTGTATGTGTGTGTGTTAATCTGTGTGTGTGTATGTGTGTGTGTCTATCTGTGTATGTGTGTGCGTCTATCTGTGTGTGTGTGTGTGCGTCTATCTGTGTGTGTGTGTGTGTGTGTGTGTATCTGTGTGTGTGTGTGTGTTGTGTGTCTATCTGTGTGTGTGTGTGTGTGTATGTGTGTGTCTATCTGTGTGTGTGTGTGTGTCTATCTGCGTGTGCGTGTCTATCTGTGTATGTGTGTGTGCCTATCTGTGTGTGTGTGTATGTGTGTGTGTCTATCTGTGTATGTGTGTGTGTTAATCTGTGTGTGTGCATGTGTGTATGTCTATCTGTGTATGTGTGTGTGTCTATCTGTGTGTGTGTGTGTGTGTGTGTGTGTCTATCTGTGTGTGTGTGTGTGTGTGCATGTCTATTTGTGAGTGTGTCTATCAGTGTGTGTGTGTGTGTCCACCTGTGTGTGTATTTGTGTGTGTCTATCTGTGTATGCGTCTGTGTGTCTATCTGTGTGTGTGTGTCTATCTATGTGTGTGAGTCTATCTGTATGTATCTGTGTGTTTGGGTGTCTATCTGTGTATGTGTGTCTATCTGTGTGTGTGTGTGTCTATCTGTGAGTGTCTGTGTCTATCTGTGTGTTTGTGTGTGGGTGTCCATCAGTGTGTCTATCTGTGTAAGTGTATCTGTGTGCTTGTGTGTCTATCTGTGTGTGTGTGTGTGTGTGTGTGTATACCTGTGTGTGTATTTGTGTGTTTCTATCTGTGTATGTGTGTGTGTGTCTATCTGTGTGTGTGTGTCTGTGTGTGTGCGTGTGTGTGTGCGTGTGTGTGTGTGTCTATCTCTGTGTGTGTGTGTGTGTGTGTGTCTATCTGTGTGTGTCTATCTATGTGTGTGTGTGTGTGTGTGTGTGTCTATCCGTGTGATTATCTGTGTGTGTGTTTTTCTGTATGTGTGCGTCTATCTCTATGTGTGTGTGTGTGTGTCTATCTGTGTGTGTGTGTGTATGTGTGTGTCTATCTCTGTGTGTGTGTGTGTGTGTCTATCTGTGTGTGTGTGTGTGTGTCTATCTGTGCGTGTGTGTGTGTCTATCTGTGTATCTGTGTGCGTCTATCTGTGTGTGTGTGTGTGTCTATCTGTGCGTGTGTGTGTGACTTTCTGTGTGAGTGTGTGTGTGTGTGTCTATCTGTGTGTGTGTGTGTGTTTCTCTGTGTGTGTGTGTGTGTCTATCTGTGTGAGTGTGTGTGTGTGTCTATCTATCTGTGTGTGTGTGTGTGTTTCTATCTTTGTGTGTGTGTGTGTGTGTCTATCTGTGTGTGTGTGTGTGTCTATCTATCTGTGTGTCTGTGTGTGTCTATCTGTGTGTGTGTGTGTGTGTATGTGTGTGTCTATCTCTGTGTGTGTGTGTGTGTCTATCTGTGTTTGTGTGTCTATCTATGTATGTGTGTGTGCCTATCTGTGTGTGTGTGTATGTGTGTGTGTCTATCTGTGTATGTGTGTGCGTTAATCTGTGTGTGTGTATGTGTGTGTGTCTATCTGTGTATGTGTGTGTGTCTATCTGTGTGTGTGTGTGTGTCTATCTGTGTGTGTGTGTGTGTTTACCTGTGTGTGTGTGTGTCTATCTGTATGTGTGTGTTTGTGTGTGTGTCTATCTGTATTTGTGTGTGTCTATCTGTGTGTGTGTGTGTGTCTATCTGTGTGTGTGTGCGTGAGTGTCTATCTGTGTGTATGTGTGTGTGTGTGTGTCTATCTGTGTGTGTGTGTGTGTGTGTGTGTCTATCTGTGTGTGTGTGTGTCTATCTGTGTGTGTGTCTATCTGTGTGTGTATGTGTGTGTGTGTCTATCTGTGTGAGTGTGTGTGTGTGTATCTATCTTTGTATGTGTGTGTGTGTCTATCTGTGTGTGTGTGTGTGTCTATCTGTGTGTGTCTATGCTTGTGTGTGCGTGTGTGTGTGTGTCTATCTGTGTGTGTGTCTGTGTGTATGTGTGAGTCTATCTCTGTGTGTGTGTGTGTGTGTCTATCTGTGTGTGTGTGTCTATCTGTGTGTGTGTGTGCCTATCTGTGTGTGTGTGTGTGTCTATCTGTGTGTGTCTATCTATGTGTGTGTGTGTGTGTGTGTGTGTGTCTATCAGAGGGTCTATCTGTGTGTGTGTCTGTGTGTATGTGTGTGTCTATCTCTGTGTTTGTCTGTGTGTGTGTCTGTGTGTGTGTGTGTGTGTGTATGTGTGTGTCTATCTCTGTGTGTGTGTGTGTCTGTCTGCGTGTGTGTGTCTATCTGTGTATGTGTGTGTGTCTATCTGTGTGTGTGTGTGTGTCTGTGTGTGTCGATCTGTGTGCGTGTGTGTGTGTCTATCTGTGTGTGTGTGTTTGTCAATCTGCATGTGTGTGTGTGTCTATCTGTGTGTGTGCCTGTCTGTGTGTGTATGTGTCTGTGTATGTGTCTATCTGTGTTTATGTGTGTGTGTCTATCTGTGCGTGTATGTGTGTGTGTCTATCTGTGTGTGTGTGTGTGTGTGTCAATCTGTGTGTGTGTGTGTCTATCTGTGTGTGTGTGTCTATCTGTGTGTGTGTGTCTGTTTGTGTGTGTGTGCGTGTATGTGTGTGTCTATCTGTGTGTGTGTGTGTGTGTCTATCTGTGTGTGTGTGTTTATCTGTGTGTGTGCGTGTGTGTATGTGTGTGTCTATCTCCATGTGCGTGTGTGTGTGTCCATCTGTGTGTGTGTATGTGTGTGTTTGTGGGTCTATCTGTGTGCATGTGTCTATCAGTCAGTCTGTGCATGTGTGTCTATCTGTGTGTGTGCGTATGTGTGTGTGTGTCTATCCATGTGTGTCTATCTGTGTTTGTGTTTGTGTGTCTGTGTTTCTATCCGTGTGTGTATCTATCTGTACGTGTGTGTGTCCATCTGTGTGTGTGTATGTGTGTGTTTGTGTGCCTATCTGTGTGCGTGTGTCTATCAGTCAGTGTGTGCATGTGTGTCTATCTGTGTGTGTGTGTATGTGTGCGCGTGTGTGTCTATCTGTGTGTGTGTGTGTGTGTGCATGTCTATCTGTGTGTGTGTCTATCAGTGTGTGAGTCTACCTGTGTGTGTATTTGTGTGTGTCTATCTGTGTATGTGTCTATCTGTGTGTGTGTGTCTGTGTGTGTGTGTGCGTGCGGGTGTGTGTGTCTATCTGTGTGTGTGAGTGTCTATCTGTGTATGTCTATCTATGGGTGTGTGTGTGTGTGTGTGTGTCTATCTGTGTGTGTGTGTGCATGTGTGTGCCTATCTGTGTGTGTGTGTGTGTCTATCGGTGTGTGTGTGTCTATCTGTGTGTGTGTGTGTGTGTGTGCATGTCTATCTGTGTGTGTGTCTATCAGTGTGTGTGTCTACCTGTGTGTGTGTTTGTGTGTGTCTATCTGTGTATGTGCGTGTGTGTCTATCTGTGTGTGTGTGTCTATCTGTGTGTGTGTGTCTCTGTGTGTGTGTGCGCGTGTGTGTGTGTGTCTATCTGTGTGTGTGTGTGTGTCTATCTGTGTGTGTCTATCTATGTGTGTGTGTGTGTGTGTGTATGTGTGTGTCTATCTGTGTGACTATCTGTGTGTGTGTCAGTGTGTATGTGTGTGTCTATCTGTGTGTGTGTGTGTGTCTGTCTGTGTGTGTGCGTGTGTGTGTGTGTGTGTCTATCTCTGTGTGTGTGTGTCTATCTGCGTGTGTGTGTCTATCTGTGTATGTGTGTGTGTCTATCTGTGTGTGTGTGTATTTGTGTGTGTCTATCTGTGTACTTGTGTGTTTGTGTCTATCTTTCTGTGTGTGTGTTTGTGTCTATCTGTGTGCGTGTGTCTATCAGTCAGTGTGTGCATGTGTGTCTATCTGTGAGTGTGGGTATGTGTGTGTGTGTCTATCCATGTGTGTCTATCTGTGTTTGAGTTTGTGTGTCTGCGTATCTATCCGTGTGTGTGTGTCTATCTGTATATGTGTGTGTCCATCTATGTGTGTGTATGTGTGTGTTTGTGTGTCTATCTGTGTGCGTGTGTCTATCAGTCAGCGTGTGCATGTGTGTCAATCTGTGTGTGTGTGTATGTGTGCGCGTGTGTGTCTATCTGTGTATGTGTGTGTGTGTCTATCTGTGTGTCTGTGTGTGTGTGTGCGTGTGTTTGTGTGTCTATCTGTGTGCGTGTGTCTATCAGTCAGCGTGTGCATGTGTGTCTAACTGTGTATGTGTGCGTGTGTGTGTCTATCTGTGTATGTGTGTGTGTGTCTATCTGTGTGTCTGTGTGTGTCTGTGAGTGTGTTTGTGTGTCTATCTGTGTGCGTGTGTCTATCAGTCAGTGTGTGCATGTGTGTCTATCTGTGTGTGTGCGTGTATGTGTGCGCGTGTGTGTCTATCTGTGTGTGTGTGTGTGCATGTCTATCTGTGTGTGTGTCTATCAGTGTGTGTGTCTACCTGTGTGTATATTTGTGCGTGTCTATCTGTGTATGTGCGTGTGTGTCTATCTGTGTGTGTGTGTCTATCTGTGTGTGTGCGTCTCTGTGTGTGTGTGCGTGTGTGTGTGTGTGTCTATCTGTGTGTGTGTGTGTGTCTATCTGTGTGTGTCTATCTATGTGTGTGTGTGTGTGTGTGTGTCTATCTGTGTGTCTATCTGTGTGTGTGTCTGTGTGTATGTGTGTGTCTATCTGTGTGTGTGTGTGTGTGTGTCTGTCTGTGTGTGTGCGTGTGTGTGTGTGTGTGTCTATCTCTGTGTGTGTGTGTCTATCTGCGTGTGTGTGTCTATCTGTGTATGTGTGTGTGTCTATCTGTGTGTGTGTGTCTATCTATGTGTGTGTGTCTATCTATGTGTGTGTGTCTATCTGTGTGTATCTGTGTTTTTGGGTGTCTATCTGTTTGTGTTTGTGTGTATGTGTTCTATCCGTGTGTGTGTGTCTGTCTGTATGTGTGAGTGTCCATCTGTGTGTGTGTATGTGTGTGTTTGTGTGTCAATCTGTGTGCGTGTGTCTATCAGTCAGTGTACGCATGTGTGTCTATCTGTGTGTGTGTGTATGTGTGCACGTGTGTGTCTATCTGTGTGTGTGTGTGTGTGCATGTCCATCTGTGTGTGTGTCTATGAGTGTGTGTGTGTCTACCTGTGTGTTTATTTGTGTGTGTCTATCTGTGTATGCGTGTGTGTGTCTATCTGTGTGTGTGTGTGTCTATCTATGTGTGTGTGTCTATCTGTGTGTATCTGTGTGTTTGGGTGTCTATCTGTGTATGTGTGTCTATCTGTGTGTGTGTGTGTCCATCTGTGTGTGTGTGTGTGTCTATCTGTGTGTTTGTGTGTGGGTGTCCATCAGTCTGTCTATCTGTGTAAGTGTATCTGTGTGTTTGTGTGTCTATCTGTGTGTGTGTGTGTGTCTACCTGTGTGTGTATTTGTGTGTTTCTATGTGTGTATGTGTGTGTGTGTCTATCTGTGTGTGTGTGTCTGTGTGTGTGCGTGTGTGTGTGCATGTGTGTGTGTTTATCTGTGTGTGTGTGTGTGTCTATCTGTGTATGTGTGTGTGCCTATCTGTGTGTGTGTGTGTGTCTATCTGTGTGTGTGTCTATCTGTGTGTGTATGTGTGTGTGTGTCTTTCTGTGTGAGTGTGTGTGTGTGAGTGTGTGTCTATCTGTGTGTGTGTGTGTGTCTATCTGTGTGTCTGTGTGTGTGTGTCTATCTGTGTGTGTTTGTGTGTGTCTATCTGTGTGTGTGTCTATCTGTGTGTGTATGTGTGTGTGTGACTTTCTGTGTGAGTGTGTGTGTGTGTGTGTGTGTGTGTGTGTCTATCTGTGTGTGTGTGTGTGTTTCTCTGTGTGTGTCTATCTGTGTGAGTGTGTGTGTGTGTGTCTATCTGTGTGTGTGTGTGTGTGTGTCTATCTGTGTGTGTGTGTGTGTGTGTGTGTGTGTGTCTATCTGTGTGTGTGTGTGTGTCTATATGTGTGTGTGAGTGTGTGTCTACCTGTGTGTGCGTGTGTCTATCTGTGTGTGTGTCTATCTGTGTGTGTGTGTGTCTATCTGTGTGTGTGTGTGTGTGTCTATCTGTGTGTGTGTGTTTGTGTCTATCTGTGTGTCTGTGTGTGTCTATCTGTGTGTGTGTGTGTGTGTATGTGTGTGTCTATCTCTGTGTGTGTGTGTGTGTGTGTCTATCTGCGTGTGTGTGTCTATCTGTGTATGTGTCTGTGCCTATCTGTGTGTGTGTGTATGTGTGTGTGTCTATCTGTGTATGTGTGTGCGTTAATCTGTGTGTGTGTATGTGTGTGTGTCTATCTGTGTATGTGTGTGTGCCTATCTGTGTGTGTGTGTGTCTATCTGTGTGTGTGTGAGGGTGTGTGTTTATCTGTGTGTGTGTGTGTCTATCTGTATGTGTGTGTTTGTGTGTGTGTCTATCAGTATGTGTGTGTGTGTCTATCTGTGTGTGTGTGTGTGTGTCTATCTGTGTGTGTGTGCGTGAGTGTCTATCTGTGTGTATGTGTGTGTGTGTGTGTTTATCTGTGTGTGTGTGTGTCCATCTGTGTGTGTGGGTGTGTCTATATGTGTCAGTGTGTGTGTGTGTGTGTGTCTATCTGTGTGTGTGTGAGTGTGTGTGTGTGTCTATCTGTGTGTGTGTGTGTGTGTCTATCTTTGTGTGTGTCTATCTGTGTGTGTATGTGTGTGTGTGTCTATCTGTGTGAGTGTGTGTGTGTGTATCTATCTTTGTATGTGTGTGTGTGTCTATCTGTGTGTGTGTGTCTATCTATGTGTGTGTGTCTGTCTGTGCGTAACTGTGTGTTTGGGTGTCTATCTGCGTATGTGTGTCTATTTGTGTATGTGTGTGTCAATCTGTGTGTGTGTGTGTCTATCTGTGTGTTTGTGTGTGGGTGTCCATCAGTGTGTCCAATTGTGTAAGTGTATCTGTGTGTTTGTGTGTCTATCTGTGTGTGTGTGTGTGTGTCTACCTGTGTGTGTATTTGTGTGTGTCTATCTGTGTATGTGTGTGTGTGTCTATCTGTGTGTGTGTGTCTGTGTGCGTGTGTGTGTGCATGTGTGTGTGTATATCTGTGTGTGTGTGTGTGTGTCTATCTGTGTGTGTCTATCTATGTGTGTGTGTGTGTCCATCTGTGTGTTTATCTGTGTGTGTTTCTGTCTGTATGTGTGTGTCTATCTCTGTGTGTGTGTGTGTGTGTGTGTGACTATCTGTGTGTGTGTGTGTGTGTGTATGTGTGAGTCTATCTCTGTGTGTGTGTGTGTCTATCTGTGTGTGTGTGTCTATCTGTGTATGTGTGTGTGTCTATCTGTGTATGTGTGTGAGTTAATCTGTGTGTGTATGTGTGTGTGTCTATCTGTGTGTGTGTGTGTCTACCTGTGTGTGTATTTGTGTGTGTCTATCTGTGTATGTGTGTGTGTGTCTATCTGTGTGTGTGTGTCTGTGTGCGTGTGTGTGTGCATGTGTGTGTGTCTATCTGTGTGTGTGTGTGTGTGTCTATCTGTGTGTGTCTATCTATGTGTGTGTGTGTGTCTATCTGTGTGTTTATCTGTGTGTGTTTCTGTCTGTATGTGTGTGTCTATGTCTGTGTGTGTGTGTGTGTGTGTGTGTGCGACTATCTGTGTGTGTGTGTGTGTGTATGTGTGTGTCTATCTCTGAGTGTGTGTGTGTCTATCTGTGTGTGTGTGTGTCTATCTGTGTATGTGTGTGTGTCTATCTGTGTATGTGTGTGAGTTAATCTGTGTGTGTATGTGTGTGTGTCTATCTGTGTATGTGTGTGTGTCTTTCTGAGTGTGTGTGTGAGTGTGTCTATCTGTGTGAGTGTGTGCGTGTGTCTTTCTGTGTGTGTGTCTGTGTCTATCTGTATGTGTGTGTGTGTGTCTATCTGTGTGTGTGCGTGTGAGTCTATCTCTGTGTGTGTGTGTGTGTGTGTCTATCTGTGTGTGTGTGTGTCCATCTGTGTGTGTGGGTGTGTCTATCTGTGTGTTTGTGTGTGTGTGTCTATCTGTGTGTCTGTGTGTGTGTGTGTCTATCTGTGTGTGTGTGTGTGTGTCTATCTGTGTGTGTGTCTATCTGTGTGTGTATGTGTGTGTGTGTCTTTCTGTGTGAGTGTGTGTGTGTGTGTCTATCTGTGTGTGTGTGTGTGTCTATCTGTGTGTGTCTGTGTGTCTATCTGAGTGTGTGTCTATCTGTGTGTGTATGTGTGTGTGTCTCCATCTGTGTGTTTGTGTGTGTGTCTATCTGTGTGTGTGTGTGTGTGTGTGTCTATCTGTGTGTTTGTGTGTGTGTCCATCTGTGTGTGTGTGTGTCTATCTGTGTGTGTGTGTGTGTGTGTGTCTATCTGTGTGTGTATGTCTATCTGTGTGTGTGTGTGTGTCTATCTGTGTGTGTGTGTGTGTATGTGTGTGTCTATCTCTGTGTGTGTGTGTCTATCTGTGTGTGTGTGTCTATCTGTGTATGTGTGTGTGTCTATCTGTGTGTGTGTATATGTGTGTGTGTCTATCTGTGTATGTGTGTGAGTTAATCTGTGTGTTTATGTGTGTGTGTCTATCTGTGTGTGCGTGTGTGTCTATCTGTGTGTGTGTGTCTATCTGTATGTGTGTGTGTGTGTCTACCTCTGTGTGTGTATGTCTATCTGTATGTGTGTGTGTGTGTGTGTGTGTGTGTCTATCTGTATGTGTGTGTGTGTCTATCTGTGTGTGTGTGTGTCTATCTGTGTGTGTGTGCGTGTGAGTCTATCTGTGTGTGTGTGTGTGTGTGTGTATCTGTGTGTGTGTGTGTCCATCTGTGTGTGTGGGTGTGTCTATCTGTGTGTCTGTGTGTGTGTGTCTATCTGTGTGTCTGTGTGTGTGTGTCTATCTGTGTGTGTGTGTGTGTCTATCTGTGTGTGTGTCTATCTGTGTGTGTATGTGTGTGTGTGTGTCTTTCTGTGTGAGTGTGTGTGTGTGTGTGTCTATCTGTGTGTTTGTGTGTGTGTGTGTGTCTATCTGTGTGTGTCTATGTGTCTATCTGTGTGTGTGTCTATCTGTGTGTGTATGTGTGTGTGTGTCTATCTGTGTGAGTGTGTGTGTGTGTGTGTGTCCATCTGTGTGTGCGTGTGTGTGTCTATCTGTGTGTGTGTGTGTGTGTGTCTATCTGTGTGTGTGTGTGTGTGTCTATCTGTGTGTTTGTGTGTGTGTCTATCTGTCTGTGTGTGTATGTGTGTGTGTCTATCTGTGTATGTGTCTGTGTCTATCTGTCTGTGTGTGTATGTGTGTGTGTCTATCTGTGTATGTGTGTATGTTAATCTGTGTGTGTGTATGTGTGTGTGTCTATCTGTATGTGTTTGTGTCCATCTGTGTGTGTGTGTCTGTGTGTGCCAAGCTGTGTGTGTGTGTGCGAGTATGTCTATCCGTGTGTGTGTGTCTATCTGTATGTGTGTGCGTCTACCTGTGTGTGTATTTGTGTGTGTCTATCTGGGTATGTGTGTATGTGTCTATCTGTGTGTGTGTGTCTATCTATGTGTGTGTGTCTATCTATGTGTGTGTGTCTATCTGTGTGTATCTGCGTGTTTGGGTGTCTATCTGTTTGTGTTTGTGTGTATGTGTTTCTATCCGTGTGTGTGTGTCTGTCTGTATGTGTGAGTGTCCATCTGTGTGTGTGTATGTGTGTGTTTGTGTGTCAATCTGTGTGCGTGTGTCTATCAGTCAGTGTGCGCATGTGTGTCTATCTGTGTGTGTGTGTGTATGTGTGCACGTGTGTGTCTATCTGTGTGTGTGTGTGTGTGCATGTCTATCTGTGTGTGTGTCTATCAGTGTGTGTGTGTGTGTCTACCTGTGTGTGTATTTGTGTGTGTCTATCTGTGTATGCATGTGTGTGTCTATCTGTGTGTGTGTGTCAATCTATGTGTGTGTGTCTATCTGTGTGTATCTGAGTGTTTGGGTGTCTGTCTGTGTATGTGTGTCTATCTGTGTGTGTGTGTGTCTATCTGTGTGTGTGTGTGTCTATCTGTGTGTTTGTGTGTGGGTGTCCATCAGTGTGTCTATCTGTGTAAGTGTATCTGTGTGTTTGTGTGTCTTTCTGTGTGTGTGTGTGTGTGTCTACCTGTGTGTGTATTTGTGTGTTTCTATCTGTGTATGTGTGTGTGTGTCTATCTGTGTGAGTGTGCCTATCTGTGTGTGTGTGTGTGCGTGTGTGTGTGTGTCTATCTGTGTGTGTGTGTGTGTGTGTGTCTATCTGTGTGTGTCTATCTATGTGTGTGTGTGTGTCTATCTGTGTGTTTATCTGTGTGTGTGTTTTTCTGTATGTGTGTGTCTATCTCTGTGTGTGTGTGTGTGTGTGTGTGTCTATCTGTGTGTGTGCGTGTGTGTATGTGTGTGTCTATCTGTGTGTGTGTGTGTGTGTGTGTCTATCTGTGTATGTGTGTGTGCCTATCTGTGTGTGTGTGTATGTGTGTGTGTCCATCTGTGTATGTGTGTGCGTTAATCTGTGTGTGTGTATGTGTGTGTGTCTATCTGTGTATGTGTGTGTGTCTATCTGTGTGTGTGTGTCTATCTGTGTGTGTGTGTGTGTCTATCTGTATGTGTGTGTGTGTCTGTTTATCTGTGTGTGTGTGTGTCTATCTGTATGTGTGTGTTTGTGTGTGAGTCTATCTGTATGTGTGTGTGTGTCTATCTGTGTGTGTGTGTGTCTATCTGTGTGTGTGTCCGTGAGTGTCTATCTGTGTGTATGTGTGTGTGTGTCTATCTGTGTGTCTGTGTGTGTGTGTGTCTATCTGTGTGTGTGTCTATCTGTGTGTGTATGTGTGTGTGTGTCTTTCTGTGTGAGTGTGTGTGTGTGTGTGTATCTATCTGTGTGTGTGTGTGTGTGTGTGTGTGTGTGTCTATCAGTGTGTGTCTGTGTGTCTATCTGTGTGTGTGTCTATCTGTGTGTGTATGTGTGTGTGTCTATCTGTGTGAGTGTGTGTGTGTGTGTGTCTATCTGTGTGTGTGTGTGTGTGTGTCTATCTGTGTGTGTGTGTGTGTGTGTGTCTATCTGTGTGTGTGTGTGTGTGTCTATCAGTGTGTTTGTGTGTGTCTATCTGTGTGTGTGTGTGTCTATCTGTGTGTGTGTGTGTGTGTGTGTGTGTGTGTGTCTATCAGTGTGTGTATGTCTATCTGTGTGTGTGTGTGTCTATCTGTGTGTGTGTGAGTGGGTGTCTATCAGTGTGTCTATCTGTGTATGGGTATCTGAGTGTGTGTGTGTGCCTATCTGTTTGTGTGTGTGTGTGTCTATCTGTGTGTGTGTCTATCCGTGTGTGTGTCTATCTGTGTGTGTGTCTATCTGTGTGTGTGTCTATCTGTGTGTGTGTGTGTGTGTGTGTGTCTATCTGTGTGTGTGTTTATCTGTGTGTGTGTGTGTATCGGTGTGTGTGTGTCTATCTGTGTGTGTGTGTGTGTGTGTTTCTATCTGTGTGTCTGTCGGTCTGTCTATCTGTGTGTGTGTGTGTGTGTGTGTGTCTATCTGTGTGTGTGTGTATGTCTATCTGAGCGTGTGTGTCTCTATCTGTGTCGGTGTCTATCTTTGTGTGTGCGTGTGTGTCTATCTGTGTGTGTGTGTGTCTATCTGTGTGTTTGTGTGTGTGTGTGTGTCTATCTGTGTGTGTGCGTGTGTCTATCTGTGTGTGTCTGTGTGTGCGTGTGTGTCTATCTGCGTGTGTGTGTCTATCTGTGTATGTGTGTGTGTCTATCTGTCTGTGTGTGTATGTGTGTGTGTCTATCTGTGTATGTGTGTGTGTTAATCTTTGCGTGTATGTGTGTGTGTCTATCTGTGTATGTGTGTGTGTCTATTTGTGTGTGTGTGTGTCTATCTGCGTGTGTGTGTGTGTGTCTATCTGTGTTTGTGTGTGTGTGTGTGTCTGTGTGTGCCTAGCTGTGTGTGTGTGTGCGTGTGTGTCTATCCGTGTCTGTGTGTCTATCTGTATGTGTGCGTGTCCATCTGTGTGTGTGTATGTGTGTGTTTGTGTGTCTATCTGTGTGCGTGTGTCTATCAGTCAGTGTGTGCATGTGTGTCTATCTGTGTGTGTGCGTATGTGTGTGTGTGTCTATCCATGTGTGTCTATCTGTGTTTGTGTTTGTGTGTCTGTGTTTCCATCCGTGAGTGTGTGTCTATCTGTATGTGTGTGTGTCCATCTGTGTGTGTGTGTCTGTGTGGGCCAAGCTGTGTGTGTGTGTGTGCGAGTATGTCTATCCGTGTGTGTGTGTCTATCTGTATGTGTGTGCGTCTACCTGTGTGTGTATTTGTGTGTGTCTAGCTGTGTATGTGTCTATCTGTGTGTGTGTGTGTCTATCTATGTGTGTGTGTCTATCTATGTGTGTGTGTCTATCTGTGTGTATCTGTGTTATTGGGTGTCTATCTGATTGTGTTTGTGTGTATGTGTTTCTATCCGTGTGTGTGTGTCTGTCTGTATGTGTGAGTGTCCATCTGTGTGTGTGTATGTGTGTGTTTGTGTGTCAATCTGTGTGCGTGTGTCTATCAGTCAGTGTGCGCATGAGTGTCTATCTGTGTGTGTGTGTGTGTATGTGTGCACGTGTGTGTCTATCTGTGTGTGTGTGTGTGTGCATGTCTATCTGTGAGTGTGTCTATCAGTGTGTGTGTGTGTGTCTACCTGTGTGTGTATTTGTGTGTGTCTATCTGTGTATGCGTGTGTGTGTCTATCTGTGTGTGTGTGTCTATCTATGTGTGTGTGTCTAACTGTGTGTATCTGTGTGTTTGGGTGTCTATCTGTGTATGTGTGTCTATCTGTGTGTGTGTGTGTCTATCTGTGTGTGTCTGTGTCTATCTGTGTGTTTGTGTGTGGGTGTCCATCAGTGTGTCTATCTGTGTAAGTGTATCTGTGTGTTTGTGTGTCTTTCTGTGTGTGTGTGTGTCTACCTGTGTGTGTATTTGTGTGTTTCTATCTGTGTATGTGTGTGTGTGTCTATCTGTGTGTGTGTGCCTATCTGTGTGTGTGTGTGTGCGTGTGTGTGTGTGTCTATCTGTGTGTGTGTGTGTGTGTGTGTGTCTATCTGTGTGTGTATTTGTGTGTGTCTATCTGTGTATGCATGTGTGTGTCTATCTGTGTGTGTGTGTCAATCTATGTGTGTGTGTCTATCTGTGTGTATCTGAGTGTTTGGGTGTCTGTCTGTGTATGTGTGTCTATCTGTGTATGTGTGTGTGTCTATCTGTGTGTGTGTGTGTCTATCTGTGTGTTTGTGTGTGGGTGTCCATCAGTGTGTCTATCTGTGTAAGTGTATCTGTGTGTTTGTGTGTCTTTCTGTGTGTGTGTGTGTGTGTCTACCTGTGTGTGTATTTGTGTGTTTCTATCTGTGTATGTGTGTGTGTGTCTATCTGTGTGAGTGTGCCTATCTGTGTGTGTGTGCGTGTGTGTGTGTGTCTATCTGTGTGTGTGTGTGTGTGTGTGTCTATCTGTGTGTGTCTATCTATGTGTGTGTGTGTGTCTATCTGTGTGTTTATCTGTGTGTGTGTTTTTCTGTATGTGTGTGTCTATCTCTGTGTGTGTGTGTGTGTCTAACTGTGTGTGTGCGTGTGTGTATGTGTGTGTCTATCTGTGTGTGTGTGTGTGTGTGTGTCTATCTGTGTATGTGTGTGTGCCTATCTGTGTGTGTGTGTATGTGTGTGTGTCCATCTGTGTATGTGTCTGCGTTAATCTGTGTGTGTGTATGTGTGTGTGTCTATCTGTGTATGTGTGTGTGTCTATCTGTGTGTGTGTGTCTATCTGTGTGTGTGTGTGTGTCTATCTGTATGTGTGTGTGTGTCTGTTTATCTGTGTGTGTGTGTGTCTATCTGTATGTGTGTGTTTGTGTGTGAGTCTATCTGTATGTGTGTGTGTGTCTATCTGTGTGTGTGTGTCTATCTATCTGTGTGTGTGTCCGTGAGTGTCTATCTGTGTGTATGTGTGTGTGTGTCTATCTGTGTGTCTGTGTGTGTGTGTGTCTATCTGTGTGTGTGTCTATCTGTGTGTGTATGTGTGTGTGTGTCTTTCTGTGTGAGTGTGTGTGTGTGTGTGTATCTATCTGTGTGTGTGTGTGTGTGTGTGTGTCTATCAGTGTGTGTCTGTGTGTCTATCTGTGTGTGTGTCTATCTGTGTGTGTATGTGTGTGTGTCTATCTGTGTGAGTGTGTGTGTGTGTGTGTCTATCTGTGTGTGTGTGTGTGTGTGTGTCTATCTGTGTGTGTGTGTGTGTGTGTGTGTCTATCTGTGTGTGTGTGTGTGTGTCTATCAGTGTGTTTGTGTGTGTCTATCTGTGTGTGTGTGTGTCTATCTGTGTGTGTGTGTGTGTGTGTGTGTGTCTATCAGTGTGTGTATGTCTATCTGTGTGTGTGTGTGTCTATCTGTGTGTGTGTGAGTGGGTGTCTATCAGTGTGTCTATCTGTGTATGGGTATCTGAGTGTGTGTGTGTGTCTATCTGTTTGTGTGTGTGTGTGTCTATCTGTGTGTGTGTCTATCCATGTGTGTGTCTATCTGTGTGTGTGTCTATCTGTGTGTGTGTCTATCTGTGTGTGTGTGTGTGTGTGTGTGTGTCTATCTGTGTGTGTGTTTATCTGTGTGTGTGTGTGTATCGGTGTGTGTGTGTCTATCTGTGTGTGTGTGTGTGTGTGTGTTTCTATCTGTGTGTCTGTCGGTCTGTCTATCTGTGTGTGTGTGTGTGTGTGTGTGTGTCTATCTGTGTGTGTGTGTATGTCTATCTGAGCGTGTGTGTCTCTATCTGTGTCGGTGTCTATCTTTGTGTGTGCGTGTGTGTCTATCTGTGTGTGTGTGTGTCTATCTGTGTGTTTGTGTGTGTGTGTGTGTCTATCTGTGTGTGTGCGTGTGTCTATCTGTGTGTGTCTGTGTGTGCGTGTGTGTCTATCTGCGTGTGTGTGTCTATCTGTGTATGTGTGTGTGTCTATCTGTCTGTGTGTGTATGTGTGTGTGTCTATCTGTGTATGTGTGTGTGTTAATCTTTGCGTGTATGTGTGTGTGTCTATCTGTGTATGTGTGTGTGTCTATTTGTGTGTGTGTGTGTCTATCTGCGTGTGTGTGTGTGTGTCTATCTGTGTTTGTGTGTGTGTGTGTGTCTGTGTGTGCCTAGCTGTGTGTGTGTGTGCGTGTGTGTCTATCCGTGTCTGTGTGTCTATCTGTATGTGTGCGTGTCCATCTGTGTGTGTGTATGTGTGTGTTTGTGTGTCTATCTGTGTGCGTGTGTCTATCAGTCAGTGTGTGCATGTGTGTCTATCTGTGTGTGTGCGTATGTGTGTGTGTGTCTATCCATGTGTGTCTATCTGTGTTTGTGTTTGTGTGTCTGTGTTTCCATCCGTGAGTGTGTGTCTATCTGTATGTGTGTGTGTCCATCTGTGTGTGTGTGTCTGTGTGGGCCAAGCTGTGTGTGTGTGTGCGAGTATGTCTATCCGTGTGTGTGTGTCTATCTGTATGTGTGTGCGTCTACCTGTGTGTGTATTTGTGTGTGTCTAGCTGTGTATGTGTCTATCTGTGTGTGTGTGTGTCTATCTATGTGTGTGTGTCTATCTATGTGTGTGTGTCTATCTGTGTGTATCTGTGTTATTGGGTGTCTATCTGATTGTGTTTGTGTGTATGTGTTTCTATCCGTGTGTGTGTGTCTGTCTGTATGTGTGAGTGTCCATCTGTGTGTGTGTATGTGTGTGTTTGTGTGTCAATCTGTGTGCGTGTGTCTATCAGTCAGTGTGCGCATGAGTGTCTATCTGTGTGTGTGTGTGTATGTGTGCACGTGTGTGTCTATCTGTGTGTGTGTGTGTGTGCGTGTGTGTCTATCTGCGTGTGTGTGTCTATCTGTGTATGTGTGTGTGTCTATCTGTCTGTGTGTGTATGTGTGTGTGTCTATCTGTGTATGTGTGTGTGTTAATCTTTGCGTGTATGTGTGTGTGTCTATCTGTGTATGTGTGTGTGTCTATTTGTGTGTGTGTGTGTCTATCTGCGTGTGTGTGTGTGTGTCTATCTGTGTTTGTGTGTGTGTGTGTGTCTGTGTGTGCCTAGCTGTGTGTGTGTGTGCGTGTGTGTCTATCCGTGTCTGTGTGTCTATCTGTATGTGTGCGTGTCCATCTGTGTGTGTGTATGTGTGTGTTTGTGTGTCTATCTGTGTGCGTGTGTCTATCAGTCAGTGTGTGCATGTGTGTCTATCTGTGTGTGTGCGTATGTGTGTGTGTGTCTATCCATGTGTGTCTATCTGTGTTTGTGTTTGTGTGTCTGTGTTTCCATCCGTGAGTGTGTGTCTATCTGTATGTGTGTGTGTCCATCTGTGTGTGTGTGTCTGTGTGGGCCAAGCTGTGTGTGTGTGTGCGAGTATGTCTATCCGTGTGTGTGTGTCTATCTGTATGTGTGTGCGTCTACCTGTGTGTGTATTTGTGTGTGTCTAGCTGTGTATGTGTCTATCTGTGTGTGTGTGTGTCTATCTATGTGTGTGTGTCTATCTATGTGTGTGTGTCTATCTGTGTGTATCTGTGTTATTGGGTGTCTATCTGATTGTGTTTGTGTGTATGTGTTTCTATCCGTGTGTGTGTGTCTGTCTGTATGTGTGAGTGTCCATCTGTGTGTGTGTATGTGTGTGTTTGTGTGTCAATCTGTGTGCGTGTGTCTATCAGTCAGTGTGCGCATGAGTGTCTATCTGTGTGTGTGTGTGTATGTGTGCACGTGTGTGTCTATCTGTGTGTGTGTGTGTGTGCATGTCTATCTGTGAGTGTGTCTATCAGTGTGTGTGTGTGTGTCTACCTGTGTGTGTATTTGTGTGTGTCTATCTGTGTATGCGTGTGTGTGTCTATCTGTGTGTGTGTGTCTATCTATGTGTGTGTGTCTAACTGTGTGTATCTGTGTGTTTGGGTGTCTATCTGTGTATGTGTGTCTATCTGTGTGTGTGTGTGTCTATCTGTGTGTGTGTGTGTCTATCTGTGTGTTTGTGTGTGGGTGTCCATCAGTGTGTCTATCTGTGTAAGTGTATCTGTGTGTTTGTGTGTCTATCTGTGTGCGTGTGTGTGTGTCTACCTGTGTGTGTATTTGTGTGTTTCTATGTGTGTATGTGTGTGTGTCTATCTGTGTGTGTGTGTCTGTGTGTGTGTGTGCGTGTGTGTGTGTGTCTATCTGTGTGTGTCTATCTGTGTGTTTTTCTGTGTGTGTGTTTTTCTGTATGTGTGTGTCTATCTCTGTGTGTGTGTGTGTGTGTGTGTGTGTATCTGTGTGTGTGTGTGTGTATGTGTGTGTCTATCTCTGTGTGTGTGTGTGTGTGTCTATCTGCGTGTGTGTGTCTATCTGTGTATGTGTGTATGCCTATCTGTGTGTGTGTGTATGTGTGTGTGCTATCTGTGTATGTGTGTGTGTCTATCTGTGTGTGTGTGTGTGTCTATCTGTGTGTGTGTGTGTGTCTATCTGTGTGTGTGTGTGTGTGTTTATCTGTGTGTGTGTGTCTATCTGTATGTGTGTGTTTGTGTGTGTGTCTATCAGTATGTGTGTGTGTGTCTATCTGTGTATGTGTGTGTGTCTATCTGTGTGTGTGTGCGTGAGTGTCTATCTGTGTGTATGTGTGTGTGTGTGTGTCTATCTGTGTGTGTGTGTGTCCATCTGTGTGTATGGGTGTGTCTATCTGTGTCAGTGTGTGTGTGTGTGTGTCTATCTGTGTGTGTGTGTGTGTGTGTGTGTGTGTCTATCATTGTGTGTGTGTGTGTCTATCTGTGTGTGTGTCTATCTGTGTGTGTATGTGTGTGTGTATCTATCTTTGTATGTGTGTGTGTGTCTATCTGTGTGCGTGTGTCTATCTATGTGTGTGTGTGTGTGTAACTGTGTGTTTGGGTGTCTATCTGCGTACGTGTGTCTATCTGTGTGTGTGTGTGTCTATCTGTGTGTGAGTGTGTCTATCTGTGTGTTTGTGTGTGGGTGTCCATCAGTGTGTCTATTTGTGTAAGTGTATCTGTGTGTTTGTGTGTCTATCTGTGTGTGCGTGTGTGTGACTACCTATGTGTGAATTTGTGTGTGTCTATCTGTGTATGTGTGTGTGTGTCTATCTGTGTGTGTGTGTCTGTGTGTGTGTGCGTGTGTGTGTGTACGTGTGTGTGTGTCTATCTGTGTGTGTGTTTGTCTATCTGTGTGTGTCTATCTATGTGTGTGTATGTGTGTGTGTGTGTGTGTGTGTGTGTGTCTATCTGTGTGTTTATCTGTGTGTGTTTCTGTCTGTATGTGTGTGTCTATCTCTGTGTGTGTGTGTGTGTGCGACTGTCTGTGTGTGTGTGTGTATGTGTGTGTCTATCTCTGTGTGTGTGTGTCTATCTGTGTGTGTGTGTCTCTCTGTGTATGTGTGTGTGTCTATCTGTGTGTGTGTATATGTGTGTGTGTCTATCTGTGTATGTGTGTGAGTTAATCTGTGTGTGTATGTGTGTGTGTCTATCTGTGAATGTGTGTGTGTCTATCTGTGTGTGTGTCTATCTGAATGTGTGTGTGTGTGTCTATCTCTGTGTGTGTATGTCTATCTGTATGTGTGTGTGTGTGTGTGTGTGTGTGTCTATCTGTATGTGTGTGTGTGTCTATCTGTGTGTGTGTGTCTATCTGTGTGTTTGTGTGTGTGTGTGTGTCTATCTGTGTGTGTGCGTGTGTCTATCTGTGTGTGTGTGTGTGTGCGTGTGTGTCTATCTGCGTGTGTGTGTCTATCTGTGTATGTGTGTGTGTCTATCTGTCTGTGTGTGTATGTGTGTGTGTCTATCTGTGTATGTGTGTGTGTTAATCTTTGCGTGTATGTGTGTGTGTCTATCTGTGTATGTGTGTGTGTCTATTTGTGTGTGTGTGTGTCTATCTGCGTGTGTGTGTGTGTGTCTATCTGTGTTTGTGTGTGTGTGTGTGTCTGTGTGTGCCTAGCTGTGTGTGTGTGTGCGTGTGTGTCTATCCGTGTCTGTGTGTCTATCTGTATGTGTGCGTGTCCATCTGTGTGTGTGTATGTGTGTGTTTGTGTGTCTATCTGTGTGCGTGTGTCTATCAGTCAGTGTGTGCATGTGTGTCTATCTGTGTGTGTGCGTATGTGTGTGTGTGTCTATCCATGTGTGTCTATCTGTGTTTGTGTTTGTGTGTCTGTGTTTCCATCCGTGAGTGTGTGTCTATCTGTATGTGTGTGTGTCCATCTGTGTGTGTGTGTCTGTGTGGGCCAAGCTGTGTGTGTGTGTGCGAGTATGTCTATCCGTGTGTGTGTGTCTATCTGTATGTGTGTGCGTCTACCTGTGTGTGTATTTGTGTGTGTCTAGCTGTGTATGTGTCTATCTGTGTGTGTGTGTGTCTATCTATGTGTGTGTGTCTATCTATGTGTGTGTGTCTATCTGTGTGTATCTGTGTTATTGGGTGTCTATCTGATTGTGTTTGTGTGTATGTGTTTCTATCCGTGTGTGTGTGTCTGTCTGTATGTGTGAGTGTCCATCTGTGTGTGTGTATGTGTGTGTTTGTGTGTCAATCTGTGTGCGTGTGTCTATCAGTCAGTGTGCGCATGAGTGTCTATCTGTGTGTGTGTGTGTATGTGTGCACGTGTGTGTCTATCTGTGTGTGTGTGTGTGTGCATGTCTATCTGTGAGTGTGTCTATCAGTGTGTGTGTGTGTGTCTACCTGTGTGTGTATTTGTGTGTGTCTATCTGTGTATGCGTGTGTGTGTCTATCTGTGTGTGTGTGTCTATCTATGTGTGTGTGTCTAACTGTGTGTATCTGTGTGTTTGGGTGTCTATCTGTGTATGTGTGTCTATCTGTGTGTGTGTGTGTCTATCTGTGTGTGTGTGTGTCTATCTGTGTGTTTGTGTGTGGGTGTCCATCAGTGTGTCTATCTGTGTAAGTGTATCTGTGTGTTTGTGTGTCTATCTGTGTGCGTGTGTGTGTGTCTACCTGTGTGTGTATTTGTGTGTTTCTATGTGTGTATGTGTGTGTGTCTATCTGTGTGTGTGTGTCTGTGTGTGTGTGTGCGTGTGTGTCTGTGTCTATCTGTGTGTGTCTATCTGTGTGTTTTTCTGTGTGTGTGTTTTTCTGTATGTGTGTGTCTATCTCTGTGTGTGTGTGTGTGTGTGTGTGTATCTGTGTGTGTGTGTGTGTATGTGTGTGTCTATCTCTGTGTGTGTGTGTGTGTGTCTATCTGCGTGTGTGTGTCTATCTGTGTATGTGTGTATGCCTATCTGTGTGTGTGTGTATGTGTGTGTGTCTATCTGTGTATGTGTGTGTGTCTATCTGTGTGTGTGTGTGTGTCTATCTGTGTGTGTGTGTGTGTCTATCTGTGTGTGTGTGTGTGTGTTTATCTGTGTGTGTGTGTCTATCTGTATGTGTGTGTTTGTGTGTGTGTCTATCAGTATGTGTGTGTGTGTCTATCTGTGTATGTGTGTGTGTCTATCTGTGTGTGTGTGCATGAGTGTCTATCTGTGTGTATGTGTGTGTGTGTGTGTGTCTATCTGTGTGTGTGTGTGTCCATCTGTGTGTATGGGTGTGTCTATCTGTGTCAGTGTGTGTGTGTGTGTGTCTATCTGTGTGTGTGTGTGTGTGTGTGTGTGTGTCTATCATTGTGTGTGTGTGTGTCTATCTGTGTGTGTGTCTATCTGTGTGTGTATGTGTGTGTGTATCTATCTTTGTATGTGTGTGTGTGTCTATCTGTGTGCGTGTGTCTATCTATGTGTGTGTGTGTGTCTATCTGTGTGTTTGGGTGTCTATCTGCGTACGTGTGTCTATCTGTGTGTGTGTGTGTCTATCTGTGTGTGAGTGTGTCTATCTGTGTGTTTGTGTGTGGGTGTCCATCAGTGTGTCTATTTGTGTAAGTGTATCTGTGTGTTTGTGTGTCTATCTGTGTGTGCGTGTGTGTGACTACTATGTGTGAATTTGTGTGTGTCTATCTGTGTATGTGTGTGTGTGTCTATCTGTGTGTGTGTGTCTGTGTGTGTGTGCGTGTGTGTGTGTGCGTGTGTGTGTGTCTATCTGTGTGTGTGTTTGTCTATCTGTGTGTGTCTATCTATGTGTGTGTATGTGTGTGTGTGTGTGTGTGTCTATCTGTGTGTTTATCTGTGTGTGTTTCTGTCTGTATGTGTGTGTCTATCTCTGTGTGTGTGTGTGTGTGCGACTGTCTGTGTGTGTGTGTGTATGTGTGTGTCTATCTCTGTGTGTGTGTGTCTATCTGTGTGTGTGTGTCTCTCTGTGTATGTGTGTGTGTCTATCTGTGTGTGTGTATATGTGTGTGTGTCTATCTGTGTATGTGTGTGAGTTAATCTGTGTGTGTATGTGTGTGTGTCTATCTGTGAATGTGTGTGTGTCTATCTGTGTGTGTGTCTATCTGAATGTGTGTGTGTGTGTCTATCTCTGTGTGTGTATGTCTATCTGTATGTGTGTGTGTGTGTGTGTGTGTGTGTCTATCTGTATGTGTGTGTGTGTCTATCTGTGTGTGTGTGTCTATCTGTGTGTTTGTGTGTGTGTGTGTGTGTGTATGTGTGCACGTGTGTGTCTATCTGTGTGTGTGTGTGTGTGCGTGTGTGTCTATCTGCGTGTGTGTGTCTATCTGTGTATGTGTGTGTGTCTATCTGTCTGTGTGTGTATGTGTGTGTGTCTATCTGTGTATGTGTGTGTGTTAATCTTTGCGTGTATGTGTGTGTGTCTATCTGTGTATGTGTGTGTGTCTATTTGTGTGTGTGTGTGTCTATCTGCGTGTGTGTGTGTGTGTCTATCTGTGTTTGTGTGTGTGTGTGTGTCTGTGTGTGCCTAGCTGTGTGTGTGTGTGCGTGTGTGTCTATCCGTGTCTGTGTGTCTATCTGTATGTGTGCGTGTCCATCTGTGTGTGTGTATGTGTGTGTTTGTGTGTCTATCTGTGTGCGTGTGTCTATCAGTCAGTGTGTGCATGTGTGTCTATCTGTGTGTGTGCGTATGTGTGTGTGTGTCTATCCATGTGTGTCTATCTGTGTTTGTGTTTGTGTGTCTGTGTTTCCATCCGTGAGTGTGTGTCTATCTGTATGTGTGTGTGTCCATCTGTGTGTGTGTGTCTGTGTGGGCCAAGCTGTGTGTGTGTGTGCGAGTATGTCTATCCGTGTGTGTGTGTCTATCTGTATGTGTGTGCGTCTACCTGTGTGTGTATTTGTGTGTGTCTAGCTGTGTATGTGTCTATCTGTGTGTGTGTGTGTCTATCTATGTGTGTGTGTCTATCTATGTGTGTGTGTCTATCTGTGTGTATCTGTGTTATTGGGTGTCTATCTGATTGTGTTTGTGTGTATGTGTTTCTATCCGTGTGTGTGTGTCTGTCTGTATGTGTGAGTGTCCATCTGTGTGTGTGTATGTGTGTGTTTGTGTGTCAATCTGTGTGCGTGTGTCTATCAGTCAGTGTGCGCATGAGTGTCTATCTGTGTGTGTGTGTGTGTATGTGTGCACGTGTGTGTCTATCTGTGTGTGTGTGTGTGTGCATGTCTATCTGTGAGTGTGTCTATCAGTGTGTGTGTGTGTGTCTACCTGTGTGTGTATTTGTGTGTGTCTATCTGTGTATGCGTGTGTGTGTCTATCTGTGTGTGTGTGTCTATCTATGTGTGTGTGTCTAACTGTGTGTATCTGTGTGTTTGGGTGTCTATCTGTGTATGTGTGTCTATCTGTGTGTGTGTGTGTCTATCTGTGTGTGTGTGTGTCTATCTGTGTGTTTGTGTGTGGGTGTCCATCAGTGTGTCTATCTGTGTAAGTGTATCTGTGTGTTTGTGTGTCTATCTGTGTGCGTGTGTGTGTGTCTACCTGTGTGTGTATTTGTGTGTTTCTATGTGTGTATGTGTGTGTGTCTATCTGTGTGTGTGTGTCTGTGTGTGTGTGTGCGTGTGTGTGTGTGTCTATCTGTGTGTGTCTATCTGTGTGTTTATCTGTGTGTGTGTTTTTCTGTATGTGTGTGTCTATCTCTGTGTGTGTGTGTGTGTGTGTGTGTATCTGTGTGTGTGTGTGTGTATGTGTGTGTCTATCTCTGTGTGTGTGTGTGTGTGTCTATCTGCGTGTGTGTGTCTATCTGTGTATGTGTGTATGCCTATCTGTGTGTGTGTGTATGTGTGTGTGTCTATCTGTGTATGTGTGTGTGTCTATCTGTGTGTGTGTGTGTGTCTATCTGTGTGTGTGTGTGTGTCTATCTGTGTGTGTGTGTGTGTTTATCTGTGTGTGTGTGTCTATCTGTATGTGTGTGTTTGTGTGTGTGTCTATCAGTATGTGTGTGTGTGTCTATCTGTGTATGTGTGTGTGTCTATCTGTGTGTGTGTGCGTGAGTGTCTATCTGTGTGTATGTGTGTGTGTGTGTGTGTCTATCTGAGTGTGTGTCTATCTGTGTGTGTATGTGTGTGTGTGTCTTTCTGTGTGAGTGTGTGTGTGTGTCTATCTGTGTGTGTGTGTGTTTCTCTGTGTGTGTGTGTGTGTCTATCTGTGTGAGTGTGTGTGTGTGTGTGTGTGTCTATCTGTGTGTGTTTGTGTGTGTGTGTATATCTGTGTGTGTGTGACTATCTGTGTGTGTGTGTGTCTATAAGTGTGTGTCTATCTGTGTGTGTGTGTGTCTATCTGTGTGTGTGTCTATCTGTGTATGTGTGTGAGTTAATCTGCGTGTGTATGTGTGTGTGTCTATCTGTGTATGTGTGTGTGTCTATCTGTGTGCCTGTGTGTGTGTCTATCTGTGTGTCTGTGTGTGTGTGTCTATCTGTGTGTGTGTGTGTGTGTCTATCTGAGTGTGTGTCTATCTGTGTGTGTATGTGTGTGTGTGTCTTTCTCTGTGAGTGTGTGTGTGTGTCTATCTGTGTGTGTGTGTGTGTTTCTCTGTGTGTGTGTGTGTGTCTATCTGTGTGAGTGTGTGTGTGTGTGTGTCTATCTGTGTGTGTTTGTGTGTGTGTGTATATCTGTGTGTGTGTGTCTATCTGTGTGTGTGTGCGTGTGAGTCTATCTGTGTGTGTGTGTGTGTGTGTGTCTATCTGTGTGTCTGTGTGTACATCTGTGTGTGTGGGTGTGTCTATCGGAGTGTCTGTGTGTGTGTGTCTATCTGTGTGTCTGTGTGTGTGTGTCTATCTGTGTGTGTGTGTCTATCTGTGTGTGTATGTGTGTGTGTGTCTTTCTGTGTGAGTGTGTGTGTGTGTGTGTGTCTATCTGTGTGTGTGTGTGTGTTTCTCCGTGTGTGTGTGTGTGTCTATCTGTGTATGTGTGTGTGTCTATCTGTGTGTGTGTATATGTGTGTGTGTCTATCTGTGTATGTGTGTGAGTTAATCTGCGTGTGTATGTGTGTGTGTCTATCTGGGTATGTGTGTGTGTCTATCTGTGTGCCTGTGTGTGTGTGTCTATCTGTGTGTCTGTGTGTGTGTGTCTATCTGTGTGTGTGTGTGTGTGTGTCTATCTGAGTGTGTGTCTATCTGTGTGTGTATGTGTGTGTGTGTCTTTCTGTGTGAGTGTGTGTGTGTGTCTATCTGTGTGTGTGTGTGTGTTTCTCTGTGTGTGTGTGTATGTCTATCTGTGTGAGTGTGTGTGTGTGTGTGTCTATCTGTGTGTGTTTGTGTGTGTGTGTATATCTGTGTGTGTGTGTCTATCTGTGTGTGTGTGTGTCTATAAGTGTGTGTCTATCTGTGTGTGTGTGTGTCTATCTGTGTGTGTGTCTATCTGTGCGTGTGTGTGTGTGTCTATCTGTGTGTGTGTGTGTGTGTGTCTATCTGTGTGTGTGTGTGTGTGTCTATCTGTGTGTCTGTGTGTGTCTATCTGTGTGTGTGTGTGTGTATGTGTGTGTCTATCTTTGTGTGTGTGTGTGCGTGTCTATCTGCGTGTGTGTGTCTATCTGTGTATGTGTGTGTGCCTATCCGTGTGTGTGTGTATGTGTGTGTGTCTATCTGTGTATGTGTGTGCGTTAATCTCTGTGTGTGTATGTGTGTGTGTCTATCTGTGTATGTGTGTGTGTCTATCTGTGTGTGTGTGTGTGTGTGTGTCTATCTGTGTGTGTGTGTGTGTGTTTATCTGTGTGTGTGTGTGTTTATCTGTGTGTGTGTGTGTCTATCTGTATGTGTGTGTTTGTGTGTGTGTCTATCTGTAGGTGTGTGTGTGTCTATCTGAGTGTGTGTGTGTGTCTATCTGTGTCAGTGTGTGTGTGTGTGTCTATCTGTGTGTGTGTGTGTGTGTGTCTATCTGTGTGTGTGTGTGTGTGTGTGTCTATCTGTGTGTGTGTCTATCTGTGTGTGTATGTGTGTGTGTGTGTCTATCTGTTTGTGTGGGTGTGTCTATCTGTGTCAGTGTGTGTGTGTGTGTGTGTGTCTATCTGTGTGTGTGTGTGTGTGTGTGCGTGTGTCTATCTGTGTGTGTGTGTGTGTCTATCTGTGTGTGTGTCTATCTGTGTGTGTATGTGTGTGTGTGTCTATCTGTGTGAGTGTGTGTGTGTGTATCTATCTTTGTATGTGTGTGTGTGTCTATCTGTGTGTGTGTGTCTATCTATGTGTGTGTGTCTGTCTGTGTGTAGCTGTGTGTTTGGGTGACTATCTGTGTATGTGTGTCTATCTGTGTATGTGTGTGTCTATCTGTGTGTGTGTGTCTATCTGTGTGTTTGTGTGTGGGTGCCCATCAGAGTGTCTATTTGTGTAAGTGTATCTGTGTGTTTGTGTGTCTATCTGTGTGTGTGTGTGTGTGTCTACCTGTGTGTGTATTTGTGTGTTTCTATCTGTGTATGTGTGTGTGTGTCTATCTGTGTGTGTGTGTCTGTGTGTGTGTGCGTGTGTGTGTGCGTGTGTGTGTGTCTATCTGTGTGTGTGTGTGTGTCTATCTGTGTGTGTCTATCTATGTGTGCATGTGTGTGTGTTTGTGTCTATCTGTGTGTTTATCTGTGTGTGTTTCTGTCTGTATGTGTGTGTCTACCTCTGTGTGTGTGTGTGTGTGTGTGCGACTATCTGTGTGTGTGTGTGTGTGTGTGTGTTTGTGTGTGTCTATCTCTGTGTGTGTGTGTCTATCTGTGTGTGTGTGTCTATCCGTGTATGTGTGTGTGTCTATCTGTGTGTGTGTATATGTGTGTGTGTCTATCTGTGTATGTGTGTGAGTTAATCTGTGTGTGTATGTGTGTGTGTCTATATGTGTATGTGTGTGTGTCTATCTGTGTATGTGTGTGAGTGTGTCTATCTGTGTGTGTGTGTGTGAGTGTCTATCTGTGTGTGTGTGTGTCTATCAGTATGTGTGTGTGTGTGTCTATCTCTGTGTGTGTATGTCTATCTGTATGTGTGTGTGTGTGTGCGTGTCTATCTGTATGTGTGTGTGTGTCAATCTGTGTGTGTGTGTCTATCTGTGTGTGTGTGCGTGTGAGTCTATCTGTGTGTGTGTGTGTGTCTATCTGTGTGTGTGTGTGTGTACATCTGTGTGTGTGGGTGTGTCTATCTGAGTGTCTGTGTGTGTGTGTCTATCTGTGTGTCTGTGTGTGTGTGTCTATCTGTGTGTGTGTGTCTATCTGTGTGTGTATGTGTGTGTGTGTCTTTCTGTGTGAGTGTGTGTGTGTGTGTGTGTCTATCTGTGTGTGTGTGTGTGTTTCTCCGTGTGTGTGTGTGTGTGTGTCTATCTGTGTATGTGTGTGTGTCTATCTGTGTGTGTGTATATGTGTGTGTGTCTATCTGTGTATGTGTGTGAGTTAATCTGCGTGTGTATGTGTGTGTGTCTATCTGTGTATGTGTGTGTGTCTATCTGTGTGTGTGTGTGTGTGTGTGTCTAACTGTGTGTGTGTGTGTCTATCTGTATGTTTGTGTGTGTGTGTGTCTAACTGTGTGTGTGTGTGTGTGTCTATCTGGGTGTGTGTGTGTGTGTGTGTCTAACTGTGTGTGTGTGTGTGTCTATCTGTATGTTTGTGTGTGTGTCTATCTCTGTGTGTGTATGTCTATCTGTATGTGTGTGTGTGTGTGTGTGTGTCTATCTGTATGTGTGTGTGTGTCTATCTGTGTGTGTGTGTGTCTATCTGTGTGTGTGTGCGTGTGAGTCTATCTGTGTGTGTGTGTGTGTGTGTGTCTATCTGTGTGTGTGTGTGTCCATCTGTGTGTGTGGGTGTGTCTATCTGTGTGTCTGTGTGTGTGTGTCTATCTGTGTGTCTGTGTGTGTGTGTCAATCTGTGTGTGTGTGTGTGTCTATCTGTGTGTGTGTCTATCTGTGTGTGTACGTGTGCGTGTGTCTTTCTGTGTGAGTGTGTGTGTGTGTGAGTGTGTGTCTATCTGTGTGTGTGTGTGTGTGTGTGTGTCTATCTGTGTGTGTCTGTGTGTCTATCTGTGTGTGTGTATATCTGTGTGTGTATGTGTGTGTGTGTCTCTCTGTGTGAGTGTGTGTGTGTGTGTGTCTATCTGTGTGTGTGTGTGTGTGTGTCTATCTGTGTGTGTGTGTGTGTGTCTATCTGTGTGTTTGTGTGTGTGTCTATCTGTGTGTGTGTGTCTATCTGTGTGTGTGTGTGTGTGTGTGTGTGAGTGTGTCTATCTGTGTGTGTATGTCTACCTGTGTGTGTGTGTGTGTCTATCTATGTGTGTGTGTGTGGGTGTCTATTAGTGTGTCTATCTGTGTATGGGTATCTGTGTGTGTTTGTGTGTGTGTGTCTATCTGTTTGTGTGTGTGTGTCTATCTGTGTGTGTGTTTATCCGTGTGTGTGTCTATCTGTGTGTGTGTTCTATCTGTGTGTGTGTCTATCTGTGTGTGTGTGTGTGTGTGGGTGTCTATCTGTGTGTGTGTCTATCTGTGTGTGTGTCTACCTGTGTGTGTGTGTGTGTGTGTGTATCGGTGTGTGTGTGTCTATCTGTGTGTGTGTGTGTGTGTGTTTCTATCTGTGTGTCTGTCGGTCTGTCTATCTCTGTGTGTGTGTGTGTGTCTATCTGTGTGTGTGTGTATGGCTATCAGTGTGTGTGTGTCTCTATCTGTGTCAGTGTCTATCTTTGTGTGTGCGTGTGTGTCTATCTGTGTGTGTGTGTGTGTGTGTGTGTGTCTATCTGTGTGTTTGTGTGTGTGTGTGTGTCTATCTGTGTATGTGTGTGTGTCTATCTGTCTGTGTGTGTATGTGTGTGTGTCTATCTGTGTATGTGTGTGTGTTAATCTGTGTGTGTGTATGTGTGTGTGTCTATCTGTGTATGTGTGTGTGTGTGTGTCTATCTGTGTGTGTGTGTGTGTGTGTGTCTGTGTGTGCCTAGCTGTGTGTCTGTGTGTGTGTGTGTCTATCCGTGTGTGTGTGTCCATCTGTATGTGTGCGTGTCCATCTGTGTGTGTGTATGTGTGTGTTTGTGTGTCTATCTGTGTGCGTGTGTCTATCAGTCAGTGTGTGCATGTGTGTCTATCTGTGTGTGTGCGTATGTGTGTGTGTGTCTATCCATGTGTGTCTATCTGTGTTTGTGTTTGTGTGTCTGTGTTTCCATCCGTGAGTGTGTGTCTATCTGTATGTGTGTGTGTCCATCTGTGTGTGTGTGTCTGTGTGTGCCAAGCTGTGTGTGTGTGTGCATGTATGTCTATCCATGTGTGTGTGTCTATCTGTATGTGTGTGCGTCTACCTGTGTGTGTATTTGTGTGTGTCTAGCTGTGTATGTGTGTATGTGTCTATCTGTGTGTGTGTGTCTATCTATGTGTGTGTGTCTATCTATGTGTGTGTGTCTATCTATGTGTGTGTGTCTATCTGTGTGTATCTGTGTTTTTGGGTATCTATCTGCTTGTGTTTGTGTGTATGTGTTTCTATCCGTGTGTGTGTGTCTGTCTGTATGTGTGAATGTCCATCTGTGTGTGTGTATTTGTGTGTTTGTGTGTCAATCTGTGTGTGTATTTGTGTGTTTCTATCTGTGTATGTGTGTGTGTGTCTATCTGTGTCAGTGTGTGTGTGTGTGTGTGTGTCTATCTGTGTGTGTGTGTGTGTGTGTGTCTAACTGTGTGAGTGTGTGTGTGTGTGTGTGTGTGTCTATCTGTGTGTGTGTGTGTGTGTCTATCTGTGTGAGCGCGTGTGTGTGTGTGTGTGTCTATCTGTGTCTGTGTGTGTGTCTATCTGTGTGTGTGTGTGTCGATCTGTTTGTGTGTGTCTATCTGTCTTTGTGTGTCTATCTGTGTGTCTGTCTGTCTATCTGTGTGTGTGTATGTCTATCTGTGTGTGTGTCCATCTGTGTGTGTGTGTGTGTGTGTGTGTCTATCTGTGTGTGTGTGCGTGTGTGTCTATCTATGTGTGCGTGTGTGTCTATCTGTCTGTGTGTGTGTCCATCTGTGTGTGTGTGCGTGTCTATCTGTGTGAGTGTGTGTGTGTCTATCTGTATGTGTGTATGTGTGCTATCTGTGTGTGTGTGTGTCTGTGTGTGACTATCTGTGTGTGTGTGTGTGTCTATCTTTGTGTGTATCTATCTGTGTGAGTGTGTGTGTCTATCTGTGTGTGTGTCTATGTGTGTGTGTGTGTTTGTGTGTCTATCTGTGCGTGTGTCTATCTGTGTATTTGTGTGTGTCTATCTGTGTGAGAGTATGAGTGTGTGTGTCTATTTGTGTGTGTGTGTGTGTCTATCTGTGTGTGTGTGTGTCTATCTGTGAGTGTGTGTCTATCTGTGTGTGTGTCTGTCTGTCTATCTGTGTGTGTGTGTCAACCTGTGTGTGTGTCTATCTGTGTGTGTGTGTCTATCTGTGTGTGTGTCTATCTGTGTGTGTATGTGAGTCTATCTCTGTGTGTGTCTACGTGTGTATGTGTGTCTATCTGTGTGTGTGTCTATCTGTGTGTGTGTGTGTCAATCTGTGTGTGTGTGTCTATCTGTGTGTGTATGTCTATCTGTGCCTGTGTGTGTGTGCGTGTGTGTCTATCTCTGTGTGTGTGTGTGTGTCTATCTGTGTGTCTGTCTGTGTGTATGTGTGTGTGTCTATCTGTGTGTGTGTGTGTCTGTCTATCTGTGTGTGTGTGTGTGTATATTTGTGTGTGTGTGTGTCTATCTGTGTGCGTGTTTGTCTGTCTATCTGTGTGTATGTGTGTCTATCTGTGTGTGTGTGTGTGTGTCTATCTGTGTGTGTGTGTATCCGTGTGTGTGTCTATCTGTGTATGTGTTCTATCTGTGTGTGTGTCTATCTGTGTGTATGTGTGTGTGTGTGTGTCTATCTGTGTGTGTATCTATCTGTGTGTGTGTCTACCTGTGTGTGTGTGTGTGTGTGTGTGTGTGTGTGTGTGTGTTTGTCTATCTGTGTGTGTATGTCTATCTGTGTGTGTCTATCTGTGTGTGTGTGTGTGTGTGTGTGTCTATCTGTGTGTGTGTCTATCTGTGTGTGTGTCAGTCTGTCTATCTGTGTGTGTGTGTGTGTCTATCTGTGTGTGTGTGTATGTCTATGTGTGTGTGTCTGTCTATCTGTGTCTGTGTCTATTTGTATGTGTGTCTATCTGTGTGTTTGTGTGTGTGTGTGTCTATCTGTGTGTGTGCGTGTGTCTATCCTGTGTGTGTGTGTGTGCGTGTCTGTCTATCTGTGTGTGTGTGTCTATCTGTTTGTGTGTGTGTCTATCTGTGTGTGTGTGTGTGTGTCTATTTGTGTGTGTGTGTGTGTGTGTGTGTGTCTATCTGTGTGTGTGTGTCTATCTGTGTGTGTGTGTGTGTGTGTGTCTATCTGTGTGTGTGTGTATGGCTATCAGTGTGTGTGTGTCTCTATCTGTGTCAGTGTCTATCTTTGTGTGTGCGTGTGTGTCTATCTGTGTGTGTGTGTGTGTGTGTGTGTGTGTGTCTATCTGTGTGTTTGTGTGTGTGTGTGTGTCTATCTGTGTATGTGTGTGTGTCTATCTGTCTGAGTGTGTATGTGTGTGTGTCTATCTGTGTATGTGTGTGTGTTAATCTGTGTGTGTATGTGTGTGTGTCTATCTGTGTATGTGTGTGTGTCTATTTGTGTGTGTGTGTGTCTATCTGCGTGTGTGTGTGTCTATCTGTGTTTGTGTGTGTGTGTGTCTGTGTGTGCCTAGCTGTGTGTCTGTGTGTGTGTGTGTCTATCCGTGTGTGTGTGTCTATCTGTATGTGTGCGTGTCCATCTATGTGTGTGTATGTGTGTGTTTGTGTGTCTATCTGAGTGCGTGTGTCTATCAGTCAGTGTGTGCATGTGTGTCTATCTGTGTGTGTGCGTATGTGTGTGTGTGTCTATCCATGTGTGTCTATCTGTGTTTGTGTTTGTGTGTCTGTGTTTCCATCCGTGAGTGTGTGTCTATCTGTATGTGTGTGTGTCCATCTGTGTGTGTGTGTCTGTGTGTGCCAAGCTGTGTGTGTGTGTGCATGTATGTCTATCCATGTGTGTGTGTCTATCTGTATGTGTGTGCGTCTACCTGTGTGTGTATTTGTGTGTGTCTAGCTGTGTATGTGTGTGTGTGTCTATCTATGTGTGTGTGTCTATCTATGTGTGTGTGTCTATCTGTGTGTATCTGTGTTTTTGGGTATCTATCTGTTTGTGTTTGTGTGTATGTGTTTCTATCAGTGTGTGTGTGTCTGTCTGTATGTGTGAACGTCCATCTGTGTGTGTGTATGTGTGTGTTTGTGTGTCAATCTATGTGTGTATTTGTGTGTTTCTATCTGTGTATGTGTGTGTGTGTCTATCTGTGTGAGTGTGTGTGTGTGTGTGTGTGTGTGTGTGTGTGTCTATCTGTCTGTGTATGTGTGTGTGTGTCTTTCTGTGTGAGTGTGTGTGTGTGTGTGTGTGTGTGTCTAACTGTGTGAGTGTGTGTGTGTGTGTGTGTGTGTGTGTCTATCTGTGTGTGTGTGTGTGTGTGTCTATCTGTGTGAGCGCGTGTGTGTGTGTCTATCTGTGTCTGTGTGTGTGTCTATCTGTGTGTGTGTGTGTGTCTATCTGTTTGTGTGTGTCTATCTGTCTTTGTGTGTCTATCTGTGTGTCTGTCTGTCTATCTGTGTGTGTGTATGTCTAGCTGTGTGTGTGTCCATCTGTGTGTGTGTGTGTGTGTGTGTCTATCTGTGTGTGTGTGCGTGTGTGTCTATCTATGTGTGCGTGTGTGTCTATCTGTGTGTGTGTGTGTCCATCTGTGTGTGTGTGCGTGTCTATCTGTGTGAGTGTGTGTGTGTCTATCTGTATGTGTGTATGTGTGCTATCTGTGTGTGTGTGTGTCTGTGTGTGACTATCTGTGTGTGTGTGTGTGTGTCTATCTTTGTGTGTATCTATCTGTGTGAGTGTGTGTGTCTATCTGTGTGTGTGTCTATCTGTGTGTGTGTGGATGTGTGTCTATCTGTGCGTGTGTCTATCTGTGTATTTGTGTGTGTCTATCTGTGTGAGAGTATGAGTGTGTGTGTCTATTTGTGTGTGTGTGTGTGTCTATCTGTGTGTGTGTGTGTCTATCTGTGAGTGTGTGTCTATCTGTGTGTGTGTCTGTCTGTCTATCTGTGTGTGTGTGTCAACCTGTGTGTGTGTCTATCTGTGTGTGTGTGTCTATCTGTGTGTGTATGTGTGTCTATCTGTGTGTGTGTCTACGTGTGTGTGTGTGTCTATCTGTGTGTGTGTCTATCTGTGTATGTGTGTGTCAATCTGTGTGTGTGTGTGTGTGTGTGTCTATCTGTGTGTGTATGACTATCTGTGCCTGTGTGTGTGTGCGTGTGTGTCTATCTCTGTGTGTGTGTGTGTGTCTATCTGTGTGTCTGTCTGTGTGTATGTGTGTGTGTCTATCTGTGTGTGTGTGTGTCTGTCTATCTGTGTGTGTGTGTGTATATTTGTGTGTGTGTGTGTCTATCTGTGTGCGTGTTTGTCTGTCTATCTGTGTGTATGTGTGTCTATCTGTGTGTGTGTGTGTGTGTGTGTCTATCTGTGTGTGTGTCTATCCGTGTGTGTGTCTATCTGTGTATGTGTTCTATCTGTGTGTGTGTCTATCTGTGTGTAAGTGTGTGTGTGTGTCTATCTGTGTGTGTGTCTATCTGTGTGTGTGTCTACCTGTGTGTGTGTGTGTGTTTGTCTATCTGTGTGTGTATGTCTATCTGTGTGTGTCTATCAGTGTGTGTGTGTGTGTGTGTGTGTGTGTGTGTGTCTATCTGTGTGTGTGTCAGTCTGTCTATCTGTGTGTGTGTGTGTCTATCTGTGTGTGTGTGTATGTCTATGTGTGTGTGTCTGTCTATCCGTGTCTGTGTCTATCTGTATGTGTGTCTATCTGTGTGTTTGTGTGTGTGTGTGTCTATCTGTGTGTGTGCGTGTGTCTATCCTGTGTGTGTGTGTGTGCGTGTCTGTCTATCTGTGTGTGTGTGTCTATCTGTTTGTGTGTGTGTCTATCTGTGTGTGTGTGTGTGTCTATTTGTGTGTGTGTGTGTGTGTGTGTCTATCTGTGTGTGTGTGTCTATCTGTGTGTGTGTGTGTGTGTGTTTATCTGTATGTGTGTGTGTGTGTGTGTCTATCTGTGTGTGTGTGTGTATGTCTATCTGTATGTGTGTGTGTGTCTATCTGTGTGTGTGTGTGTGTGTGTCTGTGTATGTGTGCGTGTGTGTCTATCTGTGTGTATGTGTGTGCGTGTATCTATCTGTGTGTGTGTGTGTCCATCTGTGTGTGTGTGTGTGTGTCTATCTGTGTGAGTGTGTGTGTGTGTGTGTCTATCTCTGTGTGTGTGTGTGTGTGTCTACGTGTTTGTGTGTGTGTGTGTGTCTATCTGTGTGTGTGTGTCTATCTGTGAGTTTGTGTGTGTGTGTGTCTATCTGTGTTTGTGTGTGTGAGTCTATCTGTGTGTGTATGTGTGTGAGTCTATCTGTGTGAGTGTGTGTGTGTGTGTTTGTCTATCTGTGTGTGTGTGTGTGTGTGTGTGTGTCTATCTGTGTGTGTGTGTGTGTCTATCTGCGTGTGTGTGTGTCTATCTGTGTGTGTGTCTGTGTGTGTGTGTGTGTGTGTCTATCTGTGTGAGTGTGTGTCTATCTGTGTGTGTTTGTGTCTATCTGTGTGTGTGTGTGAGTGTGTGTCTATCATTGTGTGTGTGGCTATCTGTGTGTGTGTCTATCTGGCTATCTGTGTGTGTGTGTCTGTCTGTCTATCTGTGTGTGTGTGTCTATCTGCGTGTGTGTGTGTGTGTGTGGGTCTATCTGTGTTTGTGTGTGTGTGTGTCGGTGTGTGCCTAGCTGTGTGTGTGTATGCGTGTATGTCTATCCGTGTGTGTGTGTCTATCTGTATGTGTTTGTGTATGTGTGTGTTTGTGTGTCTATCTGTGTGTGTGTGTCTATCAGTCAATGTGTGCATGTGTGTCTATCTGTGTGTGTGTGTATGTGTGCATGTGTGTGTCTACCTGTGTGTGTGTGTGTGTGTGTGTGTGTGTGTGCATGTCTATCTGTGTGTGTGTCTATCAGTGTGTGTGTGTGTGTGTCTACCTGTGTGTGTATTTGTGTGTGTCTATCTGTGTAAGTATGTGTGTGTCTATCTGTGTGAGTAAGTCTATCTATGTGTGTGTGTCAATCTGTGTGTATCTGTGTGTTTGGGTGTCTATCTGTGTGTGTGTGTGTCTATCTATGTGTTTGTGTGTGGGTGTCCCTCAGTGTGTCTATCTGTGTAAGTGTATCTGTGTGTTTCTGTGTCAATCTGTGTGTGTGTGTGTGTGTGTGTCTACCTGTGTGTGTATTTGTGTGTGTCTATCTGTGTATGTGTGTGAGTGTATATCTGTGTGTGTGTGTCTGTGTGTGTGCGTGTGTGTGTGTGTCTATCTGTGTGTGTGTGTGTGTCTATCTGTGTGTGTCTATCTATGTGTGTGTGTGTGTGTGTGTGTGTGTGTGTGTCTATCTGTGTGTCGATCTGTGTGTGTGTCTGTCTGTATGTGTGTGTCTATCTCTGTGTGTGTGTGTGTGTGTGTCTATCAGTGTGTGTGCGTGTGTATGTGTGTGTCTATCTGTGTGTGTGTGTGTGTCTATCTGTGTGTGTGCCTATCTGTGTGTGTGTGTGTGTGTTTCTCTGTGTGTGTGTGTCTATCTGTGTGAGTGTGTGTGCGTGTGTGTGTCTACCTGTGTGTGTGTGTGTGTGTGTGTGTGTGTCTATCTATGTGTGTGTGTGTGTGTGTGTCTATCTGTGTGTGTGTGTCTATCTGTGTGTGTGTGTGTGTGTGTGTGTGTATATCTGTGTGTGTGTGTCTACCTGCGTGTGTGTCTATCTGTGTGTGTGTGTGTGTGTCTATCTGTGTGAGCGTGTGTGTGTGTGTGTGTCTATCTGTGTGTGTGTGTGTGTCTATCTGTGTGTGTGTGTGTCTATCTGTGTGTGTGTGTGTCTACCTGTGTGTGTGTCTATCTGTGTGTCTGTCTGTCTATCTGTGTGTTTGCATGTTTATCTGTGTATGTGTGTGTGTTTCTATCTGTGTGTGTGTGTCTATATGTGTGTGTGTCTATCTGTGTGTGTCTGTCTATCTGTGTGCGTGTGTCTATCTGTGTGAGTGTCTATCTGTGTGTGTGTGTGTGTCTATCTGTGTGTTTGTCCACGTGTGTGTGTGTGTGTGTGTCTATCTACGTGTGTGTGTCTATCTGTGTAGGTGTGTGTGTCTATCTGTGTGTGTGTGTGTGTGTATGTGTGTGTGTCCATTTGTGTATGTGTGTGTGTTAATCTGTGTGTGTGTATGTGTGTGTGTCTATCTGTGTATGTGTGTGTGTCTATCTGTGTGTGTGTGTGTCTATCTGTGTGTGTGTGTGTGTGTGTCTATCCGTATGTGTGTGTGTGTCTACCTGTGTGTGTGTGTGTCTATCTGTATGTGTGTGTGTGTGTGTGTCTATCTGCATGTGTGTGTGTGTCTATCTGTGAGTGTGTGTGTGTCTATTTGTGTGTGTGTGTGTCTACCTGTGTGTGTGTCTATCTGTGTATGTGTGTGTGTCTATCTGTGTGTGTGTATATGTGTGTGTGTCTATCTGTGTATGTGTGTGAGTTAATCTGTGTGTATGTGTGTGTGTCTCTCTGTGTATGTGTGTGTGTCTATCTGTGTATGTGTGTGAGTGTGTCTATCTGTGTGTGTGTGTGTCTATCTGTGTATGTGTGTGTGTCTATCTGTATGTGTGTGTGTGTCTATCTCTGTGTGTGTATGTCTATCTGTATGAGTGTGTGTGTGTGTGTGTGTGCATGTCTATCTGTGTGTGCATCTATCAGTGTGTGTGTGTGTGTGTGTGTCTACCTGTGTGTGTATTTGTGTGTGTCTATCTGTGTAAGTGTGTGTGTGTCTATCTGTGTGAGTACGTCTATCTATGTGTGTGTGTCTATCTGTGTGTATCTGTGTGTTTGGGTGTCTATCTGTATATGTGCGTCTATCTGTGTGTGTGTGTGTCAATCTGTGTGTGTGTGTGTCTATCTATGTGTTTGTGTGTGGGTGTCCCTCAGTGTGTCTATCTGTGTAAGTGTATCTGTGTGTAAGTGTGTCAATCTGTGTGTGTGTGTGTGTGTGTGCGTGTGTCTACCTGAGTGTGTATTTGTGTGTGTCTATCTGTGTATGTGTGTGTGTGTCTATCTGTGTGTGTGTGTCTGTGTGTGTGTGTGTGTGTGTGCGTGTGTGTGTGTGTCTATCTGTGTGTGTGTGTGTGTCTATCTGTGTGTGTCTATCTATGTGTGTGTGTGTCTGTGTCTATCTGTGTGTGTGTGTGTGTGTGTCTAACTGTGTGAGTGCGTGTGTGTGTGTGTGTGTCCATCTGTGTCTGTGTGTGTGTCTATCTGTGTGTGTGTGTGTCTATCTGTTTGTGTGTGTCTATCTGTCTTTGTGTGTCTATCTGTGTGTCTGTCTGTCTATCTGTGTGTGTGTATGTCTATCTGTGTGTGTGTCCATCTGTGTGTGTGTGTGTGTGTGTGTCTATCTGTGTGTGTGTGCGTGTGTGTCTATCTATGTGTGCGTGTGTGTCTATCTGTGTGTGTGTGTGTCCATCTGTGTGTGTGTGCGTGTCTATCTGTGTGAGTGTGTGTGTGTCTATCTGTATGTGTGTATGTGTGCTATCTGTGTGTGTGTGTGTCTGTGTGTGACTATCTGTGTGTGTGTGTGTGTGTATCTTTGTGTGTATCTATCTGTGTGAGTGTGTGTGTCTATCTGTGTGTGTGTCTATGTGTGTGTGTGTGTTTGTGTGTCTATCTGTGCGTGTGTCAATCTGTGTATTTGTGTGTGTCTATCTGTGTGAGTGTATGAGTGTGTGTGTCTATTTGTGTGTGTGTGTGTGTCTATCTGTGTGTGTGTGTGTCTATCTGTGAGTGTGTGTCTATCTGTGTGTGTGTCTGTCTGTCTATCTGTGTGTGCGTGTCAACCTGTGTGTGTGTCTATCTGTGTGTGTGTGTCTATCTGTGTGTGTGTCTATCTGTGTGTGTATGTGTGTCTATCTGTGTGTGTGTCTACGTGTGTGTGTGTGTCTATCTGTGTGTGTGTCTATCTGTGTGTGTGTGTGTCAATCTGTGTGTGTGTGTGTGTGTCTATCTGTGTGTGTATGTCTATCTGTGCCTGTGTGTGTGTGCATGTGTGTCTATCTCTGTGTGTGTGTGTGTGTGTCTATCTGTGTGTCTGTCTGTGTGTATGTGTGTGTGTCTATCTGTGTGTGTGTGTGTCTGTCTATCTGTGTGTGTGTGTGTATATTTGTGTGTGTGTGTGTCTATCTGTGTGCGTGTTTGTCTGACTATCTGTGTGTATGTGTGTCTATCTGTGTGTGTGTGTGTGTGTGTCTATCTGTGTGTGTGTCTATCCGTGTGTGTGTCTATCTGTGTATGTGTTCTATCTGTGTGTGTGTCTATCTGTGTGTATGTGTGTGTGTGTGTGTCTATCTGTGTGTGTGACTACCTGTGTGTGTGTGTGTGTGTGTGTGTGTGTTTGTCTATCTGTGTGTGTATGTCTATCTGTGAGTGTCTATCTGTGTGTGTGTGTGTGTTTGTGTGTCTATCTGTGTGTGTGTCTATCTGTGTGTGTGTCAGTCTGTCCATCTGTGTGTGTGTGTGTGTCTATCTGTGTGTGAGTGTATGTCTATGTGTGTGTGTCTGTCTATCTGTGTCTGTGTCTATTTGTATGTGTGTCTATCTGTGTGTTTGTGTGTGTGTGTGTCTATCTGTGTGTGTGCGTGTGTCTATCTGTGTGTTTGTCCACGTGTGTGTGTGTGTGTCTATCTACGTGTGTGTGTCTATCTGTGTAGGTGTGTGTGTCTATCTGTGTGTGTGTGTGTGTGTATGTGTGTGTGTCTATTTGTGTATGTGTGTGTGTTAATCTGTGTGTGTGTATGTGTGTGTGTCTATCTGTGTATGTGTGTGTGTCTATCTGTGTGTGTGTGTGTCTATCTGTGTGTGTGTGTGTGTGTGTGTCTATCCGTATGTGTGTGTGTGTCTACCTGTGTGTGTGTGTGTCTATCTGTATGTGTGTGTGTGTGTGTGTCTATCTGTATGTGTGTGTGTGTCTATCTGTGAGTGTGTGTGTGTCTATCTGTGTGTGTGTGTGTCTACCTGTGTGTGTGTCTATCTGTGTATGTGTGTGTTTCTATCTGTGTGTGTGTATATGTGTGTGTGTCTATCTGTGTATGTGTGTGAGTTAATCTGTGTGTATGTGTGTGTGTCTATCTGTATATGTGTGTGTGTCTATCTGTGTATGTGTGTGAGTGTGTCTATCTGTGTGTGTGTGTGTCTATCTGTGTGTGTGTGTGTGTCTATCTGTATGTGTGTGTGTGTCTATCTCTGTGTGTGTATGTCTATCTGTATGAGTGTGTGTGTGTGTGCATGTCTATCTGTGTGTGCATCTATCAGTGTGTGTGTGTGTGTGTGTCTACCTGTGTGTGTATTTGTGTGTGTCTATCTGTGTAAGTGTGTGTGTGTCTATCTGTGTGAGTACGTCTATCTATGTGTGTGTGTCTATCTGTGTGTATCTGTGTGTTTGGGTGTCTATCTGTATATGTGCGTCTATCTGTGTGTGTGTGTGTCAATCTGTGTGTGTGTGTGTCTATCTATGTGTTTGTGTGTGGGTGTCCCTCAGTGTGTCGATCTGTGTAAGTGTATCTGTGTTTAAGTGTGTCAATCTGTGTGTGTGTGTGTGTGTGTGTGTGCGTGTGTCTACCTGAGTGTGTATTTGTGTGTGTCTATCTGTGTATGTGTGTGTGTGTCTATCTGTGTGTGTGTGTCTGTGTGTGTGTGTGTGTGTGTGTGCGTGTGTGTGTGTGTCTATCTGTGTGTGTGTGTGTGTCTATCTGTGTGTGTCTATCTATGTGTGTGTGTGTGTGTGTCTATCTGTGTGTGTGTGTGTGTGTCTATCTGTGTGAGCGCGTGTGTGTGTGTGTGTGTCTATCTGTGTGTGTGTGTGTGTCTATCTGTGTGTGTGTGTGTCTATCTGTTTGTGTGTGTCTATCTGTCTTTGTGTGTCTATCTGTGTGTCTGTCTGTCTATCTGTGTGTGTGTATGTCTATCTGTGTGTGTGTCCATCTGTGTGTGTGTGTGTGTGTCTATCTGTGTGTGTGTGCGTGTGTGTCTATCTATGTGTGCGTGTGTGTCTATCTGTGTGTGTGTGTGTCCATCTGTGTGTGTGTGCATGTCTATCTGTGTGAGTGTGTGTGTGTCTATCTGTATGTGTGTATGTGTGCTATCTGTGTGTGTGTGTGTGTGTGTGTGACTATCTGTGTGTGTGTATGTGTCTATCTTTGTGTGTGTCTATCTGTGTGTGTGTCTATGTGTGTGTGTGTGTTTGTGTGTCTATCTGTGCGTGTGTCTATCTGTGTATTTGTGTGTGTCTATCTGTGTGAGTGTATGAGTGTGTGTGTCTATTTGTGTGTGTGTGTGTGTCTATCTGTGCGTGTGTGTGTCTATCTGTGAGTGTGTGTCTATCTGTGTGTGTGTCTGTCTGTCTATCTGTGTGTGCGTGTCAACCTGTGTGTGTGTCTATCTGAGTGTGTGTGTCTATCTGTGTGTGTGTCTATCTGTGTGTGTATGTGTGTCTATCTGTGTGTGTGTCTACGTGTGTGTGTGTGTCTATCTGTGTGTGTGTCTATCTGTGTGTGTGTGTGTCAATCTGTGTGTGTGTGTGTGTGTGTCTATCTGTGTGTGTATGTCTATC
This sequence comes from Cetorhinus maximus, assembly GCF_964194155.1. Classification (NCBI taxonomy): domain Eukaryota; kingdom Metazoa; phylum Chordata; class Chondrichthyes; order Lamniformes; family Cetorhinidae; genus Cetorhinus; species Cetorhinus maximus. The sequence continues at coordinate 36,848,116 of NC_135883.1, forward strand.
TGTGCCTGTGTGTGTGTGCGTGTGTGTCTATCTCTGTGTGTGTGTGTGTGTGTGTGTCTATCTGTGTGTCTGTCTGTGTGTATGTGTGTGTGTCTATCTGTGTGTGTGTGTGTCTGTCTATCTGTGTGTGTGTGTGTATATTTGTGTGTGTGTGTGTCTATCTGTGTGCGTGTTTGTCTGTCTATCTGTGTGTATGTGTGTCTATCTGTGTGTGTGTGTGTGTCTATCTGTGTGTGTGTCTATCCGTGTGTGTGTCTATCTGTGTATGTGATCTATCTGTGTGTGTGTCTATCTGTGTGTATGTGTGTGTGTGTGTGTCTATCTGTGTGTGTGTCTATCTGTGTGTGTGACTACCTGTGTGTGTGTGTGTGTGTGTGTGTTTGTCTATCTGTGTGTGTATGTCTATCTGTGTGTGTCTATCTGTGTGTGTGTGTGTGTGTGTGTGTGTGTCTATCTGTGTGTGTGTCTATCTGTGTGTGTGTCAGTCTGTCTATCTGTGTGTGTGTGTGTGTCTATCTGTGTGTGTGTATGTCTATGTGTGTGTGTCTGTCTATCTGTGTCTGTGTCTATCTGTATGTGTGTCTATCTGTGTGTTTGTGTGTGTGTGTGTCTATCTGTGTGTGTGCGTGTGTCTATCCTGTGTGTGTGTGTGTGTGCGTGTCTGTCCATCTGTGTGTGTGTGTCTATCTGTTTGTGTGTGTGTCTATCTGTGTGTGTGTGTGTGTCTATTTGTGTGTGTGTGTGTGTGTGTGTGTGTCTATCTCTGTGTGTGTGTCTATCTGTGTGTGTGTGTGTGTGTGTTTATCTGTATGTGTGTGTGTGTGTGTCTATCTGTGTGTGTGTGTGTGTGTATGTCTATCTGTATGTGTGTGTGTGTCTATCTGTGTGTGTGTGTGTGTGTCTGTGTGTGTGTGCGTGTGTGTCTATCTGTGTGTGTGTGTGTGTGTGTATCTATCTGTGTGTGTGTGTGTGTGTCCAAATGTGTGTGTGTGTGTGTGTGTCTATCTGTGTGAGTGTGTGTGTGTGTGTGTCTATCTCTGTGTGTGTGTGTGTGTCTACGTGTTTGTGTGTGTGTGTGTCTATCTGAGTGTGTGTGTGTCTATCTGTGTGTGTGTGTATGTGTGTGTGTCTATCTGTGTGTCTGTGTCTGTCTGTGTGTATGTGTGTGTGTCTATCTGTGTGTGTGTGTCTGTCTATCTGTGTGTGTGTGTGTGTGTGTATTTGTGTGTGTGTGTGTGTCTTTCTGTGTGCGTGTTTGTCTGTCTATCTGTGTGTATGTGTGTCTATCTGTGTGTGTGTGTGTGTGTGTGTCTATCTGTGCGTGTGTCTATCCGTGTGTGTGTCTATCTGTGTGTGTGTCTACGTGTGTGTGTGTGTCTATCTGTGTGTGTATGTCTATCTGTGTGTGTGTGTGTGTCTATCTGTGTGTGTGTGTGTGTGTGTGTCTATCTGTGTGTCTGTGTCTGTCTGTGTGTATGTGTGTGTGTGTATCTGTGTGTGTGTGTCTGTCTATCTGTGTGTGTGTGTGTGTGTGTGTATTTGTGTGTGTGTGTGTGTCTATCTGTGTGCGTGTTTGTCTGTCTATCTGTGTGTATGTGTGTCTATCTGTGTGTGTGTGTGTGTGTCTATCTGTGCGTGTGTCTATCCGTGTGTGTGTCTATCTGTGTGTGTGTTCTATCTGTGTGTGTGTCTATCTGTGTGTATGTGTGTGTGTGTGTGTGTGTCTATCTGTGTGTGTGTCTATCTGTGTGTGTGTCTACCTGTGTGTGTGTGTGTGTGTGTGTTTGTCTATCTGTGTGTGGATGTCTATCTGTGTGTGTCTATCTGTGTGTGTGTGTGTGTGTGTGTGTCTATCTGTGTGTGTGTCTATCTGTGTGTGTGTCAGTCTGTCTATATGTGTGTGTGTGTGTGTGTGTGTGTGTGTGTCTATCTGTGTGTGTGTGTATGTCTATGTGTGTGTGTCTGTCTATCTGTGTCTGTGTCAATCTGTGTGTGTGTCTATCTGTGTGTTTGTGTGTGTGTGTGTCTATCTGTGTGTGTGCGTGTGTCTATCCTGTGTGTGTGTGTGTGTGTGCGTGTGTGTCTATCTGTGTGTGTGTATGTATATCTGTGTGTCTGTGCGTATGTCTATGTGTGTGTGTGTGTGTGTCTATCTGTGTGTGTGTGTCTATCTGTTTGTGTGTGTGTCTATCTGTGTGTGTGTGTGTGTCTATTTGTGTGTGTGTGTGTGTGTGTGTGTGTCTATCTCTGTGTGTGTGTCTATCTGTGTGTGTGTGTGTCTATATGTATGTGTGTGTGTGTGTCCATCTGTGTGTGTGTGTGTGTGTCTATCTGTATGTGTGTGTGTGTCTATCTGTGTGTGTGTGTGTGTGTCTGTGTGTGCGTGTGTGTCTATCTGTGTGTGTGTGTGTATCTATCTGTGTGTGTGTGTGTGTGTCCATCTGTGTGTGTGTGTGTGTGTGTCTATCTGTGTGAGTGTGTGTGTGTGTGTGTCTATCTCTGTGTGTGTGTGTGTGTCTACGCGTGTGTGTGTGTGTGTGTGTGTGTGTCTATCTGTGTGTGTGCGTGTGTGTCTATCTGTGTGTGTGTCTATCTGTGTGTGTATGTGTGTGAGTCCATCTGTGTGAGTGTGTGTGTGTGTGTTTGTCTATCTGTGTGTGTGTGTGTGTGTGTGTGTGTGTCTATCTGTGTGTGTGTGTGTGTCTATCTGTGTGTGTGTGTGTCTATCTGTGTGTGTGTCTGTGTGTGTGTGTGTGTCTATCTGTGTGTGTGTCTGTCTGTCTATCTGTGTGTGTGTGTGTCTATCTGCGTGTGTGTGTGTCTATCATTGTGTGTGTGGCTATCTGTGTGTGTGTCTGTCTGTCTATCTGTGTGTGTGTCTGTCTGTCTATCTGTGTGTGTGTGTCTATCTGTACGTGTGTGTGTATGTGTGTGTTTGTGTGTCTATCTATGTGCGTGTGTCTATCAGTCAGTGTGTGCATGTGTGTCTATCTGTGTGTGGGCGTATGTGTGTGAGTGTCTATCCATGTGTGTCTATCTGTGTTTGTGTTTGTGTGTGTGTGTTTCTATCTTTATGTGTGAGTGTCCATCTGTGTGTGTGTTTGTGTGTCTATCTGTGTGTGTGTGTCTATCAGTCAATGTGTGCATGTGTGTCTATCTGTGTGTGTGTGTATGTGTGCATGTGTGTGTCTACCTGTGTGTGTGTGTGTGTGTGTGTGCATGTCTATCTGTGTGTGTCTCTATCAGTGTGTGTGTGTGTGTGTCTACCTGTGTGTGTATTTGTGTGTGTCTATCTGTGTAAGTGTGTGTGTGTCTATCTGTGTGAGTGTGTGTGTGTGTGTGTGTCTACCTGGGTGTGTGTGTGTCTATCTGTGTGCGTGTGTGTGTGGGTCTATCTGTGTGTGTGTGTGTCTATCTGTGTGTGTGTGTGTCTATCTGTGTGCGTGTGTGTCTACCTGTGTGTGTGTCTATCTGTGTGTGTGTGTGTGTCTATCTGTGTGAGCGTGTGTGTGTGTGTGTGTCTATCTGTGTCTGTGTGCGTGTCTATCTATGTGTGTGTGTGTCTATCTGTGTGTGTGTGTGTCTACCTGTGTGTGTGTGTCTATCTGTGTGTCTGTCTATCTGTGTGTTTGCATGTTTATCTGTGTATGTGTGTGTGTTTCTATCTGTGTGTGTGTGTCTATATGTGTGTGTGTCTATCTGTGTGTGTGTGTGTGTGTCTATCTGTGTGCATGTGTCTATCTGTGTGAGTGTCTATCTGTGTGTGTGTGTGTGTCTATCTGTGTGTTTGTCCACGTGTGTGTGTGTGTGTGTCTATCTACGTGTGTGTGTCTATCTGTGTAGGTGTGTGTGTCTATCTGTGTGTGTGTGTGTGTATGTGTGTGTGTCTATTTGTGTATGTGTGTGTGTTAATCTATGTGTGTGTATGTGTGTGTGTCTATCTGTGTATGTGTGTGTGTCTATCTGTGTGTGTGTGTGTCTATCTGTGTGTGTGCGTGTGTCTATCCTGTGTGTGTGTGTGTGTGTGCGTGTGTGTCTATCTGTGTGTGTGTATGTATATCTGTGTGTCTGTGCGTATGTCTATGTGTGTGTGTGTGTGTGTCTATCTGTGTGTGTGTGTCTATCTGTTTGTGTGTGTGTCTATCTGTGTGTGTGTGTGTGTCTATTTGTGTGTGTGTGTGTGTGTGTGTGTGTCTATCTCTGTGTGTGTGTCTATCTGTGTGTGTGTGTGTCTATATGTATGTGTGTGTGTGTGTCCATCTGTGTGTGTGTGTGTGTGTCTATCTGTATGTGTGTGTGTGTCTATCTGTGTGTGTGTGTGTGTGTCTGTGTGTGCGTGTGTGTCTATCTGTGTGTGTGTGTGTATCTATCTGTGTGTGTGTGTGTGTGTCCATCTGTGTGTGTGTGTGTGTGTGTCTATCTGTGTGAGTGTGTGTGTGTGTGTGTCTATCTCTGTGTGTGTGTGTGTGTCTACGCGTGTGTGTGTGTGTGTGTGTGTGTCTATCTGTGTGTGTGCGTGTGTGTCTATCTGTGTGTGTGTCTATCTGTGTGTGTATGTGTGTGAGTCCATCTGTGTGAGTGTGTGTGTGTGTGTTTGTCTATCTGTGTGTGTGTGTGTGTGTGTGTGTGTGTCTATCTGTGTGTGTGTGTGTGTCTATCTGTGTGTGTGTGTGTCTATCTGTGTGTGTGTCTGTGTGTGTGTGTGTGTCTATCTGTGTGTGTGTCTGTCTGTCTATCTGTGTGTGTGTGTGTCTATCTGCGTGTGTGTGTGTCTATCATTGTGTGTGTGGCTATCTGTGTGTGTGTCTGTCTGTCTATCTGTGTGTGTGTCTGTCTGTCTATCTGTGTGTGTGTGTCTATCTGTACGTGTGTGTGTATGTGTGTGTTTGTGTGTCTATCTATGTGCGTGTGTCTATCAGTCAGTGTGTGCATGTGTGTCTATCTGTGTGTGGGCGTATGTGTGTGAGTGTCTATCCATGTGTGTCTATCTGTGTTTGTGTTTGTGTGTGTGTGTTTCTATCTTTATGTGTGAGTGTCCATCTGTGTGTGTGTTTGTGTGTCTATCTGTGTGTGTGTGTCTATCAGTCAATGTGTGCATGTGTGTCTATCTGTGTGTGTGTGTATGTGTGCATGTGTGTGTCTACCTGTGTGTGTGTGTGTGTGTGTGTGCATGTCTATCTGTGTGTGTCTCTATCAGTGTGTGTGTGTGTGTGTCTACCTGTGTGTGTATTTGTGTGTGTCTATCTGTGTAAGTGTGTGTGTGTCTATCTGTGTGAGTGTGTGTGTGTGTGTGTGTCTACCTGGGTGTGTGTGTGTCTATCTGTGTGCGTGTGTGTGTGCGTCTATCTGTGTGTGTGTGTGTCTATCTGTGTGTGTGTGTGTCTATCTGTGTGCGTGTGTGTCTACCTGTGTGTGTGTCTATCTGTGTGTGTGTGTGTGTCTATCTGTGTGAGCGTGTGTGTGTGTGTGTGTCTATCTGTGTCTGTGTGCGTGTCTATCTATGTGTGTGTGTGTCTATCTGTGTGTGTGTGTGTCTACCTGTGTGTGTGTGTCTATCTGTGTGTCTGTCTATCTGTGTGTTTGCATGTTTATCTGTGTATGTGTGTGTGTTTCTATCTGTGTGTGTGTGTCTATATGTGTGTGTGTCTATCTGTGTGTGTGTGTGTGTGTCTATCTGTGTGCATGTGTCTATCTGTGTGAGTGTCTATCTGTGTGTGTGTGTGTGTCTATCTGTGTGTTTGTCCACGTGTGTGTGTGTGTGTGTCTATCTACGTGTGTGTGTCTATCTGTGTAGGTGTGTGTGTCTATCTGTGTGTGTGTGTGTGTATGTGTGTGTGTCTATTTGTGTATGTGTGTGTGTTAATCTATGTGTGTGTATGTGTGTGTGTCTATCTGTGTATGTGTGTGTGTCTATCTGTGTGTGTGTGTGTCTATCTGTGTGTGTGTGTGTCTATCTGTGTGTGTGTTTGTGTGTGTCTATCCGTATGTGTGTGTGTGTGTCTACCTGTGTGTGTGTGTGTGTGTGTATCTGTATGTGTGTGTGTGTATGTGTGTGTCTATCTGTATGTGTGTGTGTCTACCTGTGTGTGTGTCTATCTGTGTGTGTGTGTGTGTGTCTATCTGTGTGAGCGTGTGTGTGTGTGTGTGTGTCTATCTGTGTCTGTGTGTGTGTCTATCTGTGTGTGTGTGTGTCTATCTGTGTGTGTGTGTGTCTACCTGTGTGTGTGTGTCTATCTGTGTGTCTGTCTGTCTATCTGTGTGTTTGCATGTTTATCTGTGTATGTGTGTGTGTGTCTATCTGTGTGTGTGTGTCTATCTGTGTGTGTGTGTGTCTATCTGTGTGCGTGTGTCTATCTGTGTGAGTGTCTATCTGTGTGTGTGTGTGTGTGTCTATCTGTGTGTTTGTCCACATGTGTGTGTGTTTGTGTCTATCTGCGTGTGTGTGTCTATCTGTGTAGGTGTGTGTGTCTATCTGTGTGTGTGTGTGTGTATGTCTATTTGTGTATGTGTGTGTGTTACTCTGTGTGTGTGTATGTGTGTGTGTCTATCTGTGTATGTGTGTGTGTCTATCTGTGTGTGTGTGTGTCTATCTGTGTGTGTGTGTGTGTGTCTATCTGTGTGTGTGTGTGTGTGTGTGTCTATCTGTATGTGTGTGTGTGTCTACCTGTGTGTATGTTTGTGTGTCTATCTGTGTGTGTGTGTCTATCAGTCAATGTGTGCATGTGTGTCTATCTGTGTGTGTGTGTATGTGTGCATGTGTGTGTCTACCTGTGTGTGTGTGTGTGTGTGTGTGCATGTCTATCTGTGTGTGTGTCTATCAGTGTGTGTGTGTGTGTGTCTACCTGTGTGTGTATTTGTGTGTGTCTATCTGTGTAAGTGTGTGTGTGTCTATCTGTGTGAGTACGTCTATCTATGTGTGTGTGTCTATCTGTGTGTATCTGTGTGTTTGGGTGTCTATCTGTATATGTGCGTCTATCTGTGTGTGTGTGTGTCAATCTGTGTGTGTGTGTGTCTATCTATGTGTTTGTGTGTGGGTGTCCCTCAGTGTGTCTATCTGTGTAAGTGTATCTGTGTGTTTGTGTGTCAATCTGTGTGTGTGTGTGTGTGTGTGTCTACCTGTGTGTGTATTTGTGTGTGTCTATCTGTGTATGTGTGTGTGTGTCTATCTGTGTGTGTGTGTCTGTGTGTGTGTGTGTGTGTGTGCGTGTGTGTGTGTGTCTATCTGTGAGTGTGTGTGTGTCTATCTGTGTGTGTCTATCTATGTGTGTGTGTGTGTGTGTGTGTGTCTATCTGTGTGTCTATCTGTGTGTGTGTCTGTCTGTATGTGTGTGTCTATCTCTGTGTGTGTGTGTGTGTGTCTATCAGTGTGTGTGTGTGTATGTGTGTGTCTATCTCTGTGTGTGTGTGTGTCTATCTGTGTGTGTGTCTATCTGTGTATGTGTGTGTGTCTATCTGTGTGTGCGTCTATCTGTGTGTGTGTGTGTGTGTGTGTTTCTCTGTGTGTGTGTGTGTGTCTATCTGTGTGAGTGTGTGTGTGTGTGTGTCTACCAGGGTGTGTGTGTGTGTCTATCTGTGTGCGTGTGTGTGTGCGTCTATCTGTGTGTGTGTGTGTCTATCTGTGTGTGTGTGTGTGTGTCTATCTGTGTGCGTGTGTGTCTACCTGTGTGTGTGTCTATCTGTGTGAGCGTGTGTGTGTGTGTGTGTCTATCTGTGTGTGTGTGTGTGTCTATCTGTATGTGTGTGTGTGTCTATCTCTGTGTGTGTATGTCTATCTGTATGTGTGTTTGTGTGTGTGCATGTCTATCTGTGTGTGCATCTATCAGTGTGTGTGTGTGTGTGTGTCTACCTGTGTGTGTATTTGTGTGTGTCTATCTGTGTAAGTGTGTGTGTGTCTATCTGTGTGAGTACGTCTATCTATGTGTGTGTGTCTATCTGTGTGTATCTGTGTGTTTGGGTGTCTATCTGTATATGTGCATCTATCTGTGTGTGTGTGTGTCAATCTGTGTGTGTGTGTGTCTATCTATGTGTTTGTGTGTGGGTGTCCCTCAGTGTGTCTATCTGTGTAAGTGTATCTGTGTGTTTGTGTGTCAATCTGTGTGTGTGTGTGTGTGTGTGTGTGTCTATCTCTGTGTGTGTGTCTATCTGTGTGTGTGTGTGTCTATATGTATGTGTGTGTGTGTGTCCATCTGTGTGTGTGTGTGTGTGTCTATCTGTATGTGTGTGTGTGTCTATCTGTGTGTGTGTGTGTGTGTCTGTGTGTGCGTGTGTGTCTATCTGTGTGTGTGTGTGTATCTATCTGTGTGTGTGTGTGTGTGTCCATCTGTGTGTGTGTGTGTGTGTGTCTATCTGTGTGAGTGTGTGTGTGTGTGTGTCTATCTCTGTGTGTGTGTGTGTGTCTACGCGTGTGTGTGTGTGTGTGTGTGTGTGTCTATCTGTGTGTGTGCGTGTGTGTCTATCTGTGTGTGTGTCTATCTGTGTGTGTATGTGTGTGAGTCCATCTGTGTGAGTGTGTGTGTGTGTGTTTGTCTATCTGTGTGTGTGTGTGTGTGTGTGTGTGTGTCTATCTGTGTGTGTGTGTGTGTCTATCTGTGTGTGTGTGTGTCTATCTGTGTGTGTGTCTGTGTGTGTGTGTGTGTCTATCTGTGTGTGTGTCTGTCTGTCTATCTGTGTGTGTGTGTGTCTATCTGCGTGTGTGTGTGTCTATCATTGTGTGTGTGGCTATCTGTGTGTGTGTCTGTCTGTCTATCTGTGTGTGTGTCTGTCTGTCTATCTGTGTGTGTGTGTCTATCTGTACGTGTGTGTGTATGTGTGTGTTTGTGTGTCTATCTATGTGCGTGTGTCTATCAGTCAGTGTGTGCATGTGTGTCTATCTGTGTGTGGGCGTATGTGTGTGAGTGTCTATCCATGTGTGTCTATCTGTGTTTGTGTTTGTGTGTGTGTGTTTCTATCTTTATGTGTGAGTGTCCATCTGTGTGTGTGTTTGTGTGTCTATCTGTGTGTGTGTGTCTATCAGTCAATGTGTGCATGTGTGTCTATCTGTGTGTGTGTGTATGTGTGCATGTGTGTGTCTACCTGTGTGTGTGTGTGTGTGTGTGTGCATGTCTATCTGTGTGTGTCTCTATCAGTGTGTGTGTGTGTGTGTCTACCTGTGTGTGTATTTGTGTGTGTCTATCTGTGTAAGTGTGTGTGTGTCTATCTGTGTGAGTGTGTGTGTGTGTGTGTGTCTACCTGGGTGTGTGTGTGTCTATCTGTGTGCGTGTGTGTGTGGGTCTATCTGTGTGTGTGTGTGTCTATCTGTGTGTGTGTGTGTCTATCTGTGTGCGTGTGTGTCTACCTGTGTGTGTGTCTATCTGTGTGTGTGTGTGTGTCTATCTGTGTGAGCGTGTGTGTGTGTGTGTGTCTATCTGTGTCTGTGTGCGTGTCTATCTATGTGTGTGTGTGTCTATCTGTGTGTGTGTGTGTCTACCTGTGTGTGTGTGTCTATCTGTGTGTCTGTCTATCTGTGTGTTTGCATGTTTATCTGTGTATGTGTGTGTGTTTCTATCTGTGTGTGTGTGTCTATATGTGTGTGTGTCTATCTGTGTGTGTGTGTGTGTGTCTATCTGTGTGCATGTGTCTATCTGTGTGAGTGTCTATCTGTGTGTGTGTGTGTGTCTATCTGTGTGTTTGTCCACGTGTGTGTGTGTGTGTGTCTATCTACGTGTGTGTGTCTATCTGTGTAGGTGTGTGTGTCTATCTGTGTGTGTGTGTGTGTATGTGTGTGTGTCTATTTGTGTATGTGTGTGTGTTAATCTATGTGTGTGTATGTGTGTGTGTCTATCTGTGTATGTGTGTGTGTCTATCTGTGTGTGTGTGTGTCTATCTGTGTGTGTGTGTGTCTATCTGTGTGTGTGTTTGTGTGTGTCTATCCGTATGTGTGTGTGTGTGTCTACCTGTGTGTGTGTGTGTGTGTGTATCTGTATGTGTGTGTGTGTATGTGTGTGTCTATCTGTATGTGTGTGTGTGTCTATCAGTGAGTGTGTGTATGTCTATCTGTGTGTGTGTGTGTCTACCTGTGTGTGTGTCTATCTGTGTGTGTGTGTGTGTGTCTATCTGTGTGAGCGTGTGTGTGTGTGTGTGTGTCTATCTGTGTCTGTGTGTGTGTCTATCTGTGTGTGTGTGTGTCTATCTGTGTGTGTGTGTGTCTACCTGTGTGTGTGTGTCTATCTGTGTGTCTGTCTGTCTATCTGTGTGTTTGCATGTTTATCTGTGTATGTGTGTGTGTGTCTATCTGTGTGTGTGTGTCTATCTGTGTGTGTGTGTGTCTATCTGTGTGCGTGTGTCTATCTGTGTGAGTGTCTATCTGTGTGTGTGTGTGTGTGTCTATCTGTGTGTTTGTCCACATGTGTGTGTGTTTGTGTCTATCTGCGTGTGTGTGTCTATCTGTGTAGGTGTGTGTGTCTATCTGTGTGTGTGTGTGTGTATGTCTATTTGTGTATGTGTGTGTGTTACTCTGTGTGTGTGTATGTGTGTGTGTCTATCTGTGTATGTGTGTGTGTCTATCTGTGTGTGTGTGTGTCTATCTGTGTGTGTGTGTGTGTGTGTGTCTATCTGTATGTGTGTGTGTGTCTACCTGTGTGTATGTTTGTGTGTCTATCTGTGTGTGTGTGTCTATCAGTCAATGTGTGCATGTGTGTCTATCTGTGTGTGTGTGTATGTGTGCATGTGTGTGTCTACCTGTGTGTGTGTGTGTGTGTGTGTGTGCATGTCTATCTGTGTGTGTGTCTATCAGTGTGTGTGTGTGTGTGTCTACCTGTGTGTGTATTTGTGTGTGTCTATCTGTGTAAGTGTGTGTGTGTCTATCTGTGTGAGTACGTCTATCTATGTGTGTGTGTCTATCTGTGTGTATCT